>NC_091780.1:1537581-1865081 GCF_029378745.1 Bos indicus | reverse complement strand
TGAGCTTTAAGCCAACTTTTTCACTCTCCACTTTCACTTTCATCAAGAGGCTTTTGAGTTCCTCTTCACTTTCTGCCATAAGGGTGGTGTCATCTGCATATCTGAGGTTATTGATATTTCTCCCAGCAATCTTGATTCCAGCTTGTGCTTCTTCCAGTCCAGCGTTTCTCATGATGTACTCTGCATATAAGTTAAATAAGCAGGGTGACAATACACAGCCTTGAAGTACTCCTTTTCCTATTTGGAACCAGTCTGTTGTTCTATGTCCAGTTCTAACTGTTGCTTCCTGACCTGCATACAAATTTCTCAAGAGGAAGATCAGGTGGTCTGGTATTCCCATCTCTTTCAGAATTTTCCACAGTTTATTGTGATCCGCACAGTCAAAGGCTTTGGCATAGTCAATAAAGCAGAAATAGATGTTTTTCTGGAACTCTCTTGCTTTTTCCATGATCCAGCGGGTGTTGCCAATTTGATCTCTGGTTCCTCTGCCTTTTCTAAAAGCAGCTTGAACATCAGGCAGTTCACAGTTCATGTATTGATGAAGCTTGGCTTGGAGAATTTTGCGCATTACTTTACTAGCCTGTGAGATGAGTGCAATTGTGCGGTAGTTTGAGCATTCTTTGGCATTGCCTTTCTTTGGGATTGGAATAAAAACTGACCTTTTCCATTCCTGTGGCCATCTGTAAATCTTCTCTAGAGAAATGTCTGTTTAGTTCTTTGGGCCACTTTTTGATTGGGTCATTTATTTTTCTGGTATTGAGCTGCATGAGCTGCTTGTATACTTTTGAGATTAATTCTTTGTCAGCTGTTTCATTTGCTATTATTTTCTCCCATTCTGAAGGCTGCTTTTTCACCTTGCTTATAGTTTCCTTCATTGTGCAAAGGGTTTTAAGTTTAATTAGGCCCCATTTGTTTATTTTTGTTTATATTTCCATTACTCTGGGAGGTGGATCATAGAACATACTGCTGTGATTTATGTCAGAGTGTGTCCTACCTAAGTTTTCCTCTAGGAGCTTTATACTTTCTGGTCTTACACTTAGATCTTTAATCCATTTTGAGGGTTTTTTTTTTTTTTTGGTATGGTGTTAGAAAGTATTCTGGTTTCATTCTTTTACCAGTGGTTGACCAGTTTTCCCAGCACCACTTGTTAAAGAGAATGTCTTTTCTCCATTGTATATTTTTGCCTCCTTTCTCAGAGATAAGGTGTCCGTAGGCGTGTGGCCTTATCTCTGGGCTTTCTATTTTGTTCCATTGATCTATATTTCTGTCTTTGTGCCAGTACCATATTGTCATGATGACTGTACTTTTTACTATAGTCTGAAATCAGGAAGGTTGATTATTCCAGTTCCATTCTTTCTAAAGATTGCTTTGGCTATTTGAGGTTTTTGGTGTTTCCATACAGATTGTGAAATTATTTGTTCTAGTTCTGTGAAAAATACCATTGGTAGCCTGATAGGGATTGCATTGAATCTATAGCTTGCTTTGGGTAGTATACTCATTTTCACTATATTGATTTTTCTGATCCATGAACATTTCTTCATTTGTTTTTATCAACCTTGATTTTTTTTTTCTTCAGTGTTTTATGGTTTTCTATATATAGGTCTTTTGTTTCTTTAGGTAAATTTATTCCTAAGTATTTTGTTCTTCTCATTGCAATCATGAATGAGATTGTTTCTGTAATTTCTTTTTCTGTTTCCTCATTGTTAGTGTATAGGAATACAAGGGATTTCTCTATGTTAATTTTATATCCTGAAACTTTACTATATTCATTGACTAGCTCTATCAATTTTCTGGTGGTGTCTTTAGGGTTTTCTATGTAGAGGATCACGTCATCTGCAAACAGTGAGAGTTTTACTTCTTCTTTTCCAATCTGTATTCCTTTTATTTCTTTTTCTTCTCTGATTACTGTGACTATGACTTCCAAAACTATGTTGAATAGTAGTGGTGAGAGTGGGCACCCTTGTATTGTTCCTGATTTTAGAGGAAATGCTTGCAATATTTTGCCATTGAGGATAATGTTTACTGTGTGTTTGTCATATATGGCTTTTATTATGTTGTGGTATGTTGCTTCTATGCCTGCATTTTGGAGAGTTTTTATCATAAATTGGTGTTGAATTTCTTCAAAGGCTTTCTCTGCATTTGCTGAGATAACTATATGGCTTTTATCTTTCAATTTGTTAACATGGTATTTGATTTGCAAGTGTTGAAGAATTTTGCATCCTTGGGAAAAGCCCACTTGGTCATGATTTTTGATCTTTTTAATATGTTGTTGGATTCTGTTTGCTAGAATTTTGTTGAAGATTGTTGTATCTATGTTCGATCAGTGATATTGGCCTGTCATTTTCTTTTTCTTTCTTTCTTTTTTTTTTTTTTTTGGCATATTTGTCTGGTATTGTTATTAGGGTGATCGTGCCCTCATGGAAGCCGTTTGGAAGTTTATCTTCCTTTGCAATTTTCTGAAAGAGGTTCAGTAGGATAGGTGTTAAGTTAGCTTTTCTGTAAATTTTTGGTGGAATTCACATGTGAAGACATATTGTCCTGGGCTTTTGATTGTTGGAAGATTTTTTTGATTACAGTTTCCATTTCCATGTTTGTGATGGATCTGTTAAGATTTTCTATTTCTTCCTGGTTCAGTTTTGGAAGGTTATACTTTTCTAAGAATTTGTCCATTCCTTCCAATTAGTCCATTTTATTGGCATATAGTTGCTGATAGTAGTCTCTTATGATCCTTTGTATTTCTGTTTTTGTTGTGATTTCTCCAATTTTATTTCTAATTGTATTGATTTGATTCTTCTCTCTTTTCTTCTTGAGTCTGGCTAACGATCTCTCTATTTTATTTATCTTCTCAAAGAACCAGATTTTAGTTTTATTGATTTTTTTCTATAGTTTACTTTTCATTTATTTCTGCTCTGATTTTTATGATTTCTTTCCTTCTGTAACTTTGGGGTTCTTTTTTTCTTCTTTCTCTAGTTGCCTTAGGTGTAAAGTTAGGTGGTTTATTTGATGTTCCTCCTGTTTCTTGAGGTAAGCTTGTATTGCTATGAACTTCCCTTTTAGCACTGCTTTTACTAAATCCCATAGGTTTTGGTTTGTTGTGTTTTCATTTTCATTTGTTTCTTATGCATATTTTGGTTTCTTCCATGAACTGTTGGTTAATTAGAAGTGTGTTGTTTAGCCTCCATATGTTTGTATATTTAACAGTTTTTCTTTTTACAGTTGACATTTAATCTTTTGATCAGAAATGATGCTTGAAATGATCTCTATTTTTAAAAATTTACCAAGGCTAGATTTATAGCACAGGATGTGATCTATCTTGGAAAATATTCCATGTGCACTTGAGAAAAAGGCGAATTCCATTGTTTTGGGGTAAAATGCCCTATAGATATCAATTAGGTCTAACTGTTCCATTGTATCATTTACAGCTTGTGTTTCCTTGCTAATTTTCTGTTTGGTTGATCTATCCATCGGTGTGTGGAGAAGGCAGTGGCACCCCACTCCAGTACTCTTGCCTGGAAAATCCCATGGACGGAGGAGCCTGGTAGGCTGCAGACCATGGGGTCACAAAGAGTCGGACACGACTGAGCGACTTCACTTTCACTTTTCCCTTTCATGCATTGGAGAAGGAAATGACAACCCACTCCAGTGTTCTTGCCTGGAGAATCCCAGGGACTGGGGAGCCTGGTGGGCCGCTGTCTATGGGGTCACACAGAGTCAGACACGACTCAAGCGACTTAGCAGTAGCAGCAGCATCCATAGGTGTGAGTGGGGTATTAAAGTCCCCCACTATTATTGTTTTACCCTTTCATACTTGTTAGCATTTCCCTTACGTATTGAGGTGCTCAAATGTTGGGTGCATATATATATTTATAACTGTTATATCTTCTTCTTGGATTGATCCTTTGACTTTGATCATAACGTAGTGTCTTTTTCTCTTACTGGAGTCTTTATTTCAAAGTCTATTTCATCTGATATAAGTATTGACACTCCTACTCCTGCTTTCTTTTTGTCTTCATTTGCATGAAATATCTTTTTCCAGCCCTTCACTTTCAGTCTGTATGTGTCCCTGGTTTTGAGGTGGGTCTCTTGTAGACAGCATATATAAGGGTCTTGTTTTTTTTATATATTTGGCCACTCTTTGTCTTTTGATGGAGCATTTAACCTATTTACATTTGAGATAATTATTGATAAGTATGATCCTGTTACAATTTACTTTGCTGTTTTGGGTTCATTTTTATGAACCTTTTCTGTGTTTCCTGTCTAGAGAAGATCCTTTAGCATTTGTTGAAGAACTGGTTTGGTGGTGCTGAATTATCTCATCTTTTGCTTGTCTGTAAAGCTTTTGATTTTTCCTTTGTATCTGAATGAGATCCTTGCTGGGTATAGTAATCTGGAATATAGGTTTTTCTCTTTCATCACTTTAAGTATGTCCTGCCATTCCCTTTGGGCCTGAAGAGTTTCTATTGAAAGATCAGCTGTTATCCTTATGGGAATCCCCTTGGGTGTTATTTGTTGCTTTTCCTTTGCTGACTGTAATATTTGCTGTTTGTGTTTGATCTTTGTTTGCTTGATTAATATATGTCTTGGGGTGTTTCAACTTGGGTTTACCCTGTTTGAAACTCTCTGGGTTTCTTGGACTTGGGTGGTTATTCCCTTCCCCATTTTAGGGAAATTTTCCACTATTATCTCCTCAAGTATTTTTTCATGCCCTTTCTTTGTGTCTTCTTCTTCTGGGACTCCTATGATCCGAATTTTTGGCATTTAACATTGTCCCAGAGGTGTATGAGTTGTCCTCATTTCTTTTCATTCTTTTTTTCTTTTTTTCCTTTCTGCTTCATTTATTTCCACCGTTCTATCTTCGACCTCACTGATCCTCTCAGTTATTCTACTGTTGGTTTCCTCCAGAGTGCTTTTAATCTCAGTTGTTGCATTGTTCATTATTTATTGACTCTTCTTATTTCTTCTAGATCCTTGTTAAACATTTCTTGCATCTTCTCAATCCTTGTATCTAGTCTATTTTTCTGTAACTCCATTTTGGTTTCAAGATTTTGGCTCATCTTTACTATCATTATTCTGACCTCTTTTTCAGGTAGACTCCATATATCCTCCCTTTTGTTTGGTTTGGTGGGCTTTCATCATGTTCCTTCACTTGCTGAATATTTATATGACTTTTCATTTTGTTTAGATTTCTGTGTTTGGGGTGCCCTTTCTGAAGGCTGGAAGGTTGTGCTTCCTTTTAATTATGGAGCCTTCTCCCTGTAGGTGGGGTTGGACTAGTGGCTTGTCAAGGTTTCCTGGTTGGGAGAACTTTTGTCTGTGTTCTGGTCGGTGATGCTGAATCTCTTGTCCCTTGAGTGCAATGAAGCATCCAGTAGTAAGTTTTTGTGTGTCCATGAATTTGGCATGGACTGGGCAGCCCTTCTTTTAATGTTCAGGGTTGTGCTCCTGTTTTGCTGGAGATTAGTGTGGGTGTCTTGCACTGGAATTGCTGGCTCTTGCCTGGAACTTGGTTTCAGTGTAGGTATGGAGATTGTTGGGGTGAGCTCTTGTCTATTAATATTCACTAGAGTCAAGAGTTATCTGATGTTCTAAATTTCTGGAGTTAAGACTCCTGCCTCTGCCTTTTGTTCTTTCTCTTACAGTAACCTCAAAATTTCTCCATCCATACATTACAGAAGATAAAATCCCTAGGTTAATGGTGAAACAATTCTCAACACCCAGGACCACCCAGAGAGATTCATAGGGTTTTATAGAGAATAGAAGAGGAAGGAGGGAGATAGTGGTGACAAGGAGGAGAAAATGGGGAGTCATAAGGGGAGAAAGAAACCAAGCCATAATTGAATCCCTAAGTGAAAATGGATAACGAATTAGATCCTTAAAGGTACAAAATTGATAACAAATATTAAAAAGCAAAGATTAAAAACCTATAATAGAGGTTAGACTTTGAAAATACAATATTAAAAATACAAAACAAGATGAATCATATATATATATATATATATATATATATATATATATATATATATATGGATTTTGTTTTTAAAAATGAGTCAATTCAGTTCAGTCACTCGGTCATGTCCAACTCTTTGTGATCCCATGTTCTGAAGCATGCCATGACTCGCTGCCCATCAACAACTCCCAGACTTTACCCAAGTCATGTCCATTGAGTCGGTGATGACATCCAACCATCTCATCCTCTGTCATCCCCTTCTCCTCCTGCCACCAATCCTTCCCAGGATGAGGGTCTTTTCAAATGAGTCAGTTCTTCACATCAGGTGGCCAAACTATTGGAGTTTCAGCTTCAACATCAGTCCTTCCAAAGAATATTCAACTGATTTCCTTTAGGATAGACTGGTTGGATCTCCTTGCAGTCCAAGAGATTCTCAAGAGTCTTCTCCAACACCACAGTTAAAAAGCATCAATTCTTCAGTGCTCAGCTTTCTTTATAGTCCAACTCTCACATACATACTTAACTACAGGAAAAACCACAGCCTTGACGAGAAGGACTTTGTTGGAAAAGTAATTCTTTGCTTTTTAAAATGCTGTCTAGGTTGGTCATAACCTTCCTTCTAAGGAGTAAGCGTCTTTGAATTTCATGGCTGCAATCACCATCTGCAGTGATTTTGGAGCCCAGAAAAACAAAAATCAGCCATTTTTTCCCACTGTTTCCCCATCTATTTGCCATGAAGTGATGGGACCGGAGGCCATGATCTTAGTTTTCTGAATGTTCAGTTTTAAGCCAACTTTTTCACTCTCCTCTTTCACTTTCATTAAGAGATCCTTCAGTTCTTTTTCCCTTTCTGCCATAAGGGTAGTGTCATCTGCATAGCTGCATCTCCTGGCAATCTGGATTGCACCTTGTGCTTCATCTAGCCCAGGGTTTCTCATGATGTACACTGCATATAAGTTAAATAAGCAGGGTGACTATGTACAGCCTTGACATACTCCTTTTTGTATTGGAATCAGTCTGTTGTTCCATGTCCAGTTCTAACTTGTGCCTCCTGACCAGCATACGGATTTCTCAAGAAGCAGGTCAGGTAGTCTGGAATTCCCATCTCTTTAAGAATTTTGCACAGCTTGTTGTGATCCACACAATCAAAGGCTTAGGCATAGTCAATAAAGCAGAAATAGATGTTTTTCTGAAACTCTCTTGCTTTTTCAATGATCCAGCAGATGTTGGCAATTTGATCTCTGATTCCTCTGCTTTTCTAAATCCAGCTTGAACATCTGGAAGTTCACAGTTCACGTATTCTTGAAGTCTGGCTTGGAGAATTTTGAGCATTACTTTACTAGCCTGTGAGGTAAGTGTAATTGTGTGGTAGTTTGAGCATTCTTTGGCACCGCGTTTCTTTGGGACTGGATTGAAAACTGGCCTTTCCAGTCCTGTGGCCACTGCTGAGTTTTCCAAATTGGCTGGCATATTGAGTGCAGCACTTTCACAGCATCATCTTTCAGGATTTGAAATAGCTCAACTGGAATTCCATCACCTCCACTAGCTTTGTTCATACTGATGCTTCCTAAGGCCCACTTGACTTCACATTCCAGGATGTCTGGCTCTAGGTGAGTGATCACACCATCGTGATTATCTGGGTCATGAAGATCTTTCTAGTACTGTTCTTCTGTATATTCTTGGCACCTCTTCTCAATATCTTCTGCTTCTGTTAGGTCCATACGATTTCTGTCCTTTATTAAGCCCATCTTTGCATGAAATGTTCCCTTGGTATCTCTAATTTTCTTGAAGAGATCTCTAGTCTTTCCCATTCTATTGCTTTCTTCTAGTTTTTTGCACTGATCGCTGAGGAAGACATTCTTATCTCCTTGTTATTCTTTGGAACTCTGCATTCAAATGAGTATATCTTTCCTTTTCTCCTTTGCTTTTCACTTCTCTTCTTTTCACAGGTATGGGTAAGACCTCCTCAGACAGCCATTTGGCTCTTTTGCATTACTTTTTCTTGAGGATGGTCTTGATCCCTGCCTCCTGTACAATGTCATGAATCTTCATCCATAGTTCATCAGGCACTGTATCAGATCTAGGCCCTTAAATGTATTTCTCACTTCCACTGTATAATTGTTAGGGATTTGATTTAGGTCATACCTGAATGGTCCAGTGGTTTTCCCTTCTTTCTTCAATTTAAGTCTGAATTTGGCAATAAGGAGTTCATGATCTGAGCCACAGTCAGCTCCCAGTGTTGTTTTTGCTGACTGTATAGAGCTTCTCCATCGTTGACTGCAAAGAATATAATCAATCTGATTTCAGTGCTGGCCGTCTGGTGATGTCCCTGTGTAGTCTTCTCCTGTGTTGTTGGCAGAGGTTGTTTGCTATGTCCAGCGCATTCTTTTGGTAAAACTCTATTAACCTTTGGCCCTATTTCATTCTGTACTCCAAGGCCAAATTTTCCTGTTACTCCAGGTGTTTCTTGACTTCCTACTTTTGTATTCCAGTCCCCTATAATGAAAACGACATCTTTTTGGGGTGTTAGTAGTAAAAGTAATAGTAGGCTATAAAAATGAAAGTTAAAAATTAAACTTTATTTTAACTGTTTTAATTAAGAAGTGATAATAGTAAAATTATATTCGGGAATTTCACTAGAGCTGTTGTGGGTAGTGTGGATCAGTTCATCTGTTCAGTGTCAGATAGTTCCTTGTTACAGCTTGTACTTGTTCTCAAGGTCTATACTTCAGTTCAGTTCAGTCGCTGAGTCATGTCCAACTCTTTGCGACCCCATAAATCGCAGCACGCCAGGCCTCCCTGTCCATCACCAACTCCCGGAGTTCACTCAGACTCACGTCCATCGAATCAGTGATGCCATCCAGCCATCTCATCCTCTGTCGTCCGCTTCTGCTACTGATAATGAGTAATGTTGAGCATCTCTTCATGTGTTTGTTAGCCATCTGTATGTCTTCTTTGGAGAAATGTCTGTTTAGTTCTTTGGCCCATTTTTTGATTGGGTCATTTATTTTTCTGGAGTTGAGCTGTAGGAGTTGCTTGTATATTTTTGAGATTAGTTGTTTGTCAGTTGCTTCATTTTCTATTATGAAATATACACTTCTTCTGGATATAGGTTTGCCATCCCTTCATGCAATGATTCAAATAAAACAACCATCTATGAATTTATAGAATGCCTTATCTGTTGTCATGATACTCTGCATAGCATTGTTTACAATCAAGAAACTCACTTCTAATCAAAAGAAGTGCAGCAAAAGGTCGATGCACGTAGAATTTTCTGGTCATAACATGTTCCCCACCATTCTGAAGCAGTTGATTGATAGAATGGTAGATAGGCCTTTAGAAGATTCAACTACTTAGTCAATTAGGTAGGCATAGATTGCAGGGCTCTAGTAAGGTTCTCCAGGCAGTTGTACATGTTCTAAATCAGTTTACAACATATGGTGCTGTTTCTCTTATATCCAGGACCACAGGTCTAGGAATCTGACATGGAAATGATAGTAGCACAATATTTGCTTCCTGTCCCTCAAATTTGTGCTCTGCTGCCTAGAGATCGTAGCTTCAGAAGATGGAATCCTTCCATCAGGAGACAAAAAAGTGATTCATTTGAATGGAAGTTGGATGGAAGTGATTCATTTGAATGGGAGCCCACCTAGCTACAGTGGGCTCCTCATACTTCTGAATTAATAAGCAGGAAGGGGATTTGTGTGCCGGCTAGAGTGATTTATTCTGATTACTGCCAGAGAAAGCCCTAAACTAAACAATAGGTTAGTAAAAACAGACTTACTTGAACTATAGGATAAGAGAGTTCTCAGTATTGAACCAAGTTAAATTCTGAGGATATAATTGTGCAAGTAGGAATTCATAGAAAAGAAGCCAAAGGGAGTAGCAGAAGAAAAATTACTAGGAAAAATCATGGGATGTAAGAGTATTTTTGTTAGTTTAATTCTTGATCAAGTCATGTTAGGTTTCCCAGACATCACCTGGTGGATCGTGATTAGATACAGAAAGTAAACATACATGGAGGATTAGATCAGATGAGATCAGATCAGTCGTTCAGTCGTGTCCGACTCTTTGTGATCCCATGAATTGCAGCATGCCAAGCCTCCCTGTCCATCACCAACTCCCGGAGTTCACCCAGACTCATGTCCATCGAGTCAGTGATGCTATCCAGCCATCTCATCCTCTGTCGTCCCCTTCTCCTCCTGCCTCCAATCCCTCCCCCAGCATCAGATTCTTTTCCAATGAGTCAACTCTTTGCATGAGGTGGGCAAAGTACTGGAGTTTCAGCTTTAGCATCATTCCTTCCAAAGAAATCCCAGGGCTGATCTCCTTCAGAATGGACTGGTTGGATGTCCTTCCAGTCCAAGGGACTCTCAAGAGTCTTCTCCAACACCACAGTTCAAAAGCATCAATTCTTCGATGCTCATCAGCCTTCTTCACAGTCCAGCTCCCACATCCATACATGACCACAGGAAAAACCATAGCCTTGACTAGAGGGACTTATGTTGGCAAAGTAATGTCTCTGCTTTTCAATATGCTATCTAGGTTGGTCATAACTTTCCTTCCAAGGAGTAAGCGTCTTTTAATTTCATGGCTGCAGTCACCATCTGCAGTGATTTGGGAGCCCCCCAAAATAAAGTCTGACACTGTTTCCACTGTTTTCCCATCTATTTCCCATGAAGTGATGGGACCGGATGCCATGATCTTCATTTTCTGAATGTTGAGCTTTAAGCCAACTTTTTCACTCTCCACTTTCACTTTCATCAAGAGGCTTTTGAGTTCCTCTTCACTTTCTGCCATAAGAGTGGTGTCATCTGCATATCTGAGGTTATTGATATATCTCCTGGCAATCTTGATTCCAGCTTGGAGGATTAGAGACCCTTGCTAAGTTGACTTAGCAGAGTTCTAGCTAAGGATGTTACAAGAGAGTGCACAGATAGTCCTTGAACAATTTTCAGGAGGATGCTTCATATTTTATGTTCATAATCTGTGGCTCAGATGGTAAAGTGTCTGCTTGCAGTGCAGGAGACCTGGGTTCGATCCCTGGGTTGGGAAAATCCCCTGGAGAATGAAATGGCAACCCACTCCAGTACTCTTGCCTGGGAAATTCCATGGACTGAGGAGCCTGGTAGGCTACAGTCCATAGGGTTGCAAAGAGTCGGACACGACTGAGCAACTTTACTTTTTATCAGAGGGATATTAGAAAACTACTACATGACAGAAGAAAAATATGTTTGGAATGCAGAATATACATTTACTATATCATTCCCTGTGATTAAGGTCAATGTAAGCTATAACTCTATCCAAGCAGAACTAGTAATGAACCACAGTATTCAGAAATCAAACTTTGTATCACACTACAAGGTAAATAACTATGACTGAGATGCTTTCTAAGGTAAAGGGAACATAGAATCTGTAGTAGAAGATTGTTATATGTGACAGTGACCTGAAAGGTTACTAGTTTTAACTGGGGGCTAGAACAAGAGAAAACTCTGCAGGAGGCCCAGCGTGGGATGCAAGCTATTCTGTCATGCTGGCCATTTATTTCAGCAGGCCCAATGGTTCTAGGACTTCCCTGGTGGCTCAGATGGTAAGGCGTCTGCCTACAATGTGGGAGACCTGGGTTCGATCCCTGGGTCAGGAAGATCCCCTGGAGAAGGAAATGTCAACCCACTCCAGTATTCTTGCCTGGAAAATCCCATGGATGGAGGAGCCTGGTAGTCTACAGTCCATGGGGTCACAAAGAGTCGGACACAACTGAGCCACTTCACAATGGTTCTAGAAGTTTCATTGACATTTTATTTTTTAGAGCTTTTTTTACTCCACATATGTTTTAGGTTTTGGACAAGACACTGATCTCATCTACAAATATTTACTGTAATTAAGATAAATAACTTTTTCTTTCTTTCTTTATATTCTTTTCCATTATGGTTTATTGTTGCTGTTGTTCAGTCACCAGGTCATGTCCAGCTCTTTGTGACCCCATGAAGTACAGCACACCAGGCTTCCCTGTCCTTCACTATCTCTCTGAGTTTGCTCAAACTCATGTCCATTGAGTTGGTGAAATGCCAACCAATTATGCTATCTTCTGTCATCCCCTTCTCCTCTTGCCATCAATCTTTCCCAGCATCCGGGTCTTTTCCAATGAGTTGGCTCTTTGAATCAGGTGACCAAATTATTGAAGCTTCAACTTCAGCATTAGTTCTTCCAACGAATATCCAGGGTTGATTTCCCTTAGGATTGACTGGTCTTAACTCCTTTATGTCCAAGGGACCCTCAAGAGTCTTCTCCAATACCACAATTCAAAAGCATCAGTTCTTTGGTGCTCAGCCTTCTTTATGGTCTAACTTTCACATTTGTACATGACTACTGGAAAAATCATAGCTTTGACTGGTTCCAAATAGGAAAAGGAGTACTTCAAGGCTGTATATTGTCACCCTGTTTATTTAACTTATATGCAGAGTACATCATGAGAAACGCTGGGCTGGAAGAAGCACAAGCTGGAATCAAGACTGCCAGGAGATATATCAATAACCTCAGATATGCAGATGACACCACCCTTATGGCAGAAAGTGAAGAGGAACTCAAAAGCCTCTTGATGAAAGTGAAAGTGGAGAATTAAAAAGTTGGCTTAAAGCTCAACATTCAGAAAATGAAGATCATGGCATCCGGTCCCATCACTTCATGGGAAATAGATGGGAAAACAGTGGAAACAGTGTCAGACTTTATTTTGGGGGGCTCCCAAATCACTGCAGATGGTGACTGCAGCCATGAAATTAAGACGCTTACTCCTTGGAAGGAAAGTTATGACCAACCTAGATAGCATATTGAAAAGCAGTGACATTACTTTGCCAACAAAAGCCCGTCTAGTCAAGGCTATGGTTTTTCCTGTGGTCATGTATGGATGTGAGATTTGGACTGTGATATATATATATATATATATATATATATGGAATTTAGAAAGATGCTAACAATAACCCTGTGTATGAGACAGCAAAAGAGACACTGATGTATGGAACAGTCTTATGGACTCTGTGGGAGAGGGAGAGGGTGGGAAGATTTGGGAGAATGGCATTGAAACATGTAAAATATCATGTATGAAATGAGATGCCAGTCCAGGTTCAATGCACAGTACTGGATGCTTAGGGCTAGTGCACTGGGACGACCCAGAGGGATGGTATGGGGAGGGAGGAGGGAGGAGGGTTCAGGATGGGGAGCACATGTATACCTGTGATGGATTCATTTTGATATTTGGCAAAACTAATACAATTATGTAAAGTTTAAAAATAAAATAAAATTAAAAAAAGAAAGAAAGAAAGAAAGCTGAGCGCCGAAGAATTGATGCTTTTGAACTGTGGTGTTGGAGAAGACTCTTGAGAGTCCCTTGGACTGCAAGGAGATCCAACCAGTCCATTCTGAAGATCAGCCCTGGGATTTCTTTGGAAGGAATGATGCTAAAGCTGAAACTCCTGTACTTTGGCCACCTCATGCGAAGAGTTGACTCTTTGGAAAAGACTCTGATGCTGGGAGGGATTGGGGGCAGGAGGAGAAGGGGACGACAGAGGATGAGATGGCTGGATGGCATCACTGACTCGATGGACGTGAGTCTGAGTGAACTCCTGGAGATGGTGATGGACAGGGAGGCCTGGTGTGCTGCGATTCATGGGGTCGCAAAGAGTCAGACACGACTGAGCGATTGAACTGCACTGAACTGGAAAAATCATAGCTTTGACTATATGGACTTTTGTTAGTAAAGTGATGTTTATGCATTTTAATGTTCTGCCTAGGTTAATTATAAGGCATTTATATATAATTCCTTATGTTACACAATATCCTTGTTTATCCATTCTATTTAAAAATGTTTGCGTCTGCTAATCTCCAAGAGCTAATCCATTCGTACACCACCCTGTTTTCCCCATGGCAACCACATTTCTCTTATTTATACCATTAAGTTCATTTCTGTTTCAAAAATAAGGATATTTGTGTCATATTTTAGATTCCACATATAAGTGACTTCATATGGTATTTGTCTTTTCCTTTGTGACTTACTTCACTTAACATCACAATCTCTAGGTTACTGCAAATGGCATTATTTAATTCTTTTTTATGGCTGAGTAGTATTTCATCATGTGTTTGTATATATTTATATGTCACATTTTATTTAATCCATTCATTTTTTGATGGACATTTACGTTGCTTCCATGTCTTGGCTATTCTAATAATCCTGCTATGAACATAGGTGTGCATGCATCTTTTGAATTATAGTTTTGTCCATATATATGCCCAGAATTGGGATTGCTAGATCATATGGCAGCTCTATTTTCAGTTTTTAAAGGAATCTCCATACTGTTCTTCCATAGTGGCTACACCAGTTACACAATTACAATTCCCAACAACTCTGTAGGAGGGTTCTCTTTTTTCCAACTCTCTCCAGCATTTATTGTTTATAGATTTTTAATGATGGCCATTCTGACTGGCATGTAGTGATACATCATTTTAATTTTGATTTTCATTTCTCTAATAATTAGACATGTTGAACAGAGAGAAAGAATTTCACTGTTACTGGGCCTACCAGGAATTGAATGCTTGACAGTGAGCAATCAAATTACCATGCAACTGGAGTTCCCCATCATGAACTGTTATCTGAGTGACCAAGTCATTAAGTTGGGAGCACACTAAAATCATACATCATGTAAAAAATGTGGTACACATGATCAGGTCAGGGTATGTATTGAGATCATGAGTAATTCCATGAAATGGACTAAGTGTTTAAAGTTTTTCATCTGGCTACACATCATTTTATCTCTCCCAATTTATACCTGTCTCATAATGGAGGGTAACTCTGATCAGTTGACAGAGAGTGAAAAGACATGCATCAGGTCTACAGATAGTCCTTTACCACATGTAAACAGCACTCAAAAGTGGAGAGCTGTAGCACCTAGGCCCATTTCTGGGACATCATGAAGAACATCAGTAAAAGGAAGTCTTCCTGTGGGAGAAATATAGGCAGGACTCCAGATCATTCTTTTTTCTTGGATATAGAAATGCCCATACATTCAATTATATATGGATTCATGGGCTATGGCCAACAGTACGTCTTGATAGGATCTTGAAAGAACCATGGTTGTAAAATTGGTGACAATAAAATTAGGGGAAGAGGCTTGTGGATAGATTACTCTTAGTTGACACAAATAATCTAAAGATATTTGTGTCCATGTGGATGGTCACTAAAGCGTGACCTCTGGGGGGAAAAAAAAAGAGTGACCTCTGGAGAGAAGGATTTCAATAATCAATTGGAAAATGGTGAAATTGAGCAGGGCACTGTGGGGCCTTGCTGGGGGTAGAACTCCTGTGTCTCCTGTCTCTTATTTCTAGAAATGCTTTAACCTCCTAGGCCTTCCCTGAGTTCCAAAGAGCAAATTTAATCAGAGGGTGAGATAATGGAGAAAGAAATGAAAATAGTCAAGCAAGGCAAAATAATAATACTTTAGCCATAAAACAAAACCAAAGATCTTTAGTTCCTCCTCAAGGATTATAGATAATGTTCTGAGCCATATTCTTGAGTTGTTTTACATATAGTAAAACCTTCACCACATGGATGAAGTTAACTGCATGCTGACCACAAGCAGGTAGACTCCAAATTGTTTGGAATCAGAAGGCTGATGATGCTGACTCTTGAAATATCACCCAGTTACCTCACCACCAACCAATCAGAAGAATGTTCATGAGCTGATCACAAATTCTGCAGTCTTCTCCTTCATTTTAATTTTTTAACAATTCCCTGAAAGCCATGGGGAAGTTCAGGTGTTTTGAGCATGAGCTGACCATTTTCCTTTCTCAGCCTCACATTGGGTACCTTGCAATACATTCTGTACTTTTTGTTTACTATAATCCAATGTCAGTAGATTGTGTGTGTGTGTGTGTGTGTGTGTGTGTGTTGGCACATGAATGAATGCCCCAAGTTCAATTCTGTAACAATAGTGACAAACATTGTTCCTCACTTTGTTACCCCTCAGAAGAAATTGTGTGTGCATGCTCTTTGTGACCAACTCTTTGTGACCCCATGGACTGTAGCCTGCCAGGTTCCTATGTCCATGGGGATTCTCCAGGCAAGAGTACCGGAGTGGGTTGCCATTTCCTCTTCTAGGGGGTCTTCCCAGCCCAGGGATTGAACCCATGTCTCCTGAGGTTCTTGCATTGGCAGACAGACACTTTAATCCCTAAGCCACATGGGAAGTAAGAAGAAGGGTAACAACTATTTAAGAACAAGATATCACTGGGAGAATTTAATATAGTGATAAATCTGAGGCACTCTTTTGCTCCACAGAAACAAAGACAGACTCTACATATGTCTTGGTCTACACAATGACCATTCTACCCTTACCCTATCCCAGCACAGCACACGAAGAGGTTTCTACTGAACCTCCAGTTTCTCTGTTAAGAAAAGAGAACCCCAAGGCACAGTCAAACGTCCCCAGCATTGTGGGTCACCTTATGGGATCTTTTACTCTGATCTTGCAACATAGGGATTGCAGGGGGATCCATGGGGCTCAACTATTGGAAATCTGGCTGTGATGGAGAAGAGGGTAAGGGATTGAAACAGCCAGCACACAGTTGTTGTCAGACTGAGTTCACACTTTCCATGTCCAAGTAGTAATCCCAATCCGTGGCTTTGCTCATCTGCAGAAGCAAATCAGGGGAATACTCTGACCAGGAAACTTAGCAGGGTGCAGATCTGCCTGATTCAGATCAAACGAGAAATTTTGCCAGACCTAGAGCTTCACTTGTACATGTTCAGGAAAGGAGCGAAATCACAGCCCAACTGCTGTTCAAGATTATTTTCTAGCCTCATCTAACAAGAAGGGCTAGTGACAACTCCTGGTAGAAATATGGCTCCATGGTGGTCAGGTCAAGAGGTGAGTAGGCAGGATTTACTGTCCCCAGAGCAAAGCCAGTAATGAGTATGAAGCTTGAAATAGGTAGGGAGATGAGTTCATAGCCAAGGCTAAGGGGAACTGCCAGTTTCTCCTAACTAGGTAGCCTAAATGGGAAAATGAGAGTAGCATAAGGCAGCCTCTCCTCCTTCTGCCCAGGCAAGGAAGCTGTGACATAGCCTGTGGAGAGTGTCTTTTTCCCCCATATGACCAACAGGGCTGGTAACAAGCCTTGAAAGCTGTGCAACCATGTGGCAGTCAAGCAAAGAGGAGAGCAGGTGGGGCCTATAGTTTACAGAGAAAAACCACTGTTACGTTTGATCAGGAAACTTGGGGAGAAAGATTGCTTTAGTTAAGATAAAATAGAACCTGGATTTAGAGCTGCTTCTCCCCCTGGTCAGGCAGTCACTCTAATCCATAGCCCCACTCATTTTAGAATACAGCCTTCAGCCTCTCTGATGAGAGAATTTAAACAGAGAACAAGCGAAGCTACCTACAATATTCAACATCCTTCCACATGGTGCTCTTTGAACAGAGCATACCCTATGGACTTCCCCACTCTGCAGAGTAAAACCATCAGCCTCACCTGACCAAGACATTCAGTGCACACTCTGATCTGATTTGAGTCCCCAAATAATGATCTGTATGGGGCCTGGGTTTTGTGTTGCTGTCCTGCCAGAGCAGGGAAGCTAATTTGTAATTTGTTTGACTACTGAATATAGTATCAAGTCCCGGCCAGTAAGCCTTACCAAAGAATCCAGCACATGAAGATCTATTCTACGGCCTTATTTGGGTACAGAACCAAGCTGGCCAGTCATATCCACTGTTCTCATTCAGTGACACATCCCCATCCCCATCCTCAGAGCTTTGCTTCATCCCCAAATATGCCATAATTGCAAGACCCACCTGCCCATGACATTACCAACAGACACATATAGAAACCGAGACTGAGATGACTGGTGAAGCAATGCCTCTGTCAAAGCAAATCTGTAAGACCTGGAAGAGGACCCTGATTACTCAAATGCACAGATACAATGTAAGAAATCAAGAATCATGAAGAATCAGATAAATATAACATATCAAGGGAAACTAGTAAAGCTCTAATAACTGAACATAAGGAAATGGAAAACATTAACTGTTAGACAAATAATTCAGAATAACCTTCTTAAGGGAGCTTAGTGAACTATAAGAAAACACAGAAAACTAAATGAAATTAGGGAAAGAAATAATGAACAAAATGAGAAGTCCAACAAAGAAACAGCAACCCTCAAAAGAAAACAATACAAATCCTAGAATTAAAAATATAATAACTGAAGAATTCAATCAGTTCAGTTCAGTCACTCAGTCATGTCCGACTCTTTGCGACCCCATGAATCGCAGCACGCCAGGCCTCCCTGTCCATCACCAACTCCGGGAGTTCACTCAGACTCACGTCCATCGATTTAGTGATGCCATCAAGCCATCTCATCCTCTGTCGTCCCCTGCTCCTCCTGCGCCCAATCTCTTCCAGCATCAGAGTATTTCCAATGAGTCAACTCTTCGCATGAAGTGGCCAAAGGACTGGAGTTTCAGCTTTAGCATCATTCTTTCCAAAGAAATCCCAGGGCTGATCTCCTTCAGAATGGACTGGTTGGATCTCCTTCCAGTCCAAGGGACTCTCAAGAGTCTTCTCCAACACCACACTTCAAAAGCATCAATTCTTCAGTACTCAGCCTTCTTCACAGTCCAACTCTCACATCCATACATGACAGCAGGAAAAACCATAGCCTTGACTAGATGGACCTTTGTTGGCAAAGTAATGTCTCTGCTTTTGAATGTGCTATCTAGGTTGGTCATAACCTTCCTTCCAAGGAGTAAACATCTTTTAACTTCATGGCTGCAGTCACCATCTGCAGTGATTTTGGAGCCCCCGAAAATAAAGTCTGACACTGTTTCCACTGTTTCCCCATCTATTTCCCATGAAGTGATGGGACCAGATGCCATGATCTTCATTTTCTGAATGTTGAGCTTTAAGCCAACTTTTTCACTCTCCTCTTTCACCTTCATCAAGAGGCTTTTTAGTTCCTCTTCACTTTCTGCCATAAGGGTCGTGTCATCTGCATATCTGACGTTATTGATATTTATCCCAGCAATCTTGATTCCAGCTTGTGCTTCTTTCAGCCCAGCGTTTCTCATGATGTACTCTGCATATAAGTTAAATAAGCAGGGTGACAATATACAGCCTTGATGTACTCCTTTTCCTATTTGGAACCAGTCTGTTGTTCCATGTTAGTTCTAACTGAAAGAATTCAATAAAGAGTTTCAAAAGCAGACTCATGAGAAAAATCAGCAACCTGGAGGGTAGGACACTGGAAATTATCCAGTCAGAAAAGCAAAAACAAAAAAGAATAAAAATGAAAGACAAAGGCCTACAGAAATTATGGATCATGATGACAAGAAATGGTATTTGCATTTTGGGAATTATAGAAAGAGAAGAGAAAGGGACAGAAAAAGTATATTTAATGCAGTAGTGGCTGAAATTTCCCCCAAACTGGAGAGATAAATGAATATCCAGACTCATGAGGTTCACATGATCTCAAACAGGGCTACCCTGAGACACATTATAATTAAACTATCAAATGTAAAGGACAAAAAAAAAAAAAAAAAATAGCAACAAGAGAAAAGGGAGAAGCCCCTTCCCTTACTGGAAGGGAGGTTAGTTGGGGCAGAAGGAGAGCTTTGGGGGCCTAGAGAACATAGCAACCAGTCTTGTGCAGGCAGGCAGGACAGAGTAAGAACTACACAAATGGCCCATGCCACAGACCTGCAGGTCCCAGCTTGAGACAGGGGTCCACCCGTACACATGGGGGCTGGGGGCTGGAATGTGGATACTGGAGAGCAAGACCATGAAGGGCACTGCAGTTGGCTGTGAGGAGACAGCCTGAGGGGATGGGAGTAAGGAGTTCTACAATCAGGAATACTCAGAGAGGAAGCTCAGACCGTCATAAAAGCCAAATGCCATTGTTGGGTGACACACAAAGGGCAGGGCTGCCATTGGGACTTCTCCACATGGACCAGCCTCTGCCACCACAGGCACATGGAGGGCTCCAACTGGACTCAGCTTGCACACCCTCACCGTCATCACCACTGTCCAGCCCCCACACCACCTGAGCACTTGGCCTTATCACTGCTTCTCCCCTTTCTTGCCTAACAGGCTTGTGTGTTCCAGGAACGTCTGGAACAGACTCTGGTGGGAGGACCACACAGAGAAGTGGGGCTGAAAACACAGTTGAGTCCCCAAGGCCATGTGACTAAGGAAAAAGAGCTAAAATACCTCCTCATAGCTGCACAAACTTCAGAGATAGCCCTCTGGTGATGGCTTCCTTAATTCAGTGTCTTCTAAACATCCAAAAGAACAACAAGTGCTCCTAGAGCTGGGACAACTCTGGGTTTAGCAGCAATGAGCTTTGTGGTGGGGCCTGGGCCAGAGAAAGAGCTGCCTCCATAGTTCTATAGCATATCCAGGTGTACAACTATTGCAGTACTGGAACATAGCCTCAGTGGGTCTGTGCTGGTGGTCTGATGCCAGAAAGTCATGGGGTAAACTGCCCACATACACACAGTTAAGGTGGAGCCAAGACAGAAGTGCCAACAGCCATATACTTTGTGAGGATGCAGAACTGGCAAAAAGGGACATAACAGAGCACATTCACAGATGAATAGCCCCTGAGGAGATATACTTTGTGGCTTCTCTCCCAGTAGGAGTGCTTTAATACTGCCTTCCTTGCACTGCAGATCAGAAACAGAGCTAAGAAACAGAACTGGGGATTTCTACTCCATCACTGAGGGAGCTGATTCTACCCTTGACAAGGCAGTGACAACCACAGAGAAAAATGGAGGCTCCACTCAAAATCCTAGGAATGCTCTGCTCACCACACCAGTCAAACCTCCTAATGAGGCAATAACACCACAAACCTCCGGACCAAATTTACCAAGCAGTGAGCAGAAACCAAAACCAAGAGGATCTACAATCCTGCAGTCAGCAGATAGGAGACCACAGAAAGTAAGACAAAATGAGATGACAGATGAAGGAGCAAGATAAAAACCTACAAGTGCAACTAAATGAAGAGAAGATAGACAGTCTACCTGAAAAGGAATTCAAAGTAGTAATAGTAAAGATGAACCAAGATCTCAGAAGAAGAACAGAGGCACAAATAGAGAAGATGCAAGAAATGCATAACAAAGAATTAGATGAACTTAGGAAAAAACTGTGATGAACACTACAATAACTGAAATGTAAAATACACTAGAAGGGATCAATAGCAGAATAACTCAGGCAGAAAAACTGATAAATGACCTGGAGGACAGGATGGTGGTGACTGCTGCTGTGCAATGGAATGAAGAAAAAAAAAAAAATGAAAAGAAATGAGGACAATTTAAGAGACCACTGGGACAGCATTAAAATCATCAACATTCAAGTTATAGGGGTCCCAGAAGGAGAAAAATAGAGAAAGGGCCTCAGAAAACATTTGAAGAGATTATAGTTGATAACTTCCATAACATGGGAAAGGAAATAGTCACCCAAGTCCAGGAAGCCCAAGAGTCTATTCCAGGATAAACCCAAGGAGGAACATGTCAGTGCATGTATTAATCAAACTAACAAAACTTAAACATAAGGGGAAAAAAAAAAAAACCA
Organism: Bos indicus; assembly: GCF_029378745.1. NCBI lineage: Eukaryota > Metazoa > Chordata > Mammalia > Artiodactyla > Bovidae > Bos > Bos indicus. Next base: position 1,843,525 of record NC_091780.1, on the reverse strand, counting down.
ACAAGGGAAAAGCAATAAATAACATACAAGTGAGCCCCTGTAAGTTTATCAGCTGATTTTTCAGCAGAATCTCTGCAGGTCAGAAGGGAATGGCATAATATATTTAAAGTGATGAAAGGGGAACATGTAAAAGCAATAATAATCTACCCAGAAAGAGTCTCATTCAGATCTAAAAGAGAAACAAAATCGTACAAAGCAAAAGCTAAAAGAATTCAGCACCACAAAACCAACATTACAACAAATGCTAAAGGAAATGCTCTAGGCAGGGGAAATGAGAAATACAAGCAAACAAACAAGAAACTACAACAGACAGAAACACAAAAAAGAAACAGCTACACAAACATAACACTAATGATGGTCATCAAACCACAAGAGAAGAAAGTAAAAGAGAAATGTAAGAAAAAAGGCCTACAAATTTAAAACCAAACCATCAAGAAAATGGCAGTAGGAAGATACATGTCAATAACTATCTTAAATATAACTAGATTCAGTGCTCCAAGTAAAAGATATAGGCTGGCTGAATGGATGCAAAAATAAGATTGTATATATGCTCCCCAAAAGAGACCTGCATGATAACTGAAAATGAGGGGATGAAAAATGATATTCCATGCAAATGGAAATCAAAGTAACTCTGGAACAGCAATATTCATATTTGACAGAATAGGCTTTAAAATAAAGACTGTTATAAGAGACAAGGAATGCCATTATATAATGACCAAGGTATCAATCCAAGAAGTTATAACAATTTAAAATATATATAGGAACACCTCAATATATAAAGTAAACACTGCCAGCCATAAAAGGGGAAATCCACCATAGCACAATAATATTGGGGAGTTTGAACACTCACTTACACCAATGAACAGATCATTCAAATATAAAATTAATAAGGAAACACAAACCTTAAATGACATATTAGACCAGATAGCCTTACTTGATATTTATAGGACATTCCATCTGAAAGCAGAAGAATACATTTTCTTAACTGAACATGGAACATTCTTCAGGACAGATCACACTCTGGGTCACAAACTTAAGAAAACTGGAATCATACTGACCATCTTTTTTGACCACAGTGCTATAAGATTAGAAATCATTTACAAGAGAAAAACTGTAAAAAACACAAACATATGGAGGTTAAACAATATGTTATTAAGTAACCAATGGATTATTGCTTATTTCTTCTTACTGAAGAAATAAAAGAGGAAATTTAAAAATACCTTGATTGGAAATGCAAAAAACCTCGAATAGCCAAAGCAATCTTGAGAAAGAAGAATGGAACTGGAGGAATCAACTTGCCTGACCTCAGGCTCTACTACAAAGCCACAGTCATCAAGACAGTATGGTACTGGCACAAAGACAGAAATATAGATCAATGGAACAAAATAGAGAGCCCAGAGATAAATCCACACACCTATGGACACCTTATCTTTGACAAAGGAGGCAAGAATATACAATGGAGAAAAGACAATCTCTTTAACAAGTGGTGCTGGGAAAACTGGTCAACCACTTGTAAAAGAATGAAACTAGAACACTTTCTAACACCATACACAAAAATAAACTCAAAATGGATTAAAGATCTAAACGTAAGACCAGAAACTATAAAACTCTTAGAGGAGAACATAGGCAAAACACTCTCTGACATAAATCACAGCAGGATCCTCTATGACCCACCTCCCAGAATACTGGAAATAAAAGCAAAAATAAACAAATGGGACCTAACTAAAATTAAAAGCTTCTGCATAACAAAGGAAACTATAAGCAAGGTGAAAAGACAGCCTTCAGAATGGGAGAAAATAATAGCAAATGAAGCAACTGACAAACAACTAATCTCAAAAATATACAAGCAACTCCTACAGCTCAGTTCCAGAAAAACAAATGACCCAATTAAAAAATGGGCCAAAGAACTAAATAGACATTTCTCCAAAGAAGACATACAGATGGCTAACAAACACATGAAAAGATGCTCAACATCACTCATTATCAGAGAAATGCAAATCAAAACCACAATGAGGTACCATTTCATGCCAGTCAGAATGGCTGCGATCCAAAAGTCTACAGGCAATAAATGCTGGAAAGGCTGTGCAGAAAAGGGAACCCTCTTGCACTGTTGGTGGGAATGCAAACTAGTACAGCCACTATGGAGAACAGTGTGGAGATTCCTTAAAAAACTGGAAATAGAACTGCCTTATGACCCAGCAATCCCACTGCTGGGCATACACACCGAGCAAACCAGAATTGAAAGAGACACGTGTACCCCAATGTTCATCGCAGCACTGTTTATAATAGCCAGGACTTGGGAGCAACCTAGATATCCATCAGAAGATGAATGGATAAGAAAGCCATGGTACATATACATAATGGAGTATTACTCAGCCATTGAAAAGAATACATTTGAATCAGTTCTAATGAGGTGGATGAAACTGGAGCCTATTATGCAGAGTGAAGTAAGCCAGAAAGAAAAACACCAATACAGTATAGTAACACATATATATGGAATTTAGAAAGATGGTAATGATAACCCTGTATGCGAGACAGCAAACAAGACACAGATGTATAGAACAATCTTCTGGACTCTGTGAGAGAGGGAGAGGGTGGGATGATTTGGGAGAATGGCATTGAAACATGTATAATATCATGTAAGAAATGAATCGCCAGTCCAGGTTTGATGCAGGGTACAGGATGCTTGGGGCTGGTGCACTGGGATGACACAGAGGGATGGTCTGGGGAGGGAGGTTGGAGGGGAGTTCAGGATGGGGAAAACGTGTACACCTGTGGCGGATTCATGTTGATGTATGGCAAAACCAATACAGTCTTGTAAAGTTAAAATAATAATAATAATAATAATAAATGATAAATCATTATAAAAAAAAAAAACAAAAAAAAAAACCTTGGGACACATTACAAGAAAAATACAATGATCCAAAGCCTATGGGATGCTGCAAAAACAGTCCTAAGAGGGAAGTTTTTAACAGTAAATTCTTACCTTAAGAAACAAAAAAATCAAATAAACAATGCAAACTTATACCTAAAGCAACTAGAAAAAGAACAAACAAAACCCAAAGTTAGTAGAAGGAAAGATATCATAAAGATCAGAGCAAATATAAATGAAATAGAGATGAAGAAAACAATACTAAAGAGCAATGAAACTAAAAGCTTGTTCCCTGCAAAGATAAACAAATTGATAAACTTTAGCCAGACTCAACCAGATAAACAAAGGAGAAGACTCCAACATTAAAATTAGAAATGAAAAAACACAAGTTATAACACATGCCACAGATATCAAAAGAATCATAAGGGAGTACTACATGAAACTACACACCAATAAAATGGACAACTTGGAAGAAATGGACAAATTCTTAGAAAAGTACAACCTTCCAAGACTGAACTAGGAGGTAACAGAACATATGAATAGACTAATTGTAAGTACTGAAATTGAAACTGTGATTCAAAAACTCTCAACAGACAAAAGTCCAGGACCATATGACTTCACAGATGAATTCTACCAAATATTTATTGAGAGGTTAAAATCTACATTTTTGAAACTCCCAAAAACATGGAGAGGAAAGGACACTCCCAAGCTCATTTTTCAAGGGCAACATCACCCTGACACCCAAACAAGACAAAGATAACACAAAAAAGATTACAGGCCAGTATCACTGATCAACATAGACCTCAGTATTCTCAACAAAATACTAGCAAACTCAATCTACCAACACACTAAACAGTTCATGTGTCATGATAAAGTGGAATTTATCCCAGGGATGCAAGGATTTTTCAATATCTGCAAATCAATCAATGCGGTTGAGGTTATTCTCATCAACAAATTGAGAATAAAAATCATACGATTTCCTCAATAGATACAGAAAAAATTTTTGAAAAAAATTCGGCACCCATTTATGACAAAAAATCTTCAGAAAGTGAACATAAATCTACCTCAAAATAATAAAGAGTATATATGACAAACTCACAGGAAACATTATTTTCAAAAGTGAAAAACTGAAAGGATTTCCTCTGAGATTAGGAACAATGAAAACAAAGATATTCACTCTTGCCACTTTTATTCAATATAGTTTTGGAATTTTTAGCTGCAGCAATCATAGAAGAAAAAGAAATAACACAAATATCAATTGGAAAAGAAAATGTAAAACTGTCACTGCTTGCAGAGGACATGATACTGTACATTAAAAAAGATCTTAAAGAAGCTATCAAAAATTATAAGAGCTCATCAATGAATTGGTAAAGTTGTTGGATATAAACTCAATACGCAGAAATATATAGCATTCCTATACAATAACTCGGGCTTCCCTGGTGGCTCAGAGGTTAAAGGAATGCAGGAGACCCGGGTTCGATCCCTGAGTCGGGAAGATCCCCTGGAGAAGGAAATGGCAACCCACTCCAGTACTCTTGCCTGGAGAATCCCATGGGGTGAGGAACCTGCTAGGCTACAGTCCATGGGGTCACAAAGAGTCGGACATGACTGAGTGACTTCACTTTCACTTTCATACAATAACAATGAGAGATCAGAAATAGAAATTAAGGAAACAATCCCTGAAGGGACCTTCAAAATAGCAGAGGACTCATGGTGATCACCTTCCACCACACAAATACAACAAAATATATCTACATATGGAACAATACCTACTGAATGCTGGTAGAAGACCTCAGACTTCCAAAAGGGCAAGCTAATCTCCAATATGAATAAGAAAAAAAAAAAATAGACAAAGGAATCGGGACAGGACCTGTACCTCTGGAAGGGAACTGTGAGGGAGAAAAAGTTTCTGAACACTAGAACACCCCACTCAATGGTGGGAACAGGAAGGACCATCTAGAGACCAGCAGGTCCCAGACTATGACACTTGTCTGCATGCCCATTGGTATGGGTGTGCGATAGGTGTTGAGGCTCAAGCTTTGGAGAAAACTAGGGTTGACTGCTATGAAGATGGTTTGAGGGGATGCAGCTCAATCAGTCCAGAAAGAACCCTGGGCTTGTCAGAGAGACAAGGGATCCTTGTTGAAGCGTGGTGAGGGGGAGGTACAGGCCAGGAAAGTAGCTTCTAACACCATGTGCTCACAGCTGGCAAGGCACTGCCTATGTGAGCTCCAGAGGTGGTGCAAGTCTCAGCTTCTATCTCCAACCACAGAAGTGGGTGATATGGCTGCTACCACTGCCACCAAGCTATGAGCAAGTGCAGGTCATTGTACATGGCTTCCAGGAAATCTGTGCAGCCTGACACTGCAATGAAGGGCCAACTCCTCTGGGAAAATGCACAGTTGCCTCAGGCTGTAGCAACTTCCTTTGCAGCCTCTGCTGCTGCAGGAACTCCTTACACATTCCAGTTGTGTGAGGAACTCCTCAAACATCCCTACCTCTCCCCAGGCTGAGTGAGCAAGCTTAGCCTATGCTTTTACCACCTCCTGTCTGGGCAGGGAACAGGTGCAGGAGGGCAGCATACAAAGGGAAGTGAGAGTCCAAAACCAAAGCTATGTGACCAAGGGCTATGTGACCGAAGAGGAAGGGAATTTTCACATGCCGCTGAAAGAGCAAAAGATTAAATCCCCACAGTTGGCTTGGTAAACCCTGCATCTGTGGAATATCTGAACAGACAAGAAGTGTTCCCACATTTGAGGCTGTGAACTTTGGGGGCAACTGTGGAATTTGGATACAAGTACAAGCTAGAATAAGTCCAGGTCCGAATTTGAGCTGACCCCACAGTGTCAACAGCAGATCCAGGGACCTTCCAAGAAATACTGGAGGTCTTCCTAGATAGGCAGATTGGCTGGAGCTCACGGTGGGGGCAAAGAGAGTGACAGATGAGGCCACAAGAAAATTTTCTTCCTATTACAACTCTCTCCCTCTCTCTCAAAAATATACATATTCTTTTTTGTTCTATTGTTGTTCACTTATTTTTTATTCAGTTTTTTATTCTTTTACTTTAAATGTTTTCATTTTATTTTTTCCTATTTCTATTGTACTTTTATATTTACTGCATTTTCCTTTTATTTTTGTCCCTTGTTTTGCCTTATCTTTTAAAATTATATTTTACATTTTTCTTTTTTCTTTACTTCTTTGCTGTTTTGTATTTTTCCTTTTGTTTTCATCTGTCTTTTGTTTTTACATTTTTTTCTATGATCATATTTGTTTGCCTGTTTTATGCTTTCTTTGCCTTTTACAGTTTACTTTCTGTGTTTGATTTTCTTTTGGTTTCATTTTTTGCTAGTTTAGTTTGTAGTTTTTTTTTTTTTTTTGTAGTGTTTGTTTTTATTTAGGGATTATTAGTTTGCTGTCTTCTTTACTGTTTTCTCTCTCTTTTTTTTTTCTTTCTCTTCATGAATGTGAGTGTGTGAGTTTCATTTTATGTTTTTGTCTGTTTAGCTTTAAGACAACTTTAACCATTTGTATTAGGGTACAATACATTAGGGTACATGTCTGTCCATGTTTTTTTGGATCCCACCAATGTCCAGTAAGCTCTGGTACTAGAAAACAGGGAAAGTCCCCACCGACAGGAAGGCTAGCCAAAGCACTGATCCAATACCATCCACTGGGAGCAGACTCTGTTTGTAAGAGGAACTATGACTCTGCAGTCAGTGAAAATCAGAACACAAGCACAGTAAGTTAGATGAAAGGGAAGACAGAGAAACACACAGTAATGAAGGAACAAGGTAAAAACCCACACAAACAAACAAATGAAGAAAAAGTAGGCAGTATACATGAAAAAGTATTCAGAGTAATGATAGGAAAGATAATCCAAAATCTTTGAAATACAATGGAGGCATAGATAAATAGAATGGAGGCACGGATCAAGAAGATACAATAAATGTTTAACAAGGACATAGAAGATTGAAAGAACAGGCGATCAGTGATGAACAACACAATAACTGAAATTAGAAATACACTAGAGGGAAACAAAGTAGAATAAATGAATAAATATGCACCCAATATAAAAGCAGCTCAATACACAAGGCAAATGCGACCAGCAATAAAAGGGAAAACTGTCAGTAACACAATAATAGTGGGGGACTTTAACACCCCATTCATATGAATGGATAGATCATCAAGACAGAAAAATAATAAGGAATTGAAAGTCTTACATGGCACTTAGACCAGATGGACCTTACTGATACGTGGAGGGCATTTCCAGTCAAAAGCAGCAGAATAAACTCTATCTTCCAAAGGTGCACATGGATGAATCTCCAAGATAGATCACAGCTTAGGTCACAAATCAAGCCTTGGTAAATTTAAGAAAATTGAAATGGTATTAAACATCATTTCTGACCACAACATTATGAGATTAGATATTAATCACAGGGGTAAAACTGTAAAAAATACAAAAATATGGAGGCTAAATGACATGCTTCTAAATAACCAAGAGGTCACTGAATAACTCAAAGAAGAAATTAAAACAAAACTAAAAATAAATGACAACAGAAACAGGACAACATAAAACATATGGGGTCATCAAAGCAGTATTAAGAGGAAAGTTTATAGCAGTAAAAGCCTACCTCTAGAAAAGAGAAAAACATCAAATAAACAATTAGGTGTTTAGATGTAATATTACACCTAAAGCAACTATGAAAAAGAAAACAAAGTTACAAAGAAAGTGATAAAGATGAGGACAGAAACAAATTAAAAAGAAATGAAATCAATACCAAAATCAATAAAACTAAAAGGTGGATCTTTGAGAAAATAAACAAAATTGACAGATCATTAGCCAGACTCAGCAAGGAAAAAACAGAGAATCTAAAATCAACAAAATTAGAAATGAAAAAAGAGAAATTGAAACAACAATACAAAAGGATCATAAGTGTGGCAAATAGTTGCTTACTGCAAGGAACTATATGCAAATAAAATGGACAACCTTGGAAGAAGTGGGAAACTTCTTGGAAAACTACAACCTTCCAATAATGAACCAGAAAGAAATAGAGCATATGAACAGAAAATCAAATACTGAAATTGAAACAAACTGTTGCAAAAATCTTCCAAAAATAAAAGCCAGTGGTACATGGCTTCACAAGTAAATTCTATCAAACATTTAGATCTAATACCTATCCTTCTCAAACTTTTTCTGAAAAGTTCCAGAGGAAGGGGTCACTTGCAAACAGATTCTACCTGGCCATCATCACCATGATACCAAAACCAGACAAAGATATCACACACAAAAAAGAAATCACAGGCTAAAATCACTGATGAATATAGATGAAATTCCCTCCAAAATGCTACTAAACAGAATCCACAACACATTAAAATGGTCATGCACTGTGATCAAGTGGGGCTTATCTCAGGGAGGAAGGGTTTATAAATATATGCAAATAAATCATTGTGATATACCACATTAGCAAACTGAAAGATAAAAATCATATGAAAAGCTCAACAGATGGAGAAAAAGCTTTCAATAAATCTCAAGGCCCATTTAAAATAAAAAGCTATCAAAAAATGGGTATAGAAGGACCCTAACTCAGTATCATAAAAGACATACACAAAGCAACCTAGATATCCATCAGCAGATGAATGGATAAGAAAGCTGTGGTACATATATACAATGAAGTATTACTTAGCCATTAAAAAGAATACATTTGAATCAGTTCTAATGAGGTGGATGAAACTGGAGCAGATTACTTCACTAGAGTGAAGTAAGGCAGAAAGAAAAACACTAATACAGTATACTAACACATATATATGAAATTTAGAAAGATGGTAACGATAACCCTGTGTGCAAGACAGCAAAAGAGACACAGATGTATAGAACAATCTTTTGGACTCGGTGGGATGGGGGCGGGGGGGATGATTTGGGAGAATGGCTTTGAAACATGTATAATATCATATAAGAAACGAATCACCAGTCCAGGTTCAATGCATGATACAGGATGCTTGGGGCTGGTGCACTGGGATGACCCAGAGGGATGGTATGGGGAGGGACGTGGGAGCGGGGTTCAGGATATGGAACACGTGTACACCTGTGGTGGATTCATGTTGATGTATGGCAAAACCAATGCAATATTGTAAAGTAATTAGCCCCTAATTAAAATAAATAAATTTAAATTAAAAAAAAGACATACACAATAAACCTACGGCAAACATTATTCTCAATGGTAAAAAACTGAAAGCATTTTCTCTAAGGTCAGAAACAAGACAAGGGTAAACATTCTTGCTACTATTATTCAATATATTTGTGGAAGTCCTCAGCACAGCAAAACAGAAGAAAAATATGAATACAAATCGAAAAAGAAGAAATAAAACTCTCACTTTTTGCAGATGACATTATATGATACATTGTTGTCTGTTTTAGTCTCTCAGTCAAGTCCGACTATTAATGACTCCATGGACTGCAGGACAGCAGGCATCTCTGTTCTTAACTATCTCCTGGAGCTTGCTCAAACTCATGTCCATTAAGCTGATGACGCCATTCAACCGTTTCATTCTCTGTGAACCCCTTCTCATCCTGCCCTCAATCTTTCCCAGCATTAAGGTCTTTTCCACGTCGACTCTTTGCATCAGGTGGTCAAAGTCCTGGAGCTTTAGCTTCACCATCAGTCCTTCCGATGAATATCCAGACATGATTTCCTTTGGGATTGACTGGTTTGATCTCCTTGCTGTCCAAGGGACACTCAAGAGTCTTCTCCAGCGCCACAGTTCAAAAGCAACTCAACTCTTCAGTGCTCAGCCTTCTTTATGGTACAACTTTCACATCCATACATGACTACTGGGAAAGCCACAGCTTTGACTATATGATTATTTGTTGTCAAAGAGATGTCTGCTTTTTAATACACTGTCTAGGTTTGTCATGGTTTTTCTTCCAAGGAGCAAGTGTCTTTTATTTTCTTGGCTGCAGTCACTGTTCACAGTAATTTTGGAGGCCAAGAAAATAAAATCTGTTACTATTTCCAATTCTTCCCCATTTATTTGCCATGAAGTGATGGGACCAGATGCCACGATGTCATTTCTGGAATGCTGAGTTTTGAACCACTTTTTATCACTCTCCACGTTTATGTTGATCAAGAGGCTCTTCAGCTCTTCTTCACTTTTTGGTATTTGGTCTGTGTCATCTGAATACGTGATCACATCAGATCAGATCAGTCGTGTCCGGACTGGTTGGATCTCCTTGCAGTCCAAAGGACTCTCAAGAGTCTTCTCCAAAACCACATTTCATTTTTTTTTAATATCAACTTGTCATTTTATTTCTCTGCATAGATTGAAAAAAATTAGTATATTTTAAACAAGTTTAGAAGGTAATGGGTGGTTCCCTTACAGGCTGATGTTTACAGCTTCGAAATGAAGAAAATTTATTTATTTAGGCTATTTACCTTCTGTTCCCAAAGCTGTTAAATAATTTCTTTCTTAAAGCAGTTAGCACAGAGAAATGCTGTCTATTTCTGAATCCTATTGTAGAATTCAGCATACTTGGGAAAATGCAAACATACATTTTCATGTACATAATGCCATCATTTTTTTATGTGTTTATTTGCATCAAGAGCAAATAATAATGATTTTTTGAAACACATACCATACTGTTACATATCCATCCTTTTTAAAAATGTTGATATATATGATCTCAAGTAATCTTTAATCACATTTTGCATTTTAAGAGACAGACTCATAGAAGTTGTGATAAATTGGTATTTAGAAATGGTGCTTGTCTATTTGACTCTTGTTTCTTTTTTTAATTTCTAATTGGAATGCCCAGAACACAGGTTCATCACTCTGAATGAATCAGTTGATATTCTTTATTCCTTGATATTTATGGTATCTCACATTTGGTTTTTATAGTATCTAAGTGATAGGTCAGTTCAGTTCAGTTGCTAAGTCATACCCAACTCTTTGTGACCCTGTGGACTGCAGCACACCAAAACCACATTTCAAAAGCATCAATTCTTCAGCGCTCAGCCTTCTTCACAGTCCAACTCTCGTATCCATACATGACCACAGGAAAAACCATAGCCTTGACTAGACGAACCTTTGTTGGCAAAGTAATGTCTCTGCTTTTGAATATGCTATCTAGGTTGGTCATAACTTTCCTTCCAAGGAGTAAGCGTCTTTGAATTTCATGGCTGCAGTCACCATCTGTAGTGATTTTGGAGCACCCCAAAATAAAGTCTGACACTGTTTCCACTATTTCCCCATCTATTTCCCATGAAGTGATGGGACCGGATGCCATGATCTTCATTTTCTGAATGTTGAGCTTTAAGCCAACTTTTTCACTCTCCACTTTCACTTTCATCAAGAGGCTTTTGAGTTCCTCTTGACTTTCTGCCATAACGGTGGTGTCATCTGCATATCTGAGGTTATTGACATTTCTCCCAGCAATCTTGATTCCAGCTTGTATTTCTTCCAGTCCAGCGTTTCTCATGATGTACTCTGCATATAAGTTAAATAAGCAGGGTGACAATATACAGCCTTGACGTACTCAGTTTCCTATTTGGAACCAGTCTGTTGTTGCATGTCCAGTTCTAACTGTTGCTTCCTGACCTGCATACAGATTTCTCAAGAGGCAGATCAGGTGGTCTGGTATTCCCATCTCTTTCAGAATTTTCCACAGTTTATTGTGATCCACACAGTCAAAGGCTTTGGCATAGTCAATAAAGCAGAAATAGATGCTTTTCTGGAACTCACTTGCTTTTTCCATGATCCAGCAGATGTTGGCAATTTGATCTCTGGTTCCTCTGCCTTTTCTAAAACCAGCTTGAACACCAGGAAGTTCACGTTTCACATAATTGCTGAAGCCTGGCTTGGAAATTTTGAGCATTACTTTACTAGTGTGTGAGATGAGTGCAATTGTGAAGTAGTTTGAGCATTGTTTGGCATTGCCTTTCTTTGGGATTGGAATGAAAACTGACCTTTTCCAGTCCTGTGGTCGCTGCTGAGTTTTCCAAATTTGCTGGCATATTGAGTGCAGCACTTTCACAGCATCATCTTTCAGGATTTGAAAGAGCTCAACTTGAATTTCATCACCCCCACTAGCTTTGTTCGTAGTGATGCTTTCTAAGGCCCACTTGACTTCACATTCCAGGATGTCTGGCTCTAGGTGAGTGATTACACCATTGTGTTTATCTGGGTCGTGAAGATCTTTTTTGTACAGTTCTGTGTATTCTCGCCATCTCTTCTTAATATCTTCTGCTTCCGTTAGACCCATAACATTTCTGTCCTTTATCGAGCCCATCTTTGCATGAAATGTTCCTTTGCTATCTCTGCTTTTCTTGAAGAGATCCCTAGTCTTTCCCATTCTGTTGTTTTCCTCTATTTCTTTGCATTGATTGCTGAAGAAGGCTTTCTTATCTCTTCTTGCTGTTCTTTGGAACTCTGCATTCAGATGTTTATATCTTTCCTTTTCTCCTTTGCTTTTCACTGTCTTCTTTTCACAGCTATTTGTAAGGCCTCCCCAGACAGCCATTTTGCTTTTTTGCATTTCTTTTCCATGGGGGTGGTCTTGATCCCTGTCTCCTGTACAATGTCACAAACCTCCGTCCATAGTTCATCAGGCACTCTATCTATCAGATCTCGACCCTTAAATCTATTTCTCACTTCCACTTTATAATCATAAGGGATTTGATTTAGGTCAGACCTAAATGGTCTAGTGGTTTTCCCTACTTTCTTCAATTTATGTCTGAATTTGGCAATAAGGAGCTCATGATCTGAGCCACAGTCAGCTCCTGGTCTTGTTTTTGCTGACCGTATAGAGCTTATCCATCTTTGGCTGCAAAGAATATAATCAATCTGATTTCGGTGTTAACCATCTGATGATGTCCGTGTATAGAGTCTTTTCTTGTGTTGTTGGAAGAGGGTGTTTGTTATGACCAGTGCATTTTCTTGGCAAAACTCTATTAGTCTTTGCCCTGCTTCATTCCGTATTCCAAGGCCAAATTTGCCTGTTACTCCAGGTGTTTCTTGACTTCCTACTTTTGCATTCCAGTCCTCTATAATGAAAAGGACATCTTTTTTTGTGTGTTAGTTCTAAAAGGTCTTGTAGGTCTTCATAGAACCGTTCAACTTCAGCTTCTTCAGCGTTACTGGTTGGGGAATAGACTTGGATTACTGTGATATTGAATGGTTTGCCTTGGAAATGAACAGAGATCATTCTGTCGTTTTTGAGATTGCATCCAAGTACTGCATTTTGGACTCTTTTGTTGACCATGATGGCCACTCCATTTCTTCTGAGGGATTCCTGCCCTCAGTAGTAGATATAATGGTCATCTGAGTTAAATTCACCCATTCCAGTCCATTTCGGTTCGCTGATTCCTAGAATGTCGACGTTCACTCTTGCCATTTGTTGTTTGACCAGTTCCAATTTGCCTTGATTCATGGACCTGACATTCCAGATTTCTATGCAATATTGCTCTTTATAGCATCGGACCTTGCTTCTATCACCAGTCACATCTACAGCTGGATATTCTTTTTGCTTTGGCTCCATCCCTTCATCCTTTCTGGAGTTATTTCTCCACTGATCTCCTGTAGCATATTGGGCACCTACTGACCTGGGGAGTTTCTCTTTCAGTATCCTATCATTTTGCCTTTTCATACTGTTCATGGGGTTCTCAAGGCAAGAATAATGAAGTGATTTGCCATTCCCTTCTCCAGTAGACCACATTCTGTCAGATCTCTCCACCATGACCTGTCCATCTTGGGTTGCCCCACGGGCATGGCTTAATTTCATTGAATTAGACAAGGCTGTGGTCCTAGTGTGATTAGATTGACTAGTTTTCTGTGAGTATGATTTCAGTGTGTTTGCCCTCTGATGCGCTCTTGCAACACCTACGGTCTTACTCGGGTTCTCTTACCTTGGGCGTGGGATATCTCTTCACGGCTGCTCCAGCAAAGCGAGTATGTGGTATTATTGATATTTCTCCTGGAAAACATGACTCTAGCCTGTGTTTCATCCAGCCCAGCATGTCGCATGATGTACTCTGCATATAATTAAATAAGCAGGATGCCAACATACAGCCTTCGCGTACTCCTTTTTCAATTTTGAAACAGTCTGTTGTTCCATGTCCCGTTGTAAATGAGGCTACTTGACCTGCATACAGATTCCTCAGGAGGCAGGTAATGTGGTCTGGTATTCTCATCTCTTTAATAATTTTCCATAGTTTGCTATGATTTACACAAAAACTTTAGAATAGTCAATGAAGCAGAAGTTTTTTTTTTTTTTTTTTTTTTCTGGAATTCCCATGCTTTTTCTATGATCCAGCCAATGTTGTTAATTTAATTTCTGGTTACTCTGTCTTTTCTAAATCTAGCTTGTACATATGGAATTTCTTGGTTGACATACTGTTGAAGCCTAGCTTGAAGGATTTTGAGCATTATCTTGCTAACATGTGAAATGAGCACAATTTACAGTGGTTTGAATATTTTTGGGCATTGCCTTTGTTTAGAGTTGGAATGAAAACTGACCTTTTCCAGTCCTGTTGCCACTGCTGAGTTTTCCAAATTTGCTGGCATATGGCATGCTGCACATTAACAGCCTCATCTTTTAGGATTTGAAACAGCTTGGCTTGAATTCCTTCACTTCACTAGCTTTGTTCATAGTAATGCTTCCTTAAGGCCCATTTGACTTCACACTCCAGGATGTCTGGCTCTAGATGAGTGATCATACCCTTGTAGTTATCCAGGTCATTAAGAGCTTTTTTTCCTTACAGGTCTTTTGTGTCTTCTTTCATGCCTTCTTAATATCCTCTGCTTCTGTTAGGTCCATACCTTTGTTGTGTCCATATTTGCATGAAATGTTCCCTTGGTATCTTTAATTTTCTTGAAGAGATCTCTAGTCTTTCCCATTCTATTGTTTTCCTCTATTTCTTTGCATTGTTTTCTTTTCTTTTTTTAAAAATTTTATTTTATTTTTAAACTTTACAATATTGTATTGGTTTTGCCAAATATCGAAATGTATCTGCCACAGGTATACATGTGTTCCCCATCCTGAACCCTCTTCCTTCCTCCCTCCCCATACCATCCCTCTGGGTCGTCCCAGTGCACCAGCCCCAAGCATCCAGTATCATGCACCGAACCTGGACTGACGACTCGTTTCATATATGATATTATACGTATTTCAATGCCATTCTCCCAAATCATCCCACCCTCTCCCTCTCCCACAGAGTCCAAAAGACTGTTCTATACATCAGTGTCTCTTTTGCTGTCTCGTAAACAGGGTTATTGTTACCATCTTTCTAAATTCCATATATATGCGCTAGTATACTGTACTGGTGTTTTTCTTTCTGGCTTACTTCACTCTGTATAATAGGCTCCAGTTTCATCCACCTCATTAGAACTGATTCAAATGTATTCTTTTTAATGGCTGAGTAATAAGAACGCTTTTTTATCTCTCCTCCTATTTTTTGGAACTCTGCATTCAGATGGGTATCTTTCCCTTTCTTCTTTGCTTTTCACTTCTCTTCTTTTCTCAACTATTTTTCCAGCGTCCTCAGACAATCATTTTGCATTGTATTTCTTTTTTGGGGGGATGGTTTTGTTCACTGCCTCCTGTACAGTGTTACAAACTTTCTGTCTGAAAAAGTTACAAACTTTTTCAGGTCCTTTGTCTATCAGATCTAATCCCTTGAATCTGTTTTTTACTTTCACTGTGTAATCATAATGGGTTTGATTTAGGTCATGACTGAATGGGCTATTGGTTTTCTGTATTTTCTTCAATTTAAGTCTGAATTTTGCAATAAGGAGCTCATGGTCTGGGCTATGGTCAAATCCAGGTCTTGTTTCTGGATAAAATGAAATATAATCAATCTGATTTCACAATTGACCACCTGGTGACATCCATGTGTAGAGTCATCTCTGTTGTTGTTGGAAGTGGGTGTTTGCTATGACCCATGGGTTCTCTGGGCAAAACACTGTTAGTATTTGCACAATTTCATTTTGTACTACAAGGCCAAATTTGCCTGTTACTCCAGGTATCTCTTGATGCCATATTTTTGCATTCCAGTTCCGTATGATGAAACAGACATCTTCTTTTTTTGGTGTTAGTTCTAGAAGGTCTTGTAGGTCTTTCTAGAACCATTCAGCTTCATCTTATTTGGCATTAGTGATTGGGGCATATACTTGGATTATTGTGATGTTGAATGATTTGCCTTGGAAACAGAGATCATTCTGTTGTTTTTTTGTGACTGCACCCAAGTACTGCATTTCCAACTTTTATTGACCATAAGGGCTGCTCCATTTCTTCTAAGGTATTCTTGCCCACAGTAGTAGATAAAATCATCATCTGAATTAAAATTGCCCATTCTTGCCCATTTAAGTTCACTGGTTCCTTAAATATCTATGTTCACTCTTGCCATTTCCTGTTTGATCACTTCCAATTTACCTTGATTCATGGACCTAACATTCCAGGTTCCTATGCAATATTGTTTTTTCACAGCTTCAGAATTTACTTTCACCACCAGACATATCCAGAACTGCACACTGTTTCTGCTTTGGCTCAGCCTCTTCATTCCTCCTGGAGCTAATTCTCCCCCTTTTCCAGTAGCATATTGGGCACCTACTGACCTGGGGGCTTCATTTTCCAGTGTCATATGATTTTGCCTTTTCATACTGTTCAGGGAGTTCTCAAGGAAAGAATGCTGAAGTGGTTTGCCATTTCTTTCTCCAGTGGACCACGTTTTGTCAGAACTCTCCACCATGAGCCATCCATCTTGGGTGGCCCTACATGTCATGGTTCATAGTTTCACTGAGTTATACAAAGCTGTGGTCCATGTGATCATTTTGGTTAATTTTCTGTGATTGTCATTTTCCTTCTGTCTGCTCTCTGATGGATGTGGATAAGAGGCTTGTGTAAGTTTCCTGATGGAAGGAACTACCTGTCTGGAAAACTCGGTCTTGCTTTGGTAGGCGGGGCCATGTTCATAAAATTTTAATACAATTTTCTGTTGATGGGTTTGGCCTGAGGCCGCCTATCCCTAGATTCTGAAGGCTCTATTGGCAGCCTAAAAGCTCAATGGTAGGGGTAATTGCAACATCTTCTAAGAGGACAAATACCAGCTTTACAAAGAATACCTTAAATTTGCCCACAGAAAATTGCTACAGCTAATCAACTAATTTAGTAAAGTCGCAGAATATAAAATTAATACACAGAAATACCTTGTATTACTACACACTAATAATGAAAGGTCAGAAAGTTAAATCAAGGACATAATTCCATTTGCCACTACAACCAAAATGTTAAAATACCTAAAAATTAATGTACCTAGAGAGGCAAAAGACCTGTGTGAAGAAACTTATGAGACACTGATGCAAAAAATCAAAGATGACATAAACAGATGGAGAGATATGCCATGCCTTTGGATCGGAGGAACCAATATTTTGAAAATGACTACACTACTCAAAGAAATCTACAGATTCAATGCAATCCCCATTAAATTACCAGTATCATTTTTCACAGAACTACAGCAAAATATTTTACAATTTGTATGGCAGCACAATAGACTGAATAGCCAAAGCAATCTTGAGATAGAAAAATGCGGTTTTAGAAATTAACTTTATTATACACTACAAAGCTTCAGTAATCAAAAAAGTATGGTACTGGCATAAAAAAAGAAATATAGACAAATGAAACAATCTATTAGGTCCAGAGATAAACCCTTGCACCTATGGATACTTTATCTTTGACAATGGGGGCAAGATTATATAATGGAGAAAAGAAAGCTTCTTCAAAAGGTGGTTTTGGAGAAACTGTACAGCTATGTGTAAAAGAATGAAATGAGAACACTTCCTAAAGCCATCAGTTCAGTTCAGTTCAGTCGCTCAGTCATGTCCAGCTCTTTGGGATCCCATGAACTGCAGCACACCAGGCCTCCCTGTCCATCACCAACACCCGGAGTTCACCCAAACCCATGTCCATCAAGTAGGTGATGCCATCCAACCATCTCATCCTCTGTCGTCCCCTTCTCCTCCTACCCTCAATCTTTCCCAGCATCAGGGTCTTTTCAAATGAGTCAGCTCTTTGCATCAGGTGACCAAAGTACTGGAGTTTCAGCTTCAACATCAGTCCTTCCAATGAACATTCAGGACTGATCTCCTTTAGGATGGACTGGTTGGATCTCTTTGCAGTCCAAGGGAATCTCAAGACTCTTCTCCAACATCACAGTTCAAAAGCATCAATTCCTCGGTGCTCAGCTTTCTTCATAGTCCAACTCTAACATCCATACATGACCACTGCAAAAACCATAGCCTTGACTAGACGGACCTTTGGTGGCAAAGTAATGTCTCTGCTTTTCAATATGCTATCTAGGTTGGTCGTAACTTTCCTTCCAAGGAGTAAGCGTCTTTTAATTTCATGGCTGCAGTCACCATCTGTAGTGATTTTGGAGCCCAGAAAAATAAAGTGTGACACTGTTTCCACTGTTTCCCCATCTATTTGCCATAAACTGATGGGACCAGATGCCATGATCTTAGTTTTCTGAATGTTGAGCTTTAAGCCAACTTTTTCACTCTCCTCTTTCACTTTCATCAAGAGACTCTTTAGTTCTTCTTCACTTTCTGCCATAAGGGTGGTGTCATCTGCATATCTGAAGTTATAGATATTTCTTCCGGAAACCTTGATTCCAGCTTGTGCTTCCTCCAGCTCAGCATTTCTCATGACGTACTCTGCATATAAATTAAATAAGCAGGGTGACAATATACAGCCTTGATGTACTCCTTTTCCTATTTGGAACCAGTCTGTTGTTCCATGCCCAGTTCTAACTGTTGCTTCGTGACCTGCATAGAGGTTTGTCAAGAGGCATGTTAGGTGGTCTGGTATTCCCATCTCTTTCAGAATTTTCCACACTTTATTGTGATCCACACAGTCAAAGGCTTTGGCATAGTCAATAAAGCAGAAATAGATGTTTTTTCTGGAACTCTCTTGGTTTTTCCATGATCCAGAGGATGTTGGCAATTTGATCTCTGGTTCCTCTGCCTTTCCTAAAAGCAGCTTGAACATCTGGAAATTCATGGTTCACGTATTGCTGAAGCCTGGCTTGGGGAATTTTGAGCATTACTGTACTGGTGTGTGAGATGAGTGTAATTGTACAATACTTTGAACATTCTTTGGCATTGCCTTTCTTTGGGATTGGCATGAAAACTGACCTTTTCCAGTCCTGTGGCCATTGCTGGGTTTTCCAAATTTGCTGGCATATTGAGTGCAGCACTTTCACAGCATCATCTGTCAGGATTTGAAAGAGCTCAACTGGAATTCCATCACCTCCACTAGCTTTGTTCGTAGTGATGCTTTCTAAGGCTCAGTTGACTTCACATTCCAGAATGTCTGGCTCTAGGTGAGTGATCACACCATCATGATTATCTTGGTCATGAAGATTTTTTTTGTACAGTTCTTCTGTGTATTCTTAAGGGGCCGAGGCCGAGAAGAGCTACCCACGTCCAAGGTCGGGGAGGCAGCTGAGAGGAGCAACCCCACGTCCAAGGAGCAGCGGCTGCACAGGCACAGGAGGGCGGAGAGGAGCTACTCCACGTTCAAGGTCAGGAGGGGTGACCTCATCCAATGTAAGGAGCAGCAGCTGTGCTTTGCTGGAGCGGCCGTGAAGAGATACCCGATGTTCAAGGTAAGAGAAATCCAAGTAAGATGGTAGATGTTGCGAGAGGGCATCAGAGGGCAGACACACTGAAACCATAGTCACAGAAAACTAGCCAGTTTGATCACACAGACCACAGCCTTGTCTAACTCAATGAAATGGAGTAGGGCCACCCAAGACAGAGAGGTCATGGTGGAGAGGTCTGACAGAATGTAGTCCACTGGAGAAGGGAATGGCAAACCACTTCAGTATTCTTGCCTTGAGAACCCCATGAACAGTATGAAAAGGCAAAATGATAAGATACTGAAAGAGGAACTCCCCAGGTTGGTAGGTGCCCAATATGCTACAGGAGATCAGTGGAGAAATAACTCCAGAAAGAATGAAGGGATGAAGCCAAAGCAAAAACAATACCAAGTTGTGGATGTGACTGGTGATAGAAGCAAGGTCCGATGCTGTAAAGAGCAATATTGCATAGGAACCTGGAATGTTAGGTCCATGAATCAAGGCAAATTGGAAGTGGTCAAACAGGAGATGGCAAGAGTGAACATCGACATTCTAGGAATCAGCGAACTAAAATGGACTGGAATGGGTGAATTTAACTCAGATGACCATTATATCTACTACTGTGGGCAGGAATCCCTTAGAAGAAATGGAGTAGCCATTACGGTCAACAAAAAAGTCTGAAATGCAGTACTTGGGTGCAATATCAAAAGTGACAGAATGATATCTGCTCATTTCCAAGGCAAACCATTCAATATCACGGTGATCCAAGCCTAGGCCCCAACCAGTAATGCTGAAGAAGCTGAACGGTTCTATGAAGACCTACAAGACCTTTTAGAACTAACACCCCAAAAAAGATGTCCTTTTCATTACAGGGAACTGGAATGCAAAAGCAGGAAGTCAAGATACACCTGGAAGTAACAGGCAAAGTTGGCCTTGGAATACAGAATGAAGCAGGGCAAAGGCTAGTAGAGTTTTGCCAAGAGAACTCACTGGTCATAGCAAACACCCTCTTCCAACAACAGAATGGGATATTGCTAAACTATAAAATGGAATGGAACTGGGTCATTGATAGACATATGGATGAACATAGAGAGTGTCATACAAAGCAAAGTAAGTCAGAAAGAGAAAAACATATATGTTAACACATAGAAGTGGAATATAGAAAAAAAATGGTATAGATGAGCTTATATGCAGAGCAGACATAGAGACACAGAAATGGAGAACTCTATTCAATATTCATTGGTGACCTAAATGGAAAGGAAATCCAAAAAAGAGGTGTTATATGGATAGAATATCTCATTCCCTTTGCTGTACAGCAGAAATTAACACAAAATTGTTAAGCAACTACACTCCAGTAATTAAAAAAACAAAACAGAAGAATTGGTAAAGAAAACGTGGCATGTATATACAATGAAATATTACTGAGCCATAAAGAAGTAAATAATGGCATTTGCAGCAACATGGATAGACCTAGAGATTGTCATACTGAGTGAAATAAGTCAGACACAGAAAGACAGATATCGTATGACATTGCTTATATGTGGAATCTGAGAAGAATGTGCAAATTAACTTATTTACAAAACAGAAGTAGAGTCACAGTTGTAGAAAACAAACTTATGGTCATCACAGGAAAGAAGGGGACTAATTGGGAGATTAGGATTGACATAAATACAGTATTATATATAAAATAAATAACTAATAAGCGCCTGCTGCATAGCACAGGGAACTTTACTCAATATTCTTTAATGGCCAGTATCAGAAATGAGTCTTTAAGAAAGAGGAGTGGATATATTTACTTATATAATTGTTTTGCTGTGCTGTATACCAAAATCTAAAACATTACTTTAAATCAACTATAGCCCATAAAATTTAAGAAAGATAATTGTGACTTTGAAAAAGTCACATGGATGGAAGAATATCAGAATGGTTATGCTAAGTGAATGGCTATGCTGAGAGAGTCAGTTCCTAGGCAGTTTGATAAGTCCAGGATCCCCAAAGAGAAGAAAGGGGTCTGGAATTCTCAAGGAAGAGGAGAGGACAAACATCTTTTTTTTTTTTCTCTCTCTCTACATTCCTTAGTCTTAGTCACATAAAACATTTTTTTTTTCTTTAAGCCCAGAACTGATAATTACACATCAAACAACTCAGCTTAAACTCTGTACTAAGGATTATATAACAATAATGTATCCTGCTTGAGGATGGTTTCTCCTTCCTGGAAACCTTCTGGCTAATCCTGTTATCTTAAAATGTAAACTATGGGAGTGAGTCTAGTAAGATCTTTACAACCTTGAGACATTCCTTTGATTTATTGTAATAACCTATTAGAAAATTATATAACTCTCTTGCTAACACTAGCGAGGGGGGCACTCTCTGTCCCCCTTCTGATGTCTATGTCAGAAGCTCTCTTTGTCCCTTTTTATACTTTAATAAAAGTCTGCTACACAAAAGCTCTTAAGCAATCAAGGCTGGTCCCTGGTCCTGAAGCTAAATCTTCTTTGAAGATCATGAATCCAACATCGTTCACTGTAAGCTATCAATGCTATGTATCAAGCATACAAAAAAGTACGCAGTATGTGATCCTATTATATAATTTTAGAAAATGCAAAAAAGTCTATAGTGACGGAAAGCATATCAGTGGTTGCTTGGGGATGAGATGTCAGAGAAGACCAAAGAGGAGGGGTTGTCAAGGGTCACAGTGAAACTTTGAAGGGGAAGAGAGTATTAATAGTATAGTCATTGTCTTGAGAGCAGTGATGATTTCCTGAATATATAAGCCAAACTTTTAAAATAAAGAATTAATTACATGCAAAAGAGCATATGCCTCTAGAAAATTATGAAATGATATAAATTTACTACAGAATGATACTATTTGGCCAAAGTTGACAACTGTTTACTTCCTAGTTCTCTATATAAAAGAACATGACCAGTGTTGAGAAAGTCTCAACATATATAAATGAAACTATACAAATCTATGAAACATCTAATCTAATGTTTCATTTAAGGCTGCTGTTTCCTTGCTGACTTTCTATCTGAATGATCTATCTATCCATTGATGGAATTTGGGTGTTAAAAGTCCCCAGCTATTATTGTGTTGCTATCAGTTTCTTCCTTTAGGTCTGTTAATAATTGTTTTATATATTTTGGTGCTCCAAAGTTGCATGTACATATATTGAAAAATGTTTTTAATGATTGTTCCTTTTATCATTATATAATGTCCATCTTTGTCTCTTGTTACCTTTGTTTTTCTTTCTTTTTTTTTTTTTTTTTTTTGGTTTATTTGGCTGCACCAGGTCTTGGTTGCAGCACGTGGGCTTTTAGTTGTGATATGTGGGATCTAGTTCCCTGACAAGGGATCAAACCCAAGCCTCCTCCATTGAGATCTCGGAGTCTTGGCCACTGGACCACCAGGAAAGTCCCACTGTTACCTTTTTTTCTTTTATCTATTTTGTCTGATAGATAAAATAGGCCTTTTAGGGCTTCCCTGATAGCTCAGTTGGTGAAGAATTTCCCTGCAATGCAGGAGACCACGGTTCGATTCCTGGGTCGGGAAGATCCACTGGAGAAAGGATAAGCTACCCACTCCAGTATTCTTGGGCTTCCTTTGTGGCTCAGCTGGTAAAGAATCCGCGCGAAATGCTGGAGACCTGGCTTCAATCTCTGGGCCGGGAAGATCCCTCGAAGAAGGAAAAGGCTACCGACTCCAATATTCTGGCCTGGAGAATTCCATGGATTGTATAGTCTATGGAATCACAAAGAGTCGGACGCAACTGAGCGCCTTTGGCTCCCACTTTGTCTGATACAAGTGATTACACTCACTTTCTTTTGGCTGCCATTTGCTTGGAGTATCATCTTTCATCCCTTCACTGTGAGCCTGTTTTTCTTTAGAGCTGAGGTAAGTCTCCTGGAGGCAGCATATAGTTAGATCTTATTTTTTAATCCATCCAGCCACTCTATGTCTTTTGATTGGTGAACCATTTACATTTAGGATGATTATTGATAAATGAAGACTTATTGTTGCCATTTCATCTCTTATTTTCTGGTTGTTTGATATCGCCGTTGTTTCTTTTTCCTTGTGTTTCTGTTTTCCAGTTTTTGGTGGTTTCTGTGTACAGAACATCTCATCCAAGTGCAGCAGAATAAACACTCTTCTCAAGTACATATGGAATTTTCTCAAAAAATGTGTTGAGATACAAACAAGTCTCAATACACTTAAGAAGAGTGAAATCTTATCGAAAGTCTTTTCTGATAACATAGAATGAAACTTCTACAACGATGTAGAAATCAACAAGAAGAAAACTGGAAAAATCACAAATATGTGGAAACTGAACAATGTGCTACTAAACAATATGCAACTGAATAACTATGAGGTCAACACAGAAATCAGAGGAGAAATTAAAAATACTGAAGATGAAAATACGACATGCCAAAACCTATGGGATGCAGCAAAAGGGGCACTAAGAGGGAAGTTTAAACAATACAGGCTTACCTCAAGAAACAAGACAAATCCAAATAAATAATCCAACCTCACACCTAAAGGAACCAGGAAAGAATAAATGCAGCCCAAAGTCAGTAACAGGAAGGAAATAACAAAGATCAGAGTAGAAATAAATGAAATAGACTAAAAATATAATAGTAAAGATCAATGAAACTAAGAGCTGTTTGAAAAGATAAATAAAATTGACAAACTTTTAGCTAGCCTCAGAAAAAAAGAGGTAAGACTCTGATAAAGGCAGAGACGAAAGAGGAGAAATAAGAATGGGTACCACAGAAACACAAAGAATTATAAAAGAATATTATAATTATCTGTATTCCAATAACTGGACAACCTAGAAGAAATGGACAAATCTTAGAATCATACAATGTTCCAAGACTAAATCATGAAGAAATAGAAAATGTGAATAGACCAAACTCTAGTAAAGAGATTGAAACAGTAATAAAAAACCTCCCCCAAACAAAAGTCCAGGGCAAGACAGCTTCCCAGGTGAATTCTATTAAGCCATCAAAGAGGATTCAATACTTCTCAAAGTCTTCCAAAAAATTGAAGAGGAGAGAATACTTCCTAACTCATTTTACAAGGCCCATATTATCCTGATACCACAACCAGACAAGGACAACACAAAAAAAGGAAATTAGGGGCCCATTTCTATGATGAGCATGGAGAACTGTATGATGATGGATGGGAACCAAAGTTTTGGTGGTGAGCATCCTGTAGTAGGTATTTCTACACAGTAGAAATCTAATGTTGTACATGTGAAACTTATAGAATGTAATAAAGCAATGTTACCTCAATCAAAAAAAAAAAAATAAATGAAACTATAGGACTAATATGGTAAAGAAAAACCAAAACTCTGTAGGCATGGAAAGCAAGATTTGTTTTTGACAAGAAGTGGGATGAAAGATGTGCTTTCACTGAGGAAAACAATGAGTAATTTTATCCTAAAGCAGAGTGACTAGTTAATATTCCAGAATATGAAAGAGGAACACAGAAGATTAAAATGGAATGGGTATTTTAAAAATGTTGTAGAAAGACTGTGGGAAAAGTCCTGAAAAGGAATTTTATAATCTATGATCAAATCTGGCTAATGATGAATGGATTTATTTATGTTTTTTTAAACTTAGCCTTAAGAATAATACTACATTGATGTGAATGAAATAAGAATTTAGTTCTGTTACAGAAATTAAGTTTTCTTAGATTTCAGGTCTACATTGAGAAGAAATTGAAAAAAATGCTTTCCTTTACCTTTTACTTATTGTGCCTGGCAAACCAAGATTTTGTGACTTAAATTTATTTTGTCTCCTTCATATTGTCTTTATAATTCCTTTGATTGCTTAAGAAAATAGAGCTTTCTCAACATTTAGGGAGCTACATTTTTTTACAACTATGCCATTTCCTGCATTTCCTCTGGTTATTTGTCACTTTGGTTAAATATGTAACTAAGTACACTTTCACAGTTTCCTGTGATACTATTTAATGAAGTGTTCAAACCTTTTGATAATATTGACAACGTCTCAAAATCAATATTAAAAGGGAGACTTTTTACTTCAAACTGATGTGAGATTCCCCAGAGTGCCATTGGCAAGTTTTAAAGGATTTGTTTCTTACTTTATAAAAGGGAGATGCTAAAAAGAATTTGGTTACTTAGTATGTTAAACTATGTGGGAAATGCTATCAAATAATAGAGGTAATAAATTTCTTAGTTTATATGAGGTGGATAAATGTTCCTGATACAGGTATTCCAGAAATTGTATAAATTTCATAGAAATCTGTCAAAACCCTCATTGTCCAGTTATGTTAAAATGCTGCATACTACCTAAATAACTAGTTGTCTTTATACAACAAGCTGTCATAAGAAATTTAATAGTGGCCATTTTAAGTCACTTAACAGTTACAGATAGTCAATGTTTTGCTTTGATTCTTTTGTAAAAGTTTTTAAAGTTAACTACAGGCAAGAATCCTCCATGTTGGCCTAATGTGACCAAATTTGAATCCATACCACTGGACTGAGTAATAATATTCAGAAGCATGAAGACATTAATGTCACTAAAACTGCAAACCACCAATCACACAGAATAAGAATTAATTCCATGTGAATGAATGAACTGACAAGGAAAATTATAATGTTTTGGACATTTGGGAGGAAAACTTCCATAGTTACTTTAGTTTTGTTTATGAGATTGAAAAATATCCTTTTCTCTCAAGCTATTAATATGTGTAACTTTCTGCAATTTGGTAAATTATGGCTTTGTGTACAAAGATAGAATATTTATTTTTTATCTCTATTCCCCAAATTCTAAAATCTCAATCAGTATTCTTATATTTATGATAATATAGTTATTGGGATAAGTTCAACGACAATTTTTTCTTGCAGGAGGATACATTTGGAAACACTGGTTAATTATAACTAAGGCTTTTTTTTTTTAATTTTATTTTATTTTTAAACTTTACATAATTGTATTAGTTGTGCCAAATATCAAAATGAATCCATCACAGGTATACATGTGCTCCCCATCCTGACCCTCCTCCCTCCTCCCTCCCCATACCATCCTTCTGGGTCGTCCCAGTGCACTAGCCCCAAGCATCCAGTATCGTGCATTGAACCTGGACTGGCATTTAAAAAACTAAGGTTGAATTTAAGGACAATTTTTAGAAAGTCTCCCTTGGAAAATATGACCTGTAATTGGCTTATGGGGTTTCCTAACTTATATGTCATTAAAAAAGGTCACTTGATAGCACATCTGGTACCTCAGAATATTTTGGGGAATGTCCAAGGTAAGGAGCAGCGGCTGTGATTTTCTGGAGCAGCCGTGAAGAGATACCCCAAGTCCAAGGTAAGAGAAACCCAAGTAAGACGGTAGGTGTTGCAAGAGGGCATCAGAGGGCAGACACACTGAAACCATAATCACAGAAATCTAGTCAATCTAATGACACTAGGACCACAGCCTTGTCTAACTCAATGAAACAAAGCCATGCCCTGTGGGTCCACCAAAGACGCGCAGGTCATGGTGGAGAGACCTGACAGAATGTGGTCCACTGGAGAAGGGAATGGCAAACTACTTCAGTATTCTTGCCTTGAGAACCCCATGAACAGTATGAAAAGGCAAATGATACGATACTGAAAGAGAACTCCCCAGGTCAGTTGGTGCCCAATATGCTACAGGAGATCAGTGGAGAAATAACTCCAGAAAGAATGAAAGGATGTAGCCAAAGCAAATACAATACCCAGTTGTGGATGTGACTAGTGATAGAAGCAAGGTCCGATGCTGTAAAGAGCAATATTGCATAGGAACCTGGAATGTCAGGTCCATGAATCAAGGCAAATTGGAAGTGGTCAAACAAGAGATGGCAAGAGAGAACGTCGACATTCTAGGAATCAGCAAACTAAAATGCACTGGAATGGGTGAATTTAACTCAGATGATTATTATATCTACTACTGCAGGCAGGAATCCCTTAGAAGAAATGGAGTGGCCATTATGGTCAACAAAAGAGTCCGAAATGCAGTATTTTGATGCAATCTCAAAAACGACAGAATGATCTCTGTTCGTTTCCAAGGCAAACCATTCAATATCACAGTAATCCAAGTCTAGGCTCCAACCAGTAATGCTGAAGAAGCTGAACGGTTCTATGAAGACCTACAAGACCTTTTAGAACTAACACCCCAAAAAGATGTCCTTTTCATTATAGGGGACTGGAATGCAAAAGCAGAAAGTCAAGAAACACCTGGAGTAACAGGCAAATTTGGCCTTGGAATATGGAATGAAGCAGGGCAAAGACTAATAGAGTTTTGCCAAGAAAATGCACTGTTCATAGCAAACACCCTCTTCCATCAACACAAGAGAAGACTCTACGCATGGACATTACCAGATGGTTAACACCGAAATCAGATTGATTATATTCTTTGCAGCCAAAGATGGATAAGCTCTATACAGTCAGCAAAAACAAGACCAGGAGCTGACTGTGGCTCAGATCATGAACTCCTTATTGCCAAATTCAGACATAAATTGAAGAAAGTAGGGAAAACCACTAGACCATTCAGGTCTGACCTAAATCAAATCCCTTATGATTATACAGTGGAAGTGAGAAATAGATTTAAGGGTCGAGATCTGATAGATAGAGTGCCTGATGAACTATGGACGGAGGTTTGTGACATTGTACAGGAGACAGGGATCAAGACCACCCCCATGGAAAAGAAATGCAAAAAAGCAAAATGGCTGTCTGAGGAGGCCTTACATAGCTGTGAAAGAAGAGAAGCGAAAAGCAAAGGAGAAAAGGAAAGATATAAGTATCTGAATGCAGTTACAAAGAATAGTAAGAAGAGATAAGAAAGCCTTCCTCAGCAATCAATGCAAAGAAATAGAGGAAAACAACAGAATGGGAAAGACTAGAGATCTCTTCAAGAAAATTAGAGACACCAAGGGAACATTTCATGCAAAGATGGGCTCGATAAAAGATAGAAATGGTATGGAGCTAACAGAAACAGAAGATATTAAGAAGAGGTGGCAAGAATACACAGAACTGTACAAAAAAGATCTTCACAACAAAGATAATCACAATGGTGTAATCACTCACCTAGAGCCAGACATCCTGGAATGTGAAGTCAAGTGGGCCTTAGAAAGCATCACTACAAACAAAGCTAGTGGGGGTGATGGAATTCCAGTTGAGCTCTTTCAAATCCTGACAGATGATGCTGTGAAAGTGCTGCACTCAATATGCCAGCAAATTTGGAAAACTCAGCAGTGGCCACAGGACTGGAAAAGGTCAGTTTTCATTCCAATCCCAAAGAAAGACAATTCCAGAGAATGCCCAAACTACCGCACAATTCCACTCATCTCACACGCTAGTAAAGTAATGCTCAAAATTTCCAAGCCAGGCTTCAGCAATACGTGAACCGTGAACTTCCTGATGTTCAAGCTGGTTTTAGAAAAGGCAGAGGAACCAGAGAACAAATTGCCAATATTCACTGGATCATCAAAAAAGCAAGAGAGTTCCAGAAAAAAACATCTATTTCTGCTTTATTGACTATGCCAAAGCCTTTGACTGTGTGGATCACAATAAATTGTGGAAAATTCTGAAAGAGATGGCAATACCATACCACCTGACCTGCCTCTTGAGAAACCTATATGCAGGTCAAGAAGCAACAGTTAGAACTGGACATTGAACACCAGACTGGTTCCAAATAGGAAAAGGAGTACATCAAGACTGTATATTGTCACCCGGCTTATTTAACTTATATGCAGAGTACATCATGAGAAACGCCGGGCTGGAAGAAGCACAAGCTGGAATCAAGATTGCCAGGAGATATATCAATAACCTCAGATATGCAGATGACACCACCCTTATGGCAGAAAGTGAAGAGGAACTCAAAAGCCTCTTGATGAAAGTGAAAGTGGAGAGTGAAAAAGTTGGCTTAAAGCTCAACATTCAGAAAACGAAGATCTTGGCATCTGGTCCCATCACTTCATGGGAAATAGATGGGGAAACAGTGGAAACAGTGTCAGACTTTATTTGGGGGGGCTCCAAAATCACTACAGATGGTGACTGCAGCCATGAAATTAAAAGATGCTTACTGTTTGGAAGAAAAGTTATGACCAACCTAGATAGCATATTCAAAACAGAGACATTATTTTGCCAACCAAGGTCCATCTAGTCAAGGCTATGGTTTTTCCTGTGGTCATGTATGGATGTGAGTTGGACTGTGAAGAAAGCTGAGCACTGAAGAATTGACGCTTTTGAACTGTGGTGTTGGAGAAGACTCTTAAGAGTTCCTTGGACTGCAAGGAGATCCAACCAGTCCATTCTGAAGGAGATCAGCCCTGGGATTTCTTTGGAAGGAATGATGCTGAAGCTGAAACTCCAGTACTTTGGCCACCTCATGTGGAGAGTTGACTCATTGGAAAAGACTCTGATGCTGGGAGGGATTGGGGGCAGGAGAAGAAGGGGACGGCAGAGGATGAGGTGGCTGGATGGCATCACTGACTCGATGGACGTGAGTCTGAGTGAACTCCCGTAGTTGGTGATGGACAGGGAGGCCTGGCGTGCTGCGATTCATGGGGTCGCAAAGAGTCAGACATGACTGAGTGACTGAACAGAACGGATAAAATAAAGAAATTCACCTAAATCTATTAAGCATTACAAGTTAAAACCTAGTGGCAAATTTTTGGATTGGCTTCAGATTCTCCACAGGCTTTTAAAAGTCCAGTCTGTGATTCCTTTATGAAAAGTTTCAGCAAATTCAAGACACCTTGTGGTCAATCACTAATCTTCCTCTTCTTAAGCAAATAATTGACCATTTTCAATAAGACTGAACTTAATTCTGCAAACATATTAGTCTATGATTCTCTCTCACAGAAGAGGTGGTGACAAGAGGTAAAAGTTATGTTTCAGTGTAAAACTATAATATGCACTTATGAATTCTATCTTGCATATTCTGGCAGTCCTTGAAAAATCCCAATTATTGGTGAATGTGAGCAGAAACTTGCTCTAAAATCCTAAAGACCTGTTCTGAGATATACCTCTGGGGGCTTTCAATGCCTTCAAATAGCATCCTTGTGAAAAAATGAAACTTTAAGAACCACTAGAGCTGCTGGATTATGTTGTCCAAGAGACAGAGTGGTTTGGACAGGATACTGGTAAGAGAGCCTTCTTTTGTTTGTTGTTGTTCAGTCACTATGTCACGTCCACCTCTTTGAGACACCATGGGTTGCAGCATGCCACAATCCCCTGTCTTTCACTATCTCCTGGAGTTTGTTCAAATTCTCTTGTCTGAGTCCCACTCAAAACTAGTATCTTTCTGGTCATGTGATACACGGGACAGACTAACACTCTAACACAAGAAACATATTGCCTCCAAAACACAAAACTCCCACTACGTGTTGTGGCTCCTAGTTTTGGGGTGGACCAGACACAACAATTTACCCTTCACCTTAAAAGGGATTTATGGACGTGCCCTACACTTTTGGATTCCTATAAATGTCACTGAAGTTGCTTCCTGAATTTTATTTGAATTTATTCTCCATCCTATGATATGCAAATGTATTACTACTAAGTTTAGTTGCTAGGTCCAATCAGCATAATGTCATAATGTCATAATGTCATGCATCAATGGAATTGTGACATCTTGTGGAAGGGAGAAGTGATGAACATCTCTGCAAACTGTGACACAAGACTAGAGCGTTGATATATTCCTAAGTTAGGACAGTGAAGGTGTATTTCTGACCTTGCCACACCAAAGAAACTGCTCCTAGTGGACAGTATGGTGAGGTAACCATTTGTCAGATCAATAGCGATATGCTGGATATCAGAGTATGTGTGAATTTGCTATATCAATAAAACTACATCTGGTACAGCATCTGCATCACTATCTTAACCTTACAACCATCAACTGATATTTTCCCCTATATTTTTCTTCTTCCCAGGCCAAATAAAAAGGGTTGAAAAGGGGACTTTCAACTACTAGCTTCTTAAAGTCAATCTTAGTTCCTTAAAGCTCTCGGGCAATATCTGATTCGATGCATATCATTCTCAAATATAAAATTCTGAAGTCTTTTAATATAATCAATGTTTCCAACTATGTCCTGTTACAATTAAAAGGTATTTTTATTGAACATATGCAAATTACCACAGTGCCACAAATACAAGAATCAAAATCTAGACGGATAGAGATAAAAAACAACTGCATATCACACAAGGATATTTTACCAAGTTGCTATACTTTTAAGAATAGCTTGAGAGAAATTTCTTTTAGTTCAGAAAATACACATTTTTTAAAAAGCAAAGTTTCAAAAAGAATGACCATGGTTAAAGTTCTGATATAGTTTACTTGATAAGGGATATTAGCTATTTCTGTGGCATGGAACATTGTAACATAGTATTCTGACAAAAAGAATATTGAAAAGTTTATGATTTCTGATTTGACAATGTAGTCTACATAATATAACATACGAAAAAAGAACCAAATAACTTTGGCATCTTTTACAAGATAAGAGATAAATACTTTAAGATTTTCCAGGGGCCTTTTTGTACATTCTCGAAGTTAGTCTGAGGTCAAAAAGACTCCATTTAAAATTCGATTTTGGGAAATTGTAAAAAAATGTCATAAGGTTGAAAACTTCACTAAATAGGATCACCAGGCATTGTGAAACAATAAGTTTATCCCTAGTGACAATTAAAATCTTTCACAGCAAAATATATAAGATTATAAAGCTATAAAAATCTATTTTAATAATGAGAAGTCAGTTTTCATAAGTAGCCAAAGATGTTTTAAAGACAATTTGAAGCACATAAAGTTATTTTCATATACAAAATATTGGTTTCCTTGGCAAAAAAATTAATAGGTAAGGCACAAACTTTTCTTAGAATTCATACTACTAATCTAATTTTGTTTTTGCTTGTTTTAGGAGAGAAAGAGAACCAAATTCTAGTTTTGCATCATTGTATTATTAATTCTAAGACAGAGTTTTACAAACCTTGTAAGATTCTTCCAATCTTAGCCAGTTCTGACCACACAAGATGATTCATTTTCCAAAATTCCTTTCCCATAAACCATTTAAAAATTAAAAATAATCCGTTTAATTTTGTCTTGCCCTTCTATATATCATTCTGAAACAACAAATCATTCTCCTTTCAGAAAAATTACTCTCCTTTAACCTTAATGAAAACGTATCTTTCTTATCTTTCACTATCATAAACATGTCTTCCATAGAGAAAAAACACAGTTACCAAAGTAGAAGTGGGAGAAGGGATAAATTAGGAGTATAGGATTAATAAGCATACAGTGCTGCTGCTAAGTAACATCAGTCATATCCGACTCTGTGCGACCCCATAGATGGCAGCCCACCAGGCTCCCCTGTCCCTAGGATTCTCCAGGCAAGAACACTGGAGTGGGTTGCCATTTTCTTCTCCAATGCATGAAAGTAAAAAGTGAAAGTGAAGTTCCTCATCGTATGCAACTCTTAGCGACCGCATGGACTGCAGCCTACCAGGCTCCTCATCAGTCAGTCAGTCAGTTCAGTCGCTCAGTCGTCTCTGACTTTTTGTGACCCCATGAATTACAGCACGCCAGGTCTCCCTGTCCATCACAAACTCCCAGAGTTCACTTAGACTCACATCCATCGAGTCAGTGATGCCATCCAGCCATCTCATCCTCTGTCGTCCCCTTCTAGTCCTGTCTCCAATCCCTCCCAGCATCAGAGTCTTTTTCAGTGAGTCAGCTCTTTGCATCAGGTGGCCAAAGTACTGGAGTTTTCAGCTTTAGAATCATTCCTTCCAAAGAACACCCAGGGGTGATCTTCTTCAGAATGGACTGGTTTAATCTCCTTGCAGTCCAGGGGACTCTCAAGAGTCTTTTCCAAAACCACAGTTCAAAAGCATCAATTCTTGGGCACTCAGCTTTCTTCACAGTCCAACTCTCACATCCATACATGACCACTGGAAAAACCATAACCTTGACTAGACGGACCTTCAGGTGGTATGGTATTGCCATCTCTTTCAGAATTTTCCACAATTTATTGTGATCCACACAGTCAAAGACTTTGGCATAGTCAATAAAGCAGAAATAGATGTTTTTCTGGAACTCTTGCTTTTTCAGTGATCCAGAGGATATTGGCAATTTGATCTCTGGTTCCTCTGCTTTTTCTAAAACCAGCTTGAACATATGGAAATTCACAGTTCATGTATTGCTGAAGCCTGGCTTGGAGAATTTTGAGCATTACTTTACTAGCGTGTGAGATGAGTGGAATTGTGCAGTAGTTTGAGCATTCTCTGGCATTGCCTTTCTTTGGGATTGGAATGAAAACTGACCTTTTCCAGTCCTGTGGCCGCTGCTGAGTTTTCCAATTTGGCTGGCATATTGAGTGCAGCACTTTCACAGCATCATCTTCCAAGATTTGAAAGAGCTCAACTGGAATCCCATCACCTCCACTAGCTTTGTTTGTAGTGATGCTTTCTAAGGCCCACTTGACTTCACATTCCAGGATATCTGGCTCTAGGTGAGTGATCACACCATTGTGATTATCTTTGTCATGAGGATCTTTTTTGTACAGTTCTTCTGTGTATTCTTGCCACCTCTTCTTAATATCTTCTGCTTCTGTTAGGTCCATACTATTTCTGTCTTTTATCGAGCCCATCTTTGCATGAAATATTCCCTTGGTATCTCTAATTTTCTTGAAGAGATCTCTAGTCTTTCCCATTCTGTTGTTTCCCTCTATTTCCTTGCATTGATCGCTGAGGAAGGCTTTCTTATCTCTTCTTACTATTCTTTGGAACTCTGCATTCACGTGCTTATATCTTTCCTTTTCTCCTTTGCTTTTCACTTCTCTTCTTTTCACTGCTATTTGTAAGGCCTCCTCAGAGAGCCATTTTGTTTTTTTGCATTTCTTTTCCATGGGGATGGTCTTGATCCCTGTCTCCTGTACAATGTCACAAACCTCCGTCCATAGTTCATCAGGCACTCTATCTATCAGATCTCGACCCTTAAATCTATTTCTCACTTCCACTGTATCATCATACGGGATTTGATTTAGGTCATGCCTGAATGGTCTAGTGGTTTTCCCTACTTTCTTCAATTTATGTCTGAATTTGGCAATAAGGAGTTCATGATCTGAGCCACAGTCTGCTCCTGGTCTTGTTTTTGTTAACTGTATAGAGCTTATCCATCTTTGGCTGGAAAGAATATAATCAATCTGATTTCGGTGTTGACCATCTGGTAATGTCCATGTGTAGAGTCTTCTCTTGTGTTGTTGGAAGTGGGTGTTGCTATGACCAGTGTGTTCTCTTGGCAGAACTCTATTAGTCTTTGCCCTGCTTCATTCCATATTCCAAGGCCAAATTTGCCTGTTACTCCAGGTATTTCTTGATTTCCTGCTTTTGCATTCCAGTCCCCCATAATGAAAAGGACATCTTTTTGGGGTGTTAGTTCTAAAAGGCCTTGTAGGTCTTCATATTACCGTTCAACTTCAGCTTCTTCAACATTACTGGTTGGGGCATAGACTTGCATTACTGTGATATTGAATGGTTTCCCTTGGAAATGAACAGAGATCATCCTGTCATTTTTGAGATTGCATCCAAGTACTGCATTATGGACTTTTTTTTTGACCATGATGCTACTCCATTTCTTCTAAGGGATTCCTGCCCACAGAAATAGATATAATGGTCATCTGAGTTAAATTCACCCATTCCAGTCCATTTTAGTTCGCTGATTCCTAGAATGTCAATGTTCACTCTTGCCATCTCGCTTGACCACTTCCAATTTGCCTTGATTCATGGACCTGTCATCCCAGGTTTCTATGCAATATTGCTCTTTACAGCATTGGACCTTGCTTCTATCACCAGTCACATCCACAACTGGGTATTGTTTTTGCTTTGGCTTCATCCCTTCATTCTTTCTGGAGTTATTTCTCCACTGATCTCCTGTAGCATACTGGGCCCCTACTGACCTGGGGAGTTCCTCTTTCAGTATCCCTCATTTTTCCTTTTCATACTGTTCATGGCATTCTCAAGGCAAGAATACTGAAGTGGTTTGCCTTTCCTTTCTCCAGTGGTCCACATCGTGTCATACCTCTCCACCATGCCCGCCCATCTTGGGTGGCTACACAGGGCATGGCTTAGTTTCATTGCGTTAGACAAGGCTCTGGTCCTAGTCTGATTAGATTGACTAGTTTTCTGTCATTTTGGTTTCAGTGTGTCTGCCCTCTGATGCCCTCTTGCAACACTTACCATCTTACTTGGGTTTCTCTTACCTTGGACATGGGGTATCTCTTCACAGCTGGTCCAGCAAAGCGCAGCCGCTGCTCCTTACCTTGGACGAGGGTTATGTCCTCACTGCTTCCCCTCCTGACCTTGAACGTGGAGTAGCTCCTCTAGGCCCTCCCCACACAGCCACTGCTCCTTGGAGATGGGGTAGCTCCTCCCGGCCATGGCTCCTGACCTCGGACACGGAGTACCTCCTCTCGGCTGCTCCTGTGCTGTCACAGCCTGGCACTCTCGGCTGTGGCCCCTGATCTCGGATGCGGGATAACTCCTCTTGGCTGCCGCCCCTTGGGCATGGGGTCCTCCCAGCTTCTGCCTCTGACCTCAGATGTGGGGTAGCTCCTCTCAGCCGCACTATGTGTGCCGTCGCAGCTCCCTGCGCTCCTCATACACTACCAAATATAAAATAGATAAATAACAATGATTTACTGTTTCTCACAGGAAACTAAATGCAATACCCTGTAATACTCCCTAATGAAAAAGAATTTTAAAAAGAATATATAAACACACACGCATGCACATACAGCTAAATCACTTTGCTGTATGTCTAAAGCTAAAACAATATTATAAATCAGATATACCTCAATTAAAAAAATACATGTATTCTTTTCCTTGCTATTTTTTTTTTTACATTACTATACCTGGTAGTATCATTTATAAATCTTGAATAAACTTTTTAAGCATCAGACACCTTTCTTTTACAGAGAAAACTAGGAAGTAATTATTAACTGTCTGGAACGTGTGATCACTCTGCAGTAAATTTATGAATAAATGACTTCATAAATTTCTAGATGCATGTGCTTTTTCTCATGTTTGAAAATGGACTTCAAACATATTTAGCTTCTCTATATTATATATTGAAATGTGCCAAAAGTCTACACAGTTTTGTTCAGCAATTAAAGTTTCTATATTTTATTCTATCTGTAAATGATCTAGATGTTAATGAATATGTAATACTTACCTTAATTTAGATTAGTTTTATAGTTTCATGTTACAAAAGAAAGGTTTGTAATACTATTTTAAGTAGATATACCATAAAACATAATTGTTGAAATATTTATTTATGTATTTTTTCACACCTATATCTATTTAGTCCAATTGTGCTGGACAATAATGTGTGAATTTATCATGAAAATTTCATGAAGTAACCAAACAAATATAATCATCATCCTGAGTTATTTTCCTTGTCCACAAATTAGGTAACTATCCAAAAAAAAAAAAATCAAAAGGCTAAAAACACAAAAAGGTAAACATATGGCTCTTGTGATTTTACATTAAAAAAAATTCCTACTGTTTGATATGCATCATGCAATTCATTTTTATTTTACATTTAATACTCAGATGGCATTTATAATTTTACATTGTGGATCTCAGGAAACATTATTATGAACGAAGCTAGTGGAGGTGATGGAATTCCAGCTAAGATATTTAAAATCCTAAAAGATGTTGTTGTTAAAGTGTTGCACTCAATATATCAGCAAACTTGGAAAACAGCAGTGGAGACAGGATTGGAAAAGGTCAATTTACATTCCATTCCCAAAGAAAGGCAATGTCAAAAAATGTTCAATCTACCATACAATTGTGCTCATTTCACATGCTAGCTAGCAAAGTTAAGCTCAAAATACTTCAAGCTAGGCTTCAGCAGTACATGATCCAAGTACTTCCAGATGTACAAACTGGGTTTAGAAGAAGCAGAGAAACTAGAGATCAAATTACCAAAATTTGTTGGATCATGGAGAAAGCAACAATATTCCAGAAAAAATCTACATCTGCTTTGTTGAACATGCTCAAGCCTTTGACTGTGTAGGTCACAATGAACTGTGGAAAATTCGTAAACAGATGTAAGTACCAGACCACCTTACCTGTCTCCTGAGAAGCCTATATGCAGATCAAGAAGCAACAGTTAGAAGCGGACATAAAACAACTGTCTGTTTCAAAATTGGGATCAGAGTACTGCAAGGCTTTATATTGTCACGCTGCTTATCTAACTCATATGCAGGGTACAACATGCAAAATTCTGGGCTGGAAGAATCACAATCTGGAATTAAGATACCTGGGAGAATCAACAACCTCAGATATGCATATGATACCACTTTGTTGGCAGAAAGTGAAGAGGAACTAAAGAGCCTTTTGATGAGGGTTTAGTGGAGAGGGAAAAAGTTGCCTTGTGTATGGAACAGTCTTATGGACTCTGTGGGAGAGGGAGAGGGTGGGAAGATTTGGGAGAATGGCATTGAAACATGTAAAATATCATGTATGAAACGAGATGCCAGTCCAGGTTCAATGCACAATACTGGATGCTTGGGGCTAGTGCACTGGGACGACCCAGAGGGATGGTATGGGGAGGGAGGAGGGAGGAGGGTTCAGGATGGGGAGCACATGTATACCTGTGATGGATTCATTTTGATATTTGGCAAAACTAATACAATTATGTAAAGTTTAAAAATAAAATAAAATTAAAAAAAAGGACTAATACCCAATGTAACGGTATTTAGATATGGGTCTTTGGGAGTTAGTTAGGTAATGAGGGTAATGCCCCTATGAATGGAATTTGTGCTCCTATAAAGGAGACCTCAGAGGTCTTCCTCACCCCTTCCGCCACGTGGAAGGGCACAGAGAGACACAGAGAGGACACAGAGAAGATGGTCACCTATAACCTGGCAAGTGAGCTCTCAAAAGCTACTGAATCTGCTGGCAACTTGATCTCAGACTTCCAGCCTCTGGAACCTTGAAAAATAAATTTCTGCTGTTAGTAAAAAAAGAAAAAGAAAAAAAAAAAGAAACTCAACATTCAGAAAACTACGATCAAGGCATCTTGTCCCATCACTTCATGGTAAATGAAAGGGGAAAACAAAGTTTATTTCCTTGGGCTTCAAAATCACTGTGGATGGTGGCTGCAGCCATGAAATTAAATGACTCTTGCTCCTTGGAAGGAAAGCTATGACAAACCTAGACAGCATAATAAAAAGCAGAGCCATCACTTTGCTGACAAATTCTGTATAGTCCAAGTTGTGGTTTTTCCAGTAGTTATCTACAATGTGAGAGTTGGACCATAAAGAAGGCTGAGTGCTGAAGAACTGACGCTTTCAAAATGTGTTACTGGAGAAGACTTTTGAGAATCTCGGACTGCAAGGAGATCAACCAGTCAATCCTAAAGGAAATGAGCAAATTCCAGGAGATAGTGAAAGACAGGGAAGCCTGGTGAGGTGCAGTCCACAGGGTTGCAAAAAGTCAAAAATGACTGAGTGACTAAAAACAATAATAATAAGAGATCCACCTCAGACCTAGGGCACACAGACTGAAAGTGAGGGGTGAATATTCCATGCAAATGGAAGATCAAAAGAAAGTGGAAGTAGCAACACTCATATGAGATAAAATAGACTTTAAAATAAAGACCATTACAAAGGCAAGGAAGGACACTATACAGTGATCAAGGGATCAATCTAAGAAGAATACATAACAATTACAAATATATATGCACCCACCATAGTTATGGTGCACCTCAATACATAAGGCATAGGCTAACTACTATGGAAGAGAAAACTAACAGTAACATGATCATAATGGAGAATTTTATTTTATTTTTTGAAACATATGGTAAATGCTTTATTTTCATATTTTACATTAAAACATAAAACACAAACATTAAAACATAGGGCATGAATAGAGATCCCACTGTCTGGTTTTCAAAGCAGGTACAAGGATATATATAACAAGAAAATATTTTTGAGTCTGCTTAACTCCAAACCCTCAAATGGGAAAACAATCTGGGGTGAAGGAAGATGGTGGGGCAGAGCCTGCATCTACAGATGTCATCTCCCCTCCCAGGCAGAGGGGAGCAGGGGTGGAGGGAAAGTTCTTCCATTGGAGAAATAAGTCACAGTCACAAGAATTTTTGTTTCTCTAACATCTAAACTTACTAGGGGAATGCAAGGACTGGTAAGGCACGAGATTCTTTCAATTTCTCTAATAATACAAGTCCCTTGGTTCCTATGCTTGGGGGTGGGGGTGGATCTCAATCAGCATCAGCTAAGTGTACTTCAACATTAGTCAAATCCTAACCCTGCCCCGGGTTCTGCCCTAGCCAAAGACTAAGGCAACCAGGGCCTGACCACTTGTATAATTTTAATACTCTACTCACACCAATGGACAGATCATCCAGACAGAAAATTAATAAGGAACCACAAGCTTTAAACAATGCATTGGGCCAGTTGGACCTATTTCATATATACAGGTCATTTAATCCAAAAACAATAAATTTCATTTTTTCTCAAGTGTACATGTAACATTCTGCAGAAGATATCACATCTTAGGCCATAAATCAAGTCTTGGTAATTTTTTTTTTTTTGGTCTTTTTTTTTTTTCTAATTTTATTTTATTTTTAAACTTTACATAATTGTATTAGTTCTGCCAAATATCAAAATGAATCCACCATAGGTATACATGTGTTCCCCATCCTGAACCCTCTTCCCTCCTCCCTCCCCATACCATCCTTCTGGGTCATCCCAGTGCACTAGCCCCAAGCATCCAGTATCGTGCATCGAACCTGGACTGGCATCTCATTTCTTACATGATATTTTACATGTTTCAATGCCATTCTCCCAAATCTTCCCACCCTCTCCCTCTCCCACAGAGTCCATAAGACTGTTCTATACATCAGTGTCTCTTTTGCTGTCTTGTACACCGGGTTATTGTTACCATCTTTCTAAATTCCATATATATGCGTTAGTATACTGTATTTATGTTTTTCATTCTGGCTTACTTCACTCTGTATAATAGGCTCCAGTTTCATCCACCTCATTAGAACTGATTCAAATGTTTTCTTTTTAATGGCTGAGTAATACTCCATTGTGTATATGTACCACAGCTTTCTTATCCATTCATCTGCTGATGGACATCTAGGTTGCTTCCATGTCCTGGCTATTATAAACAGTGCTGCGATGAACATTGGGGTACACGTGTCTCTTTCCCTTCTGGTTTCCTCAGTGTGTCACCAGTCAGAATGGCTGCGATCCAAAAGTCTACAAATAATAAATGCTGGAGAGGGTGTGGAGAAAAGGGAACCCTCTTACACTGTTGGTGGGAATGCAAACTAGTACAGCCACTATGGAGAACAGTGTGGAGATTCCTTAAAAAACTGGAAATAGAACTGCCTTATGATCCAGCAATCCCACTGCTGGGCATACACACTGAGGTAATTTTTTTTTTTAATTGAAATAATTTCAAGCATTTTTTTTCTGACCACAATACTATAAGATTAGATATAAATTACAGGAAAAAATAATTTAAAAAACACAAACACATGTAGGCTAAGCAATACCCTTCTGAATAACCAACAGATCTCTAAAGAAATAAAAAAGGAAATAAAATATGCCTAGAAATAAATGGCAATGAAAAACACAACAATGTAAAACCCATGGGATGCAGTAAAAGCAGTGCTAAGAGGGAAGTTTATAGAGATATAAGCTTACTTCACAAAACAAGAAAGACATAAAACAAACAACCTAATCTTAGACCCAAAGCAACTAGAAAAACAAGAACAGCAGAAAACAACCTAAACTTAGCAGAAGCAAAGAAATCATATAGACCAGTGTAGAAATAAATGAAAAAGAAATGAAGGAAACAGTAGCAAAGATCTATCTAAGTAAAAGGTGGTTTTTTGAGAAGATAAACAGAATTGACAAACCATTAACCAGACTCAAACCAAAAAAAGGAAGAAGACTCAAATTAAAAAAAAAAAATGAAAAAGAATTTACAACATAGAACACAGAAATACAAAGCATCCCAAAAGTCTACTATGAGCTAGTGTATGTCAATAAAATGGACAACCTAGAAGAAATGGACAAATTCTTAGAGAAGCTCAACCTTCCAAAGTTGTACAAGGCAGAAATAGAAAATATGAACAGACCAATCACAAGCACAAGAAATCAAAACTGTAATAAAAAATCTTCCAATAAACAAAAGCCCAGGGCCAGATTCCTTCACAGGTGTTCTACCACAGGCTTAGAGAAGAGCTAACACCTATCTTCCTCAGATTCTTTCAGAAAATTGCAGAGGATGAAAACTCCCAAACTCATTCTATGAGGCCACCATTACCTTGATACCAAAACCAGACAAAATTGCCACACACATACACAAGGAAAATTACAGGCCAATATCACTGATGAATATAAATGCAAAAATCCTCAGCAAAATTGTAGCAAACAGAGTCCAAAAACACATGAAAAGGATCATACATCATGATCAAATGGGCTTTATCACAATGACACAAGTATTCTTCAATATATGCAAACCAGTAAATGTGATACACTATACTGACAAATTTGATGAAAAATCACATGATAATTCCAATAGATGCAGAGAAAGCATTTTGCAAAACTCAACTCCCATTTAATATTAAAAACTCTCCAGAAAGTACACATAGAAGGAACATACCTCAACATAATCAAGGCCATATATATCACAAACCCACAGCAAACATTATTATCAACACTGAAAAACTGAGAGCATTTCCTCTAAGATCAGGAACAAGACAAGGGTGAACATTCTCATCACTATTATTCAACATAGTTTTGGAAGTCCTAGCTATAGCAATCAGAGATGAAAAAAGAAATAAAAGGAATCCTTGAAAATGAAAGTCGCTCATCATGTCCAACTCTGTGATCTCATGGACTATGCAGTCTATGGAATTCTCCAAGCCAGAATATTGAAGTGGGTAGCCTTTCCCTTCTCCAGGAGGTCTTCCCAACCCAGGGGTCGAACCCAGGCCTCCCACATTGTAGGCGGATTCTTTACCAGCTGAGCCACAAGGGAAACCCAAGAATACTGGAGTGGGTAGCCTATTCCATCTCCAGCGGATTTTTCCAACCCAGGAATCAAACCTCCTGCATTGCCAGAGGATTCTTTACCAACTGAGCTATCAGGCAAGCCAATAAAGGAATCCAGATTGGAAAATAAGAAGCAAACATCTCATGGTTTGCAGATGACATGATTCTCTACATAGAAAACCTTAAAAAGGCCACCAGAAAATTACTAGAGCTAATCAATGGATATAGAAAAGTCACAGAGTATAACATAAATACACAGACACCCCTTGCGTTCTTACACACTAACAATGAAAAATCAGAAAGTTAAATTAAGGAAACAATTCCATTCACCATTGCAACAAAACAATAAAATACCTAGGAATAAATCTACCTGAAGAGACAAAATACCTACATGCAGAAAACTATAAGACACTGAAGAAAGAAATTGAAATGACACAAAAAGATGGAGAGAGATACCATGTTCCTGGATTGGAGTAATCAATATTATAAAAATGACTATACTACCCAAAGCAATCTATAGATTCAATGCAATCTCTATCAAACTACTCATGGTATTCTTCAGAGAACCAGAACAAAACATTTCACAATTTGTATGGAAATACAAAAGACCCCAAATATCCAAAGCAATCTTGAGAAAGAATAATGGAGTTGGATGAATCAACCTGCCTGACTATACTATAAATCTACAGTCATCACAAAAGTATGGTACTGGGACAAAACAGAAATATAGACTAACTGAACAACATAGAAAGCCCAGAGATAAACTCACATATCTATAAGCACCTTATCTTTGACAAAGGAGGTAAGAATATACAACAGAGAGAAGGCAGTGTCTTCAATAAGTGGTGCCAGAAAAATTGGATAGTGATATGTAAAAGAATTAAATTAGAACACTTTCTAACACAATACACAAAAATAAAATAAAAATGGATTAAAGACCTAAATGTAAGAGCAGAAACTATAAAACTCTTAAAGGAAAACATAGGCAAAACACTCTTTGACGTAAATCACAGCAAGATCCTATATGACCCACCTCCTAAAGCAATGGAAATAAAACCAAAATAAATGAGATCTGCTGCTGCTGCTGCTGCCAAGTCACTTCGGTTGTGTCTGACTCTGTGCGACCCCTGAGATGGCAGCCCATCAGGCTCCCCTGTTCCTGGGATTCTCCAGGCAAGAACACTGGAGTGGGTTGCCATTTCCTTCTCCAATGTATGAAAATGAAAAGTGAAAGTGAAGTCGCTCAGTCGTGTCCGACTCTTCGCGACCCCATGGACTGCAGCCCACCAGGCTCTTCCGTCCATTGGATTTTCCAGGCAAGAGTACTAGAGTGGGGTGCCACTGCCTTCTCCAAAATGAGATCTAATTAAACTTAAAAGCTTTTGCACAGTGAAAGAAACTAAAAGCAAGGTGAGAAGATGATGCTCAGAATGGTTGAAATAATAGGAAACAAAACAACTGACAAAGCATTAATCTCTAACATGTACAAACTGTTCAATACCAGAAAAGCAAAGAACCCAATCAAAAAGTGGGCAGACAATCTAAACAGCCATTTCTCCAAAGAAGACATAGAGATAGCTAATAAACACATGAAAAAGATGCTCAGCATCACTCATTATTAGAGAAACACAAATCAAAACTACAATGAGGTCACACAGGTCAGAATGGTCACCATCAAAAAAATGTATAAACAATAAATACTGGAGAGGGTGTAGAGAAAAAGGGAACCCTCTTGCATTATTGATGGCAATGCAAGTTGATAAAGCCATGTGGAGAACATTATGGAGATTCCTTAAAAACTAGGAATGAAACTACCATAAGACTTAAGAATCCCCCAAACCCTGAGGAACCTATATTGAAAAAGACACATGTATCCTAGTGTTCATTTCAGCATCATTTACAATAGCTAGGAAATGGAAGCAATATAGATGTCCAAGAACAGATGAATGGATAAAGAAGTTGTGGTACATATACACAATGGAATAATACTCAGCTATAAAAGGAATGCATTTGACTCAGTTCTAATAAAGTGGAGGAAACTAGAGCCTGTTATACAGAATGAAGTAAGTCAGAAAG
Organism: Bos indicus; assembly: GCF_029378745.1. Taxonomy (NCBI): domain Eukaryota; kingdom Metazoa; phylum Chordata; class Mammalia; order Artiodactyla; family Bovidae; genus Bos; species Bos indicus. Next base: position 1,798,878 of record NC_091780.1, on the reverse strand, counting down.
AGAAAAACAAATATCGTAAATACATACATTTATGTATGTACATATATGTATACATATATTCATACATATATGATGCTACATACATATCTGATGCTACTGACAATTCTATCTGCAAGGCAGCAATGCAGATGCAGATATACGGAACAGACTTGTGGGCAGTGGGAGAAAGAAAGAGTGGGACAAATCGAGAGAGTAGCATTGGAAGATGTACATTTAGGTCAGTTTAGTCGCTCAGTCGTGTCTGGCTCTTTGCGACCCCATGAACTGCAGCACACCAGGCCTCCCTGTCCATCACCAACTCCCGGAGTCCACCTAAACCCATGTCCATCAGGTCGGTGATGCCATCCAACCATCTCATCCTCTGTCGTCCCCTTCTCCTCCTGCCTTCAATCTTTCCCAGCAGCAGGGTCTTTTCAACTGAGTCAGTTCTTCACATCAGATTGCCAAAGTATTGGCATTTCAGATTCAACATCAGTCCTTCCAATGAACACTCAGGACTGATCTCCTTTAGGATGGACTGGTTGGATCTCCTTGCAGTCCAAGGGACTCCCAAGAGTCTTCAACACCACAGCTCAAAAGCATCAATTCTTCGGCATTCAGCTTTCTTCATAGCCCAACTCTCACATCCATACATGATCACTGGAAAAACCATAGCCTTGACTAGATGGACCTTTGTTGGCAAAGTAATGTCTCTGCTTTTTAATATGCTATCTAGGTTGGTCATAACTTTCCTTACAAGGAGTAAGCGTCTTTTAATTTCATGGCCTCAGTCACCATCTGCTGTGATTTTGGAGCCCAAAAAATTAAAGTCAGCCACTGTTTCCACTGTTTCCCCATTTATTTGCCATGAAGTGATGGGACCAGATGCCATGATGTTCGTTTTCTGAATGTTGAGCTTTAAGCCAACTTTTTCACTCTCCTCTTTCACTTTCATCAAGAGGCTCTTTAGTTCTTCTTCACTTTCATTATCTAAGCTAAGTCACTTCAGTCGTGTCCTACTCTGTGCAACCCCATAGACAGCAGCCCACCAGGCTCCCCCGTCCCTGGGATTCTCCAGAAAAGAACACTGGAGTGGGTTGCCATTTACTTCCCCAATGCATGAAAGTGAAAAGTGAAAGTGAAGTCGCTCGGTTGTGTCCGACCCTCAGTGACCCCATGGACTGCAGACCACCAGGTTCCTCCATCCATGGGATTTTCCAAGCAGGAGTACTGGAGTGGGGTGCCATTGCCTTCTCCACTTTCATTACCATATGTAAAATCAGATAGCTAGTGGAAATTTTCTGTATGACACAAGGAGCTCAAATCTGGTGCTAAGTGACAAGCTAAAGTGGTGGGATGTGGTGGCAGGTGGGCAGAAGGATCAAGAGAGAGGTGACATACATGTACCTATGGCTGATTCATATTGATATATGGCAGAAACCAACACAATATTGCCAAGCAATTATTCTACAATTAAAAATAAATAAATTTAAATTTGGAAAAATAAGAGGAAATTCTACGATTTGCCACAACATGGATTGATATTGAGGACATTATGCAAAATTAAATAAATCAGAGAAGGACAAATACTTATACATATACTTACTTATATATGGAATAGGTTTCCAGATGGCACTAGTGGTAAGGAACTCACCAGCCAATGCACAAGACATAAGAGATGAGGGTTTGATCACTTGGTCGGGAAGATCTCTTGGTGGAGGGCATGGAAACTCACTACAGGATTCTTGCCTGGGGATTTCTAGGGAGAGAGAAGCCTGGTACGCTACAATCCATGGAGTCATAAAGTGTCAGAAACTACTTGGCACTCACACACACACACATGTGGAAGATAAAACAAAACACAGGGACTTGGGCCAAGTGAAAACACTGGCAGTTGACAGAAGTGGAGATAAGGATGGGTAAAATGAGTAAAAGAAGTCAAAATGCACAAACTTCCAATTATAAGATAAATAAGTCCTGGCAATATAAGGTACAGCGTGACGACTACAGTTAACAACACTGCATTTAATATCTGAAAGTTACTAAGAGGGTAAATTTTACAAGTTCTCATCACAATAAAAAAATTGTAACTATTTGTGGTGATGGATGCTAACAAACTGTTTGATGGTATATATATCTCTTTATGTTGTACACTAAAAAATAATACAACAGTATATGCCAATTATATCTCAATTTTAAAAAGATCCAGAGAATTTTTTTGTTGTAGCCCAGGATCCCAGGAATGAAGCCTACTCCTGACTGATGCTGAAGCTGAAGCTCTAATACTCTGGCCATGTGATGCCAAGAGCTGACTCATTAGAAAAGACTGATGCTGGGAAATATTGAAGGCAGAAGGAGCAGGGGACATCAGAGGAGGAGATGGTTGGATGGCATCACTGATTCAATGGACATGAGTTTGAGCAAGCTCTGGGAGATGGTGAGGTACAAGGAAACCTGGTGTGCTGCAGTCCATGGGGTTGAAAAGAGTCAGACATGACTGAATGATTGAACAACAATAACAAAACAAGGGACAGGCAAGGATCTCCATTTCTGCACACACAAGAAGTCTGAGACTCTAACCTCACCCCAGATAGTGTACTCAGAATTGTAAGAACCAAAATTACTCCTCCTCATGCTTCAACATATATTTGCCTGGAGCACTGGGTCAGGAGCTGGGCTTACCACCAGATACTGCAATGGGCAAGAAGAAGGGAGATTAGATAAAGGTCTCTTTGCAGCTGAGAGTTCTGTCATCTCCAAGGGTTCAGTGGTCCTTCTGATCCAGACCCCATCAAAGGAGCCCGATTAACTGTCAAAGATAGACAAAACTAACAGCAGTTAAAAGGATAAACATAGATTCTCATCAGAAACACACTGCTGTCATAGGAAAAAGGGCCAGTGTGAACAAAACTTCACTTCTGTTTGCTCTGAGGTGACTGAGCATTTTCATGGGAGAACTAGGGAACAGCAGTAATGGGAGCATCGAGGGGGTGCTCAGGAGGGTGAGGAAAGGGGAGAGTTACAGGAAGTGGGAAAGGAGGGCTGTCCCTGTAACCCCTCTGGGTTTGTCAGCCAGCATTTATCAAAGTTAGGCTCCCACAGACACAGAAGCTTATCTCCAGGAGTAGAATAAACAGAAAATTCCTTTGCCTGAGTTTTCTCAGGCTAACACTTTAATGGGGGTGGGGAAGGTCCAGGATTAACCTAGGGAGGCAGCATGGGCTCTTAGAAACTGGTTTTTGTTGTTGTGGTTTTCTTTATAGGCTGAAGTTTATAAGCTTAGTCCGGAGGAGGGCTCAGAGGGGCCGGGCTAGAGTTTTGTCAGACATAACATTTGTTAGAGGCAATGTGCCAACAAAGAAGGATGTGGAGGAGACAGAGGAATGGTGGGAGAAATGAAGAAAACAAACAAACAAACAAACACCTGAAGTTGAGAATCATTAAAATAAGCTAAAGGAAATACTATTTATCCTTGATAGACAAAGTATTAATAATCTACCAACAATTATTATAGATTTGAAGAAAACCCCCAACAAAAAGCTGAGGAAGGGATTGCAGTAGGGAACCTCTTAGCATTGAGACAATGAAAAAAATCGGCAAGGATTGTGTCAGGAAATCAAAGAATCTCTGAGAACACATACACAACGGGATCCTGCAGCCAGTGAGATGGGGCCCATAAAACCCTACCCACCGCCGGACTGAGGCACCCGGGCGCCAGTTGCCAACCTCACCTGTCTTGCTCCCAGTGTGGTCCCTCCTGTACGGGGCCGTGGACCAGCTTTGTCCACAGTTTCCTGTTATGGCTGCTCTCAGCTCCCGCGTGTGGACGCTAGATGGCGCCGTGAGCGAGCCAATCTGAAAACCGGGACCAATGCATACAGGTGAAATACCGGGACCACATACTGGTGAAAAATGACCAAGGGAACAGCAACCTACATTCGGGTGGGGCGGGGAGGGCTTGAGGGTCAGAAGGCAGGTGAACTGGGCACTCAAGGTCCTTGCCGGTTCGTGAAACTGAGAACCTACTCTGTCTCCTTCAATTTTTTCCCTCCTCCTGCCCAGAACCCCCTCCTTGTAACATCCAGGGACTTCCTGAGTGGACATGGGCCATTTTTGTTTATTATGATTGTCTTCTCTGACAGGCAAACTTCATGGGCCTAGGATAACTGATAAGGGACAAGACCCAGACCTTCAAAATTCCTCAACACGCAGGCATTCCTCTGTGGGCTTCACCTGGCTCACTTCCTGACCTTCCCTCTTTCATCTGTCCAGTCCCACCAAGGTCTGCCCTTCATGCCCTTGACATCTTCACAAGTCACTGTGCCCAGTGGGCCCTCAGATGCATTGGCTTCCTCACCTGCTGTTGCGTGAGTAAAAGATACTTTTTTCTCTCTCCCCACTTTCAGTCTTGGTTTCCCTCACTGCTCTTCATGTAAGCACTCCTCAGATGTTCTTCTCCAAGAGGTCTTCTTGGGCATCCCATTCCAGCTCTGATTCCTATCCTTGGAGTTCTCAAGCTCAGCTCTCTACTAGAAGCTTAGTTTTCTGAATCCCCACTGGATTGAAATCTCAGAGAATGGGGAGCTTGATCTGTGTTTTAATCCCCCAGGATCCCCACACATGGCATGGACACAGAGTGACAAAGAAGAGTCCCTTATTACTGAAATTCTAAACCAAATAAGGCTATTTCAGTCTGTCACATCTGTTGCCTCTAGTCTTGCTGCATTCTGTATAACATAGCCCCAAATTCTGCAATTATGAACAGGATTCGAATTTTATTATGCTTCCCGAGGGAGTCAGCACTATAGGGTGAGGCTGCTGCTCCTTCCCAAACCACCACCCTTTTAATATTATAAATCACTGTGACACCCAGGGCTTCTTTCCATCTCTTTCACACCCATTCTTTCCTTCTGAGTGGGGAATCTTACCTTGCTGGACCCATGAATTCTATGGGTCTAACTATGAATTCTAACTATGAATTCTCCAAGAATCAGCTCAGAAATGTGTGCTCCTTTTAGAAACCATTTCAAACATCAATTTTGTTTCATCCATTTTGATGTGCACATTTTCTTACATTTTCCATCCTAGAGGAAAAAAAAATAAACCTCTGGTATCTCACAGAGCATGTTGTCATTGCATATGCACACATACACTTGTCTGAGACCCTCTGTTGACATTTTCTTGTGAGATTACCACCATGATATTTAGCAGAACTTGTGCCAGTGTCTTGGAGGGAAGTCTCAGGGACAAAGAAGGCATACTTTTCATTAAGAAATACAATGTTACCATTTCAGGTAGCAATATTACATAGAACATCATGGATATTGATGGTTCTGAGTCTGAACTTGATTCTGAAGATTTAGATACATATTTCGAAGATACTTAAGGAAATGGTAACCCACTCCGGTATTCTCACCTGGGAGATCCCATAGATAGAGAAGCCTGAAAGGCTAGAGTCCACGGGGTTGCAAAGAGTCAGTCATGACTTGGTGACTAAACAACGATACCCTGTGTGTGTGTGTGTGTGTGTGTGTGTATGTGTGTATAATAGGATATTTATATATTGCACATATAAATATGTATACAGGACTTATTTCTGTATAATTTGCAAAGGATTCTTTCAATAAGTACAAACTAAGGACTTAGTGACTAAACCACCACCACCACCAAAGATTGTAAGCATTAGCCTGTATTGCAATTGAGCACTTTTTTTTCATTAAAAGCATCTTAAATTAATGATTCTTTAATTTAATGACATATGCTAAGTCCTACCCTTTTGCACTCAAAGGGAAACAGTGAAAATTCTAATTTTGACATTCCTTTTTGTATTACAACTGCCAGGTGTTTTGCCTGTCTTATTTTGTAGAATTTATTTGAATTATCCTTTTATCTAAATATTATGAATCAAAAACCTAAAGTTGGTGTATATAAATCTTTCAAAGTTTGCAGAAGAATCAGCAAATTGTTGGGCAATGAGTTTTGAAAATATGGAAAATTCTAAGGAGCTTCTATCTGAAATGTTGAAATACATTAGCATGTTTTGGGTGACTATGCTTTTGAGTACTCAGTGCAGTAGAAAGAACATGACCATGAAGCAATGAAGCACTTCATGCAGTAAAATAACAAAGAGGAATGACTCCTAAAATTCGTAAGTACTGGAAAATGTTAAATTGGAATCCCAGGAAAAACTGTTTAACATATCAATATGGATGTGAGATTTGAAGTATAAAGAAGGTGGTGAACCAAAAAATTGATGTGTTCAAACTGTGGTGTTGGAGAAGACTTGAGGGTCCCTTGGTCAGCAAGGAGCTCAAATCAGTGAATCCTAAAAGAAATCAATCCTGAATACTCGTTGTAAAGACTGACTCTGAAGCTACAGTTCTAATACTTTGGCCACCTGATGCGAAGAGCTGACTCAGTGGAAAAGACTTTGATGCTGGGAAAGATTGAAGGCATGAGGAGAAGGGGACGAGAGAGGATGAGATGGTTGGATGGCATCACCGACTCGATGGACATGAGTTTGAGCAAACTGCAGGAGATAGTGAAGGACAGAGAAGCCTAGTGTGCTGCAGTTCTTGGGTTCACAAAGAATCAGACACAACTTAGTGACTGAACAACATATCAATACCAAATTTGACTAGATCAGGTGAAGTTGGGACACATTATGATGATACCATAATTCAATAAGTTTCATAAATTTAAATAATTTAAAAGTAGGAAATGATTACAATTTATAAAAAGGACAATTACAAATTGTCCTTTTAGCCTTTTATGAGAGAGTGAATAGATAATTATTCTAGTCATGCTTCAGTTACCAACAGCTTATTCTTGTGTCACAAACTTGGTGATTAAAATGATATAAAGGTTGAATCTGTACATTGTTGAATCTGAGCTATCATATTAGCTATACCCACATTAAAAAAATTATTCCATAATTGAATCATTATATATGTGTGTATGTAAAATTGTTCCAGAATCTGCTGTAGGACATAGCTACAAAGTTGTTACCAAAAAGGAATTATCTGTAGTCAACTCTATTCTAATACCTATTCAGTATCTAGTGTTTTTCCAGGTGCTTCTGCATAGTTGTGTGAATCCTCTTATCTTGGTGTTTCAGTTGGTGAAGGTGTCCGTTCAGATATAAGTAAGACAGAGAATGACAAATACTAATGATACCACTTGTGTGTGAAATCTGAAAAAAGCCAGTGCTCATAAACAGAGTAGAATAATGGTTTCCAGGTGCTGGGGGCTGGGGGATATAGAGAGATGTTGGCCAAAGGACACAAATTTATAGTAAGAAGATAAAAAGTCCTTAGGATATAATATGCAACATATTGATTATACTTAACAGTACTGTGTTGTATACTTAAAAGTTGCTATAAAACTAGATTTTAAATGTTCTCACAGGAAAAAAAAATGATAATTATGTGATATGATGAGGGAGTTAACTAAACTACAGTGATTTTATATTGCAGTCTGTAAATGTATCAAACCATTGTACACTTTAAGCTTATACAATGTGGTATTTTGATTATATAGCAATTGAAAATTGACTGCCTCCCAACCATTTGGAAATAAATTTGCAAAAGTCACATTTGTGCCTATTAAAGTCACAGTCAGTTGAGATCAGGGACCAAGCTGCAGGCATATCATCCTTGCTTCCTGGCACCAAACAGGACTCTAAGCAGACCTGCAGGAGTTTTTAAACTGCTTCTGTTTATCCTCTTCCAGTTTGACTGAGGATGAACCCAGAGTTCTGTGGGCCACTTAAAACTATTTTGTCAATTCATCCTCCCGATGGAATGGATCATGGCCTTTATGAGGTATATATTGTCTTGATTCAAGTTCATGGGTGGCAATACTGCTTCTGCTATCAAAATCTTGAACTTTGTCCTTGATAAACCAATGTCTCATTTTTTTTTCTTAGAGGATTCTGGCCTCCCAGTAAGAACCATGTACGATATTCTTTGTATTTGGAGTCTACCAAAGGACATTCTTGCCTACGGTTTTATGCTAGCTCTAATTACAGGACCTATTATAGTATGTGAATTGACTATAAGGGTCAGAGTCAAAGTTAGAGTTAATGTAAAACCTCAATAAGGGCCCATGGAATTCATTGCTCTAGGATGGGAAGATTATTTAGGAAGCAAAGGAGAATGCCAAACAGAGGAAAGACTCTTTAAGGGCCAGTAGCTATCTCAAGTGGTTTGGGATGCTGATGATACTTATTGCTTAAAATTGACTTTGAAGGTTTGATTGTGTCCCTTCATATTTCTGTCCTTCAAGTTGAGACAGGATCCCTAGAAAGAGATGTAGCCACATGTAGTCTCAGTTTAATCATCTCTGTCATGTGGAAAATAAATGTACTATTGCAATTTTTCAAGGATAAAAATAAATGCAAATGAGAAATAGCTAAAATTATTGCTAATATTCACTGAGCTCCTTTGTGCAACCTTGTTCAAAGCTATTATGTTTTGTCAGGGTACAATTAATGTGTCATGGCTTTGACTAAACATTGCTGACTCTGTCTTGAGGAAAACAGTAAACCTCTGCATGAAAGCCACAATTCAAATTTCAGGAATGAAAGTGGGGCAGGGAAAATTCTTATCTGAATAAGTGCTCCACATAATTGAAATCTGTGTGTCCATTTTATTGATATCCTGATTCCCTTCTTCAAAGCACTCTCCAGGACTGGAGGAGGAGGAGGCATGCTACCCAGTGAGGAGGCAGAAATGGAAATCAGATGGTTGTGGGGCCCATGAGGATATTCTTAAGCTTCCTGAAAGTCCTGGCCTGCTTGACCTGAGATTTTACAACACATAAGAAAAATGAACCTATTGTTTTTGTATGCAGTTGTAGTAAGATATTATTCTATACCTTGAAATTTAAAGCATAACCATGCAACACCTGGGCAATTCTCTTAATGCAATAATCCACAAGAAGTAGCCTCAAAATCTTCTCCCATCAATGTCTCCTCTTCTCAGCATCTGCTCTCTCCTCTCGTTATTTGTCCCCCTCTGGTTTAGGTGGGGAGCTGACCCAATGTTGCAGACAGGTGAAAGAAGTTCAAGTAAGAAAAACAGGACAATAAAATACCTAATAAAAGAAAAATGGTCAAATTATTTAAAAATTTTAAATCAGGTATACAATACATGCTAATTATGAAATTGTTTCTGAGTTAATCTAGTAAAATGAGTCAAAGATGCTTATGCCATCTTATGAGATTTAAAAAGCAATTTTGGAGGTATCTGGTAATATTTTAAAGAATGTCTTCTGAGCCTATGACTCTCATCTACAAAAATATATACATTGGTTTCGTTATGTATCTTGGGATGTTTATTTCAATGGTGTTTCTTACATCATAATGCAAAACAACAGTAAACCAAGAAAAACATAAATATTGAAATATCAAGGAAAAATGGTAAACTGGAAAGTCACTGTGGCTCATCAATAAAATATGGAAACATTTAAGAGAACAAAACTTAAAAACATCCAAAACCTATCCATCACAATTAGGAGCTATAGAACCTCGTGAAATGTATATCCCAGACAGTGGTGAGAAATATAATCTTTGTAGAGGAAAGATCTACTTAGTGTCATGATTTTAAGGCTTCTTGTTTCTGGGAATTTGTACCCAGTTCTTCCTTTCCTCTTCGTACACATTGTTTTTATGTAATATTACCATGCTGCTAAGTCACTTCAGTCATGTCTGACTCTGTGTGACTCCACGGACGGCAGTCTACCAGGCTCCCCCGTCTCTGGGATTCTCCAGGCAAGAACACTGGAGTGGGTTGCCATTTCCTTCTCCAATGCATGAAAGTGAAAAGTGAAAGTGAAGTCCCTCAGTCATGTCTGACTCTTAGCGACCCCATGGATTGCAGCCTACCAGGCTCCTCCGTCCATGGGATTTTCCAGGCAAGAGTGGGGTGCCATTGCTTTTAAAATAACAAAAGATAGTTATAGTCAGTGCCTGGAACATATAAAATTCTTGACATATCCTAGCATTATACGTTTATAGGTACTCATGCATATATATGTATTTGTGTGTATATATTTGTGTGTGTATTTGTATCTCAGAGATAGATATCTTCTTCTTCATATAAAGGTTATACTATTCCATCATGAGGGACTCATAATCAAGACCTAATCTTAACCTTCTTACTTCCCAAATGTTCCACCTCCATCTACTATTACACTTAAAGGCAGGACTTCAGCATATGTGGTGGGCACGTTACTCAGTGTGTAACAGTATACTTTACTATGATTTTCATTTTGTTTTTTATTTTTTACAATGTTGTATTGATTTCTGTGATACCACATGAATCAGTCATAATTATACATCTATTCTTTCCCTCTTGAGCTTCCTTCCCTTCACCCGGTCTCCAACCATCTAAGTCGTCACAGAGCACCAGACTGGGCTCCCTGTGGAATCTAGATAAATGGCATGGATGAACCTATTTGATTGGAAGGAGCTGAGACCCAGATGCAGAAAATGGACTTGTGGACACAGTGAGGGGGGGAGTGAGTGGAATGAATGGAGTATGTGGCATCAACATATATGTATTATCGTGTAAAAATGGATAGTTGGTGAGAAGTTACTGTGATGTTTTATAATACATTTTTTGCAAGACAATGGAAATCACTTCTTGACTGCTGGATCTGAGGCAATAGGATCTCCTTCTGCTCAGAACATCTGTGTATCCCCCACAGAACAGAACGGATGCCATGTAGGTGGCTCAATATTTTAATTTGCTAAAATGAATGAGTTGCTGCACTAATTTCACGTTCCTTCAGTTCAGTTCAGTCGCTCAGTCGTGTCCGACTCTTTGTGACCCCATGAATCACAGCACACCAGGCCTCCTTGTCCATCACCAACTCCCGGAGTTCACTCAGACTCACGTCCATCGAGTCAGTGATGCCATCCAGCCATCTCATCCTCTGTCGTCCCCTTCTCCTACTGCCCCCAATCCCTCCCGGCATCAGAGTCTTTTCCAATGAGTCAACTCTTCGCATGAGGTGGCCAAAGTACTGGAGTTTCAGCTTTAGCATCATTCCTTCCAAAGAAATTCCAGGGCTGATCTCCTTCAGAATGGACTGGTTGGATCTCCTTGCAGTCCAAGGGACTCTCAAGAATCTTCTCCAACACCACAGTTCAAAAGCATCAATTCTTTGGTGCTCAGCCTTCTTCACAGTCCAACTCTCACATCCATACATGACCACAGGAAAAAGCATAGCCTTGACTAGATGGACCTTTGTTGGCAAAGTAATGTCTCTGCTTTTCAATATGCTATCTAGGTTGGTCATAACTTTCCTTCCAAGGAGTAAGCGTCTTTTGATTTCATGGCTTCAGTCACCATCTAAAGTGATTTTGGAGCCCCCAAAAATAAAGTCTGACACTGTTTCCCCTGTTTCCCCATCTATTTGCCATGAAGTGATGGGACCAGATGCCATGATGTTCGTTTTCTGAATGTTGAGCTTTAAGCCGACTTTTTCACTCTCCACTTTCACTTTCATCAAGAGGCTTTTGAGTTCCTCTTGACTTTCTGCCATAAGGGTGGTGTCATCTGCATATCTGAGGTTATTGATATTTCTCCCAGCAATCTTGATTCCAGCTTGTGTTTCTTCCAGCCCGGCGTTTCTCATGATGTACTCTGCATATAAGTTAAATAAGCAGAGTGACAATATACAGCCTTGACGTACTCCTTTGCCTATTTGGAACCAGTCTGTTGTTGCATGTCCAGTTCTAACCGTTGCTTCCTGACCTGCATACAGATTTCTCAAGAGGCAGGTCAGGTGGTCTGGTATTCCCATCTCTTTCAGAATTTTCCACAGTTTATTGTGATCCACACAGTCAAAGTTTTGGCATAGTCAATAAAGCAGACATAGATGTTTTTCTGGAACTCTCTTGCTTTTTCCATGATCCAGCTGATGTTGCTAATTTGATCTCTGGTTCCTCTGCCTTTTCTAAAAGCAGCTTGAACATCAGGAAGTTCACAGTTCATGTATTGCTGAAGCCTGGCTTGGAGAATTTTGAGCATTACTTTACTAGCATGTGAGATGAGTGCAATTGTGCGGTAGTTTCAGCATTCTTTGGCATTGCCTTTCTTTGGAATTGGAATGAAAACTGACCTTTTCCAGTCCTGTGGCCACTGCTGAGTTTTCCAAATTTGCTGGCATGTTGAGTGCAGCACTTTCACAGCATCATCTTTCAGGATTTGAAATAGCTCAACTGGAATTCCAAAACCTCCCCTAGCTTTGTTCGTAGTGATGCTTTCTAAGGCCCGGTTGACTTCACATTCCAGGATGCCTGGCTCTAGGTGAGTGATCACACCATCGTGATTATCTTGGTCGTGAAGATCTTTTTTTGTACAGTTCTTCTGTGTATTCTTGACATCTCTTCTTAGTATCTTCTGCTTCTGTTAGGTCCATTCCATTTGTGTCCTTTCCACCTTTACATGAAATGTTCCCTTGGTATCCCTAATTTTCTTGAAGAGATCTCTAGTCTTTCCCATTCTGTTGTTTTCCTCTATTTCTTTGCATTGATTGCTGAGGAAGGCTTTCTTATCTATTCTTGCTATTCTTTGGAACTCTGCATTCAGATACTTATATCTTTCCTTTTCTTATTTGCTTTTCACTTCTCTTCTTTTCACAGCTATTTGTAAGGCCTTCCCAGACAGCCATTTTGCTTTTTTGCATTTCTTTTCCATGGGGATGGTCTTGATCCCTGTCTCCTGTACAATGTCATGAACCTCATTCCATAGTTCATCAGGCACTCTATGTATCAGATCTAGGCCCTTAAATCTATTTCTCACTTCCACTGTATAATCATAAGGGATTTGATTTAGGTCATACTTGAATGGTCTAGTGACTCAATGAAACTAAGCCATGCCCGTGGGGCAACCCAAGACGGGCAGGTCATGGTGGAGAGATCTGACACAATGTGGTCCACTGGAGAAGGGAATGGCAAACCACTTCAGTATTCTTGCCTTGAGAACCCCATGAATAGTATGAAAAGGCAAAATGATAGGATACTGAAAGAGGAACTCCCCAGGTCAGTAGGTGCCCAATATGTTACTGGAGATCAGTGGAGAAATAACTCCAGAAACAATGAAGGGATGGAGCCAAAGCAAAAACAATACCCAACTGTGGATGTGACTGGTGATAGAAGCAAGGTCCGATGCTGTAAAGAGCAATATTGCATAGAAATCTGGAATGTCAGGTCCATGAATCAAGGCAAATTGGAAGTGGTCAAACAAGAGATGGCAAGAGTGAATGTTGATATTCTAGGAACCAGGGAACTAAAATGGACTGGAATGGGTGAATTTAACTCACATGACCATTATATCTACTACTGTAGGCAGAAATCCCTCAGAAGATATGGAGTAGCCATCATTGTCAACAAAAGAGTTCGAAATGCAGTATTTGGATGCAATCTCAAAAATGACAGAATGATCTCTGTTCATTTCTAAGGTAAACCATTCAATATCACAGTAATCCAAGTCTATGTCCCAACCAGTAACGCTGAAGAAGCTGAAGTTGAACGGTTCTATGAAGACCTACAAGACCTTTTAGAACTAACACACAAAAAAGATGTTCTTTTCATTATAGGGTAATGGAATGCAAAAGTAGAAAGTCAAGAAACACCTGGAGTAACAGGCAAATTTGGCCTTGGAATACGGAATGAAGCAGGGCAAAGAATAATAGAGTTTTGCCAAGAAAATGCACTGGTCATAGCAAACACCCTCTTGCAACAACAGAAGAGAAGACTCTATCATGGACATCACCAGATGGTCAACACCAAAATCAGATTGATTATATTCTTTCCAGCCAAAGATGGAGAAGCCCTATACAGTCAACAAAAACAGGACCAGAAGCTGACTGTGACTCAGATCATAAACTCCTTATTACCAAATTCAGACTTAAATTGAAGAAAGTAGGGAAAACCAATAGACCATTCAGGTATGACCTAAATCAAATGCCTTTCCTTACTCAAATTAAAGGCAAAAGTTGGTCCTAAGGGAACAGAGGTGAAGCTATGAGCCTTTGGAGTGGGAGTACTGATTCCAACACCCTAGACCACCATAGACTAACCCTAGTGAGTATCAAATAGTGAAAATTCACACAAAGGAGAACACTTGAATACAAGCTCTGGCATCACCCAACCACCAGTAGCACTCTGTGCAGGAAGCTTCATCTAAACAATAAACAAAACAAAAAAAGAAATCCATTCATCAGCAGATAGGATTATCACCTCACTCAGCCTTGCCCATCAGAGGAAAAACAAACAAACAAAAGTTCAGCACAAATCTCACCCTATATGAAGCTTACACAAACCACTTAGCAAGTCTTATGAGGGCAGAGGCCAAAAGAAAGAAAGAATTCAACCTTCTTAAAGGAAAGAATTAAACTTTCCTTGAAGCTTGGGAAAAGGATACCTCAAACAGAATAAGTTAAAAAAAAAAAATGAAAAGGCAGAGAAATACTGCACAAAGCAAGGAACAAACTAGAAGCACAGAAGTTCAAATAAATGAAGAGGAAATAGGCAAACTACCTGAAAAAGAATTCAGAATAATGATAGTAAGGATGATTAAAAAAAAAAACCTTGAAAACAAAATGGAGAAAATGCAAGAATTAATTAACAGAGATCTAGAAGAATTAAAGAATAAACATACAGAGACAAACAACACAATGACTAAAATCGAAAATACTCTAGAAGGAATCAATAGCAGAATATCTGAAGCGGAAGAATGAATCAGTGAACTGGAAGATAAAATGGTGGAAATAACTTCTGAAGGGCAGAATAAAGCAAAAAGAATGAAAAGAGCTGAGGATAGTCTCAGAGACCTCTGAAACCATATCAAATGCACTAATACTTGAATTATAGGGGTTCTACAAGAAGAAGAGAAAAAGAAAGGGTATGAGCAAATTTTTGAAGAGATTATAGTTGAAAACTTTCCCAACATGGAAAAGGAAATAGTCAATAAAGTCCAAGAGGTGCATAGAGTCCAATACAGGATAAACACAAGGAGAAACATGCCAAGCCACATACTAATCAAATTAACAGAGACTAAACACAAAGAAAGAATATTGAAAGTGGCAAGGGAGAAGCAACAAGTAACACATAAGGAAAACCCCATATGCTTGACAACTGATCTTGCAGCAGAAACTCTGCAGGCCAGAAGGGAATGGCAGGATATATTTAAAGTACTGAAAGGGAAAAAATATACAACCAAGATTACTGTACCTAGCAAGGATCTCATTCAAAATTGATGGAGGAAAAAATAGCAGTTCAGACAAGCAAAAGTTAAGAGAATTCAGTACCTCCAAACCAGCTTTACAACAAATGTTAAAGGGATTTATATAGTCCATAAATGCAATAGAAGAAAAAAGATCTGCAAAGTCAAGCCCAAACAATTAAGAAAATGGCAATAAGAACATATATATTAATAACTACTTTAAGTGTAAATGGATTAAATGCTCCAACCAAAAGACACAGTATGGCTGAATGGATACAAAAACAAGACCCATATATACGGTGTCTACAAGAAACCCACTTCAGACCTCAAGACACATACAGACTGAAACTGAGGATGGAAAAATATATTCCATGCAAATGAAAAGCAAAAGAAAGCTGGAGTAACAATCCTCATATCAGACGAAATAGACCTTAAAGAAGATTACAAGAGATAAGGACGGACACTACATAATGATCAAGGGATCAATCCAAGCAGAAGACATAACAATTGTAAATATCTGTGCACCCAACATAGGAGCATCTCAATACATAAGACAAACACTAGCAGACATAAAAGGAGAAATTGATAGTAACACAATAATAGTAAGATACTTTAACACCCCACTTACATCAATGGAAAGATCATCAAAACAGAAAATTAACAAGGAAACACAAGTCTTAAATGAAACACTAGATGTCATGAATCTCACTGATATATTCCAGACATTCCCTCCAAATGCAGAAGAATACACCTTCTTTTCAAGTGCACATGGAATATTCTCCAGGACAGACTATATCTTGGGTCACAAATCAAACCTCAGTAAATTTAAGCACTGGGATGACCCAGAGGCATGGGATGGGGAGGGAGGTGGGAGGGGGGCATGGCTGATTCATGTCAATGCATGGCAAAAGCCACTACAACATTGTAAAGTAATTAGCCTCCAATTAAAATAAATAAATTAAAAAAGAGTTATAGGCAATAAAAAAGAAAATTGAAATTGTATCAAGCATCTTCTCTGATCACAATGCTATGAGATTAGATACGAATTAAAAGAAAAAAAAGTGTAAGAAACACAAACACATGGAGGTTAAACAACACATATCTAAACAACCAACAGGTTACTGAAGAAGTCAAAGGGGAAATCAAAAAATTTTTAGAAACAAATGACAATGAAAACATGGCAACTCAAAACCTATGGGATGCAGCAGGGGTGGTTCTAAGAGGGATGTTTATAGAAATACAATCCTACCTCAAGAAACAAGAAAAACATCAAATAGACAGCCAAACTTTGCACCTAAAACAACTGGAAAAAGAGAAACAAAAAAAGCCACAAAATTAGTAGAAGGAAAGATATCATAAAGATCAGAGCAAAAATAAATGAAAAAGAAATGAGAGGAACAATAGTTAGTGATTGATGAAACTGGGAGCTGGTTCTTTGAGAAGATAAACAAAATTGACAGGCCTTTGGACAGACTCATCAAGAAAAAAAGAGAGAAGAATAAAGTCAACAGAATTGGAAAGGAAAAAGGAGAGGCTACAACAGACAAGGCATAAATGCAAAGGATTATAAAAGACTATTATAAACAACTATATGGCCATAAAATAGATAACCTGGAAGAAATGGACATATTCTTAAACAAGTTCAATCTTCCAAGACTGAACCAGGAAAAAATAGAAATTATGAAGAATCCAATTACAAGCACTGAGGTTGAAGCTGTGATAAAAAAATCTCCCAAGAAACAAAAGCCCAGGACCAAATGGCTTCACAGGAGAATTCTATCAAACATTTAGAGAAGAGCTAATGCCTATCCTTCTAAAACTCTTTCAAAAAATTACAGACGAAGGAACATTTCCAAATTCATTCTATGAGGCCACCATCACCCTGATACCAAAACCAGAAAGACAATACAAAAAAGAAAACTACAGGCCAATATCACTGATGAACATAGATGCCAAAATTTTCAACAAAATTTTAGCAAACAGAATTCAGCAACACATCAAAAAGCTCATATACCATGATCAAGTTCGGTTTATTCCAGGGATGCAAGTAATCTTCAATATACAGCAATCAATCAATGTGATACACCATATTAACAAAATGAAAGATAAAAAGCATATGATAATCTCAATGTATGCAGAAAAAACCTTTGAAAAGGTTCAAAACTCATTTATGGTTATTTTTAAATTCAATTTTATTTAGGCATAATTTACATAAAATCCACACATTTTAGGTTTATAGGTCAATGACTTTTAAAATTTATTTATTTATTTTATTTTATTTATTTTTAAAATAAATGTATTTATTTTAATTAGAGGCAAGTTACTTTACAATATTGTAGTGGTTTTGCCATACATTGACATGAATCTGCCACAGGTGTACATGTGTTCCCCGTCCTGAACCCCCCTCCCACCTCCCTCCCCATCTCATCCCCGTGGGTCATCCCAGTGCACCAGCCCTGAGCGCCCCGTCTCATGCATCGAACCTGGACTGGTGATCCGTTTCACATATGATATTATACATGTTTCAATGCCATTCTCCCAAACCATCCCACCCTCTCCCTCTCTCACAGAGTCCAAAGGACTGTTCTATACATTTGTGTCTCTTTTGCTGTCTCGCATATAGGGTTATCATTACTATCTAAGTTCCATATATATGCATTAGTATACTGTATTGGTGTTTTCCTTTCTGGTTTAGTTCACTCTGTATAATAGGCTCCAGTTTCATCCACCTCATTAGATCTGATTCAAATGTATTCTTTTCAATGGCTGAGTAATATTCCATTGTGTATATGTACTGCTGCTTTCTTATCCATTCATCTGCTGATGGACATCTAGGTTGCTCCCATGTCCTGGCTATTATAAACAGTGCTGCAATGAACATTGGGGTATACATGTCTCTTTCAACTTTGGTTTCCTCAGTGTGTATGCCCAGCAGTGGGATTGCTGGGTCATATGACAGTTCTATTTCTAGTTTTTAAAGGAAGCTCCACACTGTTCTCCACAGTGGCTGTACTAGTTTGCATTCTCACCAGCAGTGTAAGAGGGTTCCTTTTCTTCACACCCTCTCCAGCATTTATTGTTTGTAGTCTTTTCAATGGCAGCCATTGTGACTGGTGTGAAATGGTACCTCATAGTGGTTTTGATTTGCATTTCTCTGATAATGGGTGATATTGAGCATCTTTTCATGTGTTTGTTAGCCATATGCATGTCTTCTTTGGAGAAATGTCTGTTTAGTTCTTTGGCCCATTTTTTGATTGGGTCATTTATTTTTCTGGAATTGAGCTGCAGGAGTTGCTTGCATATTTTTGAGATTAAATCTTTGTCAGTTGCTTCGTTTGCTATTGTTTTCTTCCATTCTGAACGCTATCTTTTCACCTTGCTTATAGTTTCCTTCATTGTGCAAAAGCTTTCAAGTTTAATCAGGTCCCATCTCTTTATTTTTGCTTTTCTTTCCATTACTCTGGAAGGTGGGCCATAGAGGAATCTGCTGTGATTTATGTTGGAGAGTGTTTTGCCTATGTTTTCCTCTAAGAGTTTTATAGTTTCTGGTCTTACATTTAGATCTTTAATCCATTTTGAGTTTATTTTTGTTTATGATGTTAAAAAGTGTTCTGGTTTCATCCTTTTACAGGTGGTTGACAAGTTTTCCCCCATTTGTTAAAGAGATTGTCTTTTCTCCATTGTATATTCTTGTCTCATTTGTCAAAGATAAGGTGTACATTTATGATTAAAACTCTTCAAAAAATGGGCATAGAAGGAACATACCTCAATACAGGAAATGTCATATATGATAAGCCTACAGCAAATATTATTCTCAAAGGTGAAAAACTGAAAACATTCCCCTTAAGTTCAGGAACAAGACAAGGGTGTCCACTTTTGGAACTATTATTCAATATAGTTCTGAAAGTCCTAGCTATAGCAATCACAGAAGAAAAAGAAATGAAAGGAGTCCAGATTATAAAAGAAGAAGTAAAGCTTTCACTGTTTGCAAATATCATAATACTGTACATATAAAACGCTCAAGATACTATCAGAAAGTTACTAGAGCTAATCAGTGGATTTAACAAAGTTGCAGGACACAAAATACACAGAAATCACTTGCATTTTATATACTAACAATGAAAAATCAGAAAGAGAATTAAGGAATCAGTCCCATTCACCACTGCAACAAAGAGTTAAATATCTAAGAATAAATTTACCTAAGAAGACAAAAGAACTGTACACAGAAAATTATAAGACACTAATGAAAGAAATCGAAGATGACATAAACAGATGAAGACATATTCCATGTTTCTGGATAGGAAGAATCAATAATGTGAAAATGACTACACTACCAAATGCAATCTACAGATTTAATGTGATCCTTATCAAATTGCCAATGGCATTTTTCACATAGAAATAGAACATAAAAAATTCACAATTCATATGGAAACACAAAAGACCTAAATAGCCAAAGCAGTCTTGAGAAAGAAGAATGGAGCTAGAGGAATAAACCTTTCCAACTTCTGATTATACTACAAATCTACAGTCATGAAGACAGTATGGTACTGGAACAAAAACAGAAATATAGACCAATGGGACAAGGTAAAAAGTGCAGAAATAAACTCATGCTCCCATGGGTACCTTATTTTTGACATAAGAGGAAAGAATATACAATGGGGCAAAGACAGCCTCTGCAATAAATGGTGCTGGGAAAACTGGACAGCTACATGTAAAGGAATGAAATTAGAACCCCTCCTAACACCATACACAAAGATAAACTCAAAATGGATTGAAGACATAAATGTAAGACCAGAAGCTATAAAACTCTTAGAGGAAAACATAGGCAGAACACTCAATGACATAATCAAAGCAAGATTCTCTATGACCCACTTCCTAGAATAATAAAAGATAAACAAAAGTAAACAAGCGGGACCTGATTAAACTTAAAGCTTTTGCACATCAAAGGAAACTATAAACAAGGTGAAAAGACAACCCTCAGAATGGGAAAAAATAATGGCAAAGGAAACTACTGACAAAGGATTAATTTCCAAAATATACAAGCAGTTCACACAACTCAATACCAGAAAAACAAACAACCCAATCAAAATGTGGGAAAAAAAAAAAAAAACTAAACAGACATTTCTCCAAAGAAGACATATAGATGGCTAAAAAATACATGAAAAGATGCTCAACATTGCTCATTATTGGAGAAGTGAAAATCAAAACTACAGTAAGATATCACCTCACACCGGTCAGAATGGACATTATCATAGAGTCTACAAACAATAAATGCTGGAGAGGGTGTGGAGAGAAGGAACACTCTTGCACTGTTGGTGGGGATGTAAACTGATACAACCACTATGGAAGACGGTATGGAGATTCCTTAAAAAACTAGGAATAAAACAAACATAAGAGCCAATAATCCCACTCCGAGGCATATACCCTGAGGAAACCAAAATTGAAAGAGACACATGTATCCCATTGTTCACTGCAGCACTGTTTACCATAGCTAGAACATGTAAGCAACCTAGTTATCTATCGACAGAATGGATAAAGAAGTTGCTGTACATATACACAATGGAATATTACTCAGTCATATAATGAAGCACATTTAAGTCAGTCTTAACGAGGTGGATTAACCTAGAACCTATTATACAGAGTGAAGTGAATCAGAAAGAGAAAGATAAATACCGTATTCTAACGTATATATACTGAATCTAGAACAAAGATACCGGAGAATTTATTTACAAGGCAACAATGGAGAAATAGACATACAGAATAGATTTATGGTCATGGGGAGAGGGGAGGAGAGGGTTAGATGTATGGAAGAGTAACAAGGAAACTTACACTACCATATGTAAAATAGATAGCTAATGGGAATTTGCTTTTGGCTAATGGCTTAGGAAACTCAAACAGGCACTCTGTATTAACCTAGAGGGGTGAGATGGGGAGGGAAATGGGAGAGAGGTTCAAAAGGGAGGGGATATATGTATACCTATGGTTGATGCTGATTCTTCTTGAGGTTTGAAAGAAAACATCAAAAGTCTGTAAAGCAATTATCCTTCAAAAAATAAATTAAAAAAACACACACAAAACATGATTTATTATTTCTATAGATTAAAATTCTTTAGTAGTATCCTGATGCAGAGTCCTGCTTATTGATTTATCCTTATCTATTTGTTTATTTTACTCACAAACCCATGAATATGACATACAACTTCTTTGTAATTCGCCAATATGTGTGATTCCTTGTTACCTTAGTTACATATGCCTTTGTGTGAGTGGTCAAAGAGTTTAAAGGGAATCCCAATTTCCTTGCCTATACTGAACATCCAGAATTAAGTGTTTAGTGATAATTAGTAGCATGCATATTGCCCTGTATACACGCGTTTTTTTTTTTTTTTTTTTTAATTTCTTAGCCCACTCATGATTCTAGAGAGAAAAATAAGAGGTCACGGGAAAATAACCAATAGTTCTGCCTGCAATGTGGGAGAGCTGGCTTCGACCCCTGGGTTGGGAAGATATCCTGGAGGATGGCATGGCAACCCACTTCAGAATTCTTGCCTGCAGAATCCCCATGGACAGAGGAGTCTGATGGACTACAGTCCATGGGGTTGCAAGGAGTCAGACATGACTGAGCGACTAAGTACATATGGGGCCTGTAGTTTGCTCCATTAACGTGAAGAATATATTAACACTGTCTTTCTAATCTTTTTCTGTAGATTTTCTACATTGTAGATGAAAAACTTTAGGACTCAGATTTGGGAATCTCAGCATTTTATGGTATTTTGCTTTGTTTTAACATGAAACCAAGACAATTACAGACTATGAATTGGCCTGACTACAAATTTGTGCAATAGCCAGAATCCAGGATAGGCGTACATACCTAGGCATAAATTCTAGGAAATCCAGGTCTTCCCTGGAAGCAAGAACTCTGGATTATGGGTGTGGAGAAGACCATGGGTCTAAGCCCTCATCTTTTTATCATGCTTAATAACCATGCAGTACACCAGGATAAAACACTCAGATAAATAATACAGACCTAAAAATCTTCCCTTTACCATGATTCTCAGGTATGGAGCTATGTTCTGAATATATGCTTGTTTCTAGGCCCTTGCATGAAGGAGAGAGAATAACATAGGAGGACAGTTTATGAACTCCAACAGATAGCAACAATAGGCCAATCATGCTACTGGGTATCAGGAAACTGCACAGATTTAAAAAGTATCCATCACTATGGTGCACAGGGTTGCTCTGCATTTAGAAGGATGGATTTCAGATCTCTTAAGGTCTTTATGAGCCTGTACTAGTTATTCTAAGAAATATATCCTTAATGACTTCACTTGTTTAATGGGCAGAATAATTGTTCATAATGTAAATTTGTGTGTGTACTTAAAAAAAAAAAAAAGCACTAAAAGTAGATTTCTGACACAAACTATTCCATTAGAGTTCTATCTACAATCATTTCTACTATCATTATTCTGGTTACGTGTGTATTTACATAAATATAAACACAAGCAAACACACACACACACACACACTTGTATAGATATACCTTCAGATGAAGAATCCACATACTTTTCTAAAGCAGAGTACATTTTTATAAAAGAAACAAACCACAATTTTGATATTAGTCACCATAGAAAAGTGAAATGTAGGGATATATGAAATATACACAGATTTACACTTCTATATTCATAAAATGAAATGAAAATCAAGCAAAACATGCATTCATGTATCTATGAGAAAGTTATTAAATTTTTAACTAATATAGAAGCAAATTATAAAATAATTCTTCATGGTATTCCAAATATTGTATGTTTTTCTGACTATACTCTACTTGTATCTTCTTTTCTACACTATTACAAAAATACAAGGAATTCCAACTAACTTCTAAAAACAGTGAAAGAAAACTAACTCCAGAAAGAATGAAGAAACGGAGCCAAAGCAAAAACAAAGCCCATTTGTGGATGTGACTGGTGATGGAAGTAAAGTCTGATGCTGTAAAGAGCAATATTGCATAGGAACCTTGAAAGTTAGGTCCATGAATCAAAGTAAATTGGAAGTGGTCAAACAGGAGATGGCAAGAGTGAACATCGATATTTTAGGAATCAGTGAACTGAAATGGACTGGAATGGGTGAATTTAACTCAGATGACCATTATGTCTACTACTGTGGGAAAGAATTCCTTTAAGAAGTGGAGAAGCCCTCACAGTCAACAAAAGAATCTGAAATGCAGTACTTGGGTGCAATCTCAAAAACGACAGAATGATTTGTTTGTTTCCAAGGCAAACCGTTCAATATCACAGTAATCCTAATCTATGCCACAACCAGTTATACTGAAGAAAGCTGACGTTGAAAGGTTCTATGAAGACTTACAAGACTTTCTAGAACTAACACCCCAAAAAGATGTCGTTTTCATTATAGGGGATGGGAATGCAAAAGTAGGAAGTAAAGAGATACCTGGAGTAGCAGTCAAATTTGGCCTTGGAGTACAAAGTGAAGCAGGGCTAAAGCTAACAGAGTTTTGCCAAGAGAACATACTTTTCATAGTAAACACCTTCTTCCAACAACACAAGAGAAGACTACACATGGACATCACCAGATGGTCAATATCGAAATCAGATTGATTACATTCTTTGCAGCCAAAGATGGAGAAGCTCTATACAGTCAGCAAAAACAAAACTGGGAACTGACTGTGGCTCAGATCATGAGCTCCTTATTGCAAAATGCAGACCTATCTTGAAGAAAGTAGGGAAAACCACTAGACCATTCAGGTATGACCTAAATCAAATTCCTTATGATTATATAGTGGAAGTGACAAATATACTCAAGGGATTAGATCTTATATATTGCCTGAAGAACTATGAATGGAGGTTCATGACATTGTACAAGAAGAGGCAGTGATTAAGACCATTCCTAAGAAAAAGAAACACAAAAAGTAAAAATGGCTGTCTGAGGAGGCCTTACAAAGAGTGAGAAAAGAAGAGAAGCTAAAGGGAAAGGAGAAAAGGAAAGATATACCCATCTGAATGCAGAGTTCCAAAAAAATAGGAAGGAGAGATCAGAAAGTCTTCCTCAGTGATCTGATCAGTGCAAAGAAATAGAGGGAAACAATAGAATGGGAAAGACTAGAGATCTATTCCAAAAAATTACAGATACCAAGGGAAAATTTCATGCAAAGATGGGCACAATAAAAGACAGAAATGGTATGGACCTAACAGAAGCAGAAGTGATTAAGAAGAGGTGGCAAGAATGCACTGAAGAACTTTACGAAAAAGATCTTCATGACCCAGATAACCACGATTGTGTGATTACCCACCAAGAGCCAGACATCCTGGAATGCGAAATCAAGTGAGACTTAGGAAGCATCACTACAAAGTTAATAAAGGTGATGGAATTCCAGTTTAGCTATTTCAAACTCTAAAAGGTGATGCTGTTAAAGTGCTGCACTCAATATGCCAGCAAGTTTGGAAAACTCAGCAGTGGCCACAGGACTGGAAAATGTCAGTTTTCATTCCAATCCCCAAAAAAGGCAATGCCAAAGAATGTTCAAACTACTGCACAATTGCATGCATCTTACATGCTAGCAAAGTAATGCTCAAAATTCTCCAAGCCAGACTTCAATAGTACATGAACCATGAACTTCCAGATGTTCAAGCTGGATTTAGAAAAGGCAGAGGAATCAGAGATCAAATTGTCAACATCCGTTGGATCAACAAAAAAGGGAGTGAGTTTCAGGAAAACACCTACTTCTGCTTTTTGACTCTGCCAAAGTCTTTGACTGTGTGGATCACAATAGACTGTGGAAAGTTCTTAAAGAGCTGGGAATACCAGAGCACTTTACCTGCCTCCTGAGGAATCTGCAGGCAGGTCAGAAATCAACAGTTAGAACCGGGCATGGAACAACAGAATGTTTCCAATTCTGGAAAGGATTATGTCACAGCTGTATATTGTCACCCTGCTTATTTAACTTATATGCAGACTACATCATGAGAAACGCTGGGCTGGAGGAAGCACAAGCTGGAATCAAGATTGCTGGGAGAAATATCAATAACCTCCTATATGCAGATGACACCACTCTTGTGGCAGAAAACGAAAAACTAAAGAGCCTCTTGATGAAAGTGAAAGCGGAGAGTGAAAAAGCTGGCTTAAAGCTCAACATTCATAAAACTAAAATCATGGCATCTGGTCCCATCACTTCCTGGCAAATAGATGGAGAAACAATGGAAAAACAATGGAAATGGTGAGAGACTTTATTTTTTTTTTCGGGGGGGTCCAAAATCACTGCAGATGGTAACTGCAGCCATGAAATTAAAAGATACTTGTTCCTGGAAAGAAAAGCTATGACCAACCTAGACAGCATATTACGAAGCAGAGACATTACTCTGTCGACAATAGTCCATCTAGTCAAAGCTATGTTTTTTTCCAGTAGTCATGTATGGATGTTAGAGTTGGGCTATAAAGAAATCTGAGCACCAAAGAATTGATGGTTTATAACTGTGGTGTTGTAGAAGGCTCTTGAGAGTCCTTTGGGCTCCAAGGAGATCCTACTAGTCAATTCTAATGGAAATCAGTACTGAATATTCATTGGAAGGACTGATCCTGAAGCTGAAACTCCATTACTTTGGCCACCTGATGTGAAGAACTGACTCAATGGAAAAGTCCTTGATGCTGCAAAAGATTGAAGGTAGGAGGAGAAGGGCATGACAGAGGATGAGATGTTTGGATAGCATCACCAACTCAATAGACATTAGTTTGAGCAAGCCCCAGGTATTTGTGATGGACAGGGAAACATGGCATGCTGCAGTCCATGGAGCACATATAAGGGATGCAATGAGAAATTGTTACACTTTGCCAATCAATTGACTAGTGTGAACATAGCCAATTTTGGCACAAACATACATGCATGAAGTACTGAATTTTACATTTAGCTCCAATAAAACTGATCTGGTAGTGCAAAAGGTCCATTTTACAACTGGTTTAAACACATCCATTTTATTTATTTCAAAATCTGTTTGGATCAAACAACACATTTAAAATTAGAATAAAGAAAGCCATATCATATAAACCTCTTGGAAATTTAAAACATACCTATAATATGAGATTCAGAGCAGTTTCCTGCCCATCTTGATACCTACTCAGTGTATATAGTGAAAAATTATAGAAATATTAAAACAGGAAACATTTACTAAAATCTTATCTCATATTAAAAGTGGCACTCTAATTTAAATAATAAAAATGTAATAATCAACATTATTTAATGGATAACCATTTGAAATTTTATTAAGCATAGAAATAGATTTAAACAGAATTGAAAGGCATTAATACCAAAATGAAGAACTTAGGTTTCACATACGTTTTATGAGCATAAGTATGAATCTATAAACATAAGTTAAATATTCTTCTGATCTAAATTAAAAATGTGAAATAAGGAAATGTGTAAATAAAGGCATACTTATGCCTTTAGGGTTCCTTTCCTAAGTAGAAGGAGTAAACACTCTCCACCCAGTCTCCCCCACTGAATGTGGTTACAAAAATTTGGTAAAATGTATGGAACAGCTCTTTGAACATTCTGAAAGTAAATAGTAATGGGGAATAAAGCAAGAATACTGGAATGTGAAGCATTACTAAATCGATGAGTTTTCTTTTCTTCTTTTTTTCCCCCTTGTGTTGTCTCCTGACCTGAACTTAACACGTTCAGAAACCCAGAATTGAGCACTGTAGTGCAGACAAAGAACTGTCAGAGAACTCTTTAGTTCTAGTCTGAGGAATTAAAGTGAAAGTGAAGTCACTCAGTCATGTCTGACTCTTTGCGACCCCATGGACTGTAGCCTAACAGGCTCCTCTGTCCATGGGATTTTCCAGGGAAGAATACTGGAGTGGGTTGCTATTTCCTTCTCCAGGAGATCTTCCTGACCCAGGGATTGAACCTGGGTTTCCCCGCATTGTAGCGGACGCTTTACCATCTGAGCCACCAAACAAAGGGAACTCCTAATACTCAGAGAGTTCTACCCTTCCCCTTTTGCTTTTCTCCAATCTCTCTTTCTCAGACCCTGAAGCTACCCTGTTGTCATGGTGACAGTGGCCACAAAAAGTGAGCTCATAACAACAAAAATCAACTTTGGGGGACTTTCCTTCACTCTGGGAAAAGCTGTAGTTCCAAGACTGTGAGGCCAACAATCAGTATATTTATTTTTTCTTCCTCTGGCCTTTGACCACTTCACCTCAAACATGGTCAAAATCATGGCCAGAGGACCTAAAGGGGAATTAGCAAGGAGCAAAATGTAAGGGGAGTTTGTGGGGAGAGAAGGGGGCTTGAGAAAGGGACTCCTTGAAGTCCTTTAATAATTTACAGGCTCACTGCTCCCCTCTAACTGCTCTAGTGTGGATCTCATACTAATTAGCATACCAAAGACCAAACTGCTCAGCTTAGGACTGAACTCTTGGTATTGTAAAAGCCAGATAGTAAATATTTTTGGCCTCAGTATTTTC
This sequence comes from Bos indicus, assembly GCF_029378745.1. Taxonomy (NCBI): domain Eukaryota; kingdom Metazoa; phylum Chordata; class Mammalia; order Artiodactyla; family Bovidae; genus Bos; species Bos indicus. The sequence goes on along the minus strand of NC_091780.1, from coordinate 1,771,186 downwards.
TCTCAAAAATGACTGAATTTTGACATTGAAGAATTAAGGTAGCCATACACAATTAAATTAATGGATACTGTTTCAATAAAATTTTATTTACAAAAACAAATTATAGTTTTTTTGGCCATAAGTCAACAGAAATATGACAGTGTTCATCCCAAACAAGGTTGGGTGACATGGTCTCTGCAGACAGAAAAATAGTTTGATATTCTCACTCCACCACTAATTGCTGCTTTGAAGTTGAAAATACATTCTACCTTTGTTTTCTCAAAGATTAAATTCATAGAACAAACTCCACCTATATTTCTGAGCATTAATTTCAGAATAGTGCCTCACACAAAATCATCTCTGAATAGCAATTAGCTTAAAATATTATATATGTTGTGTACAATATATGTAAAAACATAGAAAAAATATAGTGATACACTTTATTTTATAAACATATGTTTTAAAAAGGACATTAAAGTCTTAATAGTGGTAGTACACTCTAATGCACTACCAAATTCAAATTCTGGAATCAGGGGTATAAGTTAGAGTTTTCATAATTGTAAAAATTCTTCCTTTACACTTCAGTTTTTACCACGGACAAAAATTCTTTGACCAAATCCAGGCTCCTGAATCTTCTCCTAGGCCCATTTGTGCACTTGTTTCTAAAATCTGGCAGGAAAGAGCCCTGCCAAGTTACCTTAGCTAGTACCCCTCACTTTTGATATTTGATTGTCCTCAGGGTCTAATCAGATTCTGTATCCTTCATCATCCCCTTTATGTGTGCTAAGTCACTTTAGTAGCATCTAACTCTTTATGATCCTAGGAACTGTAGCCCGCCAATCTCCTCTATCCATGGGATTCTTCAGACAAGAATGTTGGAGTGGGTTGCCATGCCCTCCATCAGGATATTTTTCAACCCCAGGGACTAAACCCTCATGTATTACCTCTCCTGCAATGGCAGGCGGGTTCTTCACCACTAGCACCACTTGGGAAGCCCTCTTCATCCCTGCTGATGATATGTTAGTCGCTGAGTAATGTCAAACTCTTTGTGACCCCATGGACTGTAGCCCACAAGGCTCTTCTGTCCATGGAATTCTCTAGGCAAGGATACTGGAATAGATTATTTGCTCTCCAGGGGACCTTCCCAATCCAGGGGTGGAACTCACGTCTCCTACGTTGCACACAGATTCTTTACTCTCTGAAACACCAGGGAAGCCCTAGTTTGTGTCTAATGAGCCTGGCCTATATTCAGAAAGGATACTGTTAGGCTGATTTAGCCAGAACCACTTTTACTCCTAACAATTCCTCCTAGTAATTTTTATCCACTGATCTCCTAACCCACTCCTTGGCTATAAATTCCCACCTGGCTATGATATATTAAGAGTTGAGCCTACTCTCTCTCCCCTACTGTAAAATTCCATTGCAGTAGCCCCTTTACCTTTCATAATCAAAGTCTGCCTTACAATATTCAACAAGTGTCATTGAATATTTTTTCTCTTATATTACCATCAGCATGCATTTCTCTTTCAAAAAATCAACAGGAAGTCACCATAGCAATAAATAATAAAGATTATAGAATAATACAACTAATAAAATATATTAGACCCTAGTGTCTTTATGTTGGGATAGCCTCTGTTTCCCCAAACTTCTCTAATACTAAACATTCCGTCATAAAGCACAAAAGAGGTGAATCAAAATAATTAACAACAAAAATAAAATTTACATGACTTCTAAAGTTGCATAAGCTATAGTTTACTATGTTTACCATGAGAAAGGTGCTAATTTAGCTATAAGGTCAGAAACTACCTTCCTTGGTCTAATCATACATTTATAAATAAATCTTTGCTGGAATACAACATTTATCATTAATTCATATTGGTCTATGGCTGCTTTCATGCTACAACCACAGAGGTAAGTAACTGTCATGGAGATCATATGGTCCTCCAAGCTTAAAACACTTAATATCTGGACCTTTATAGGGGGAAGAAGAAAGAAAGCTGACCTCTGAATTACATGGTTTGAGGAATATTTTCTAAGAAAAAGTCACAGCTGAGAGAATAACATAGGTGAAACAAGTACTATCAATAGAAAAACAGTCTGGGAAATGATCAGTTATCAAGTGAGAGCTAGGATAATGGAGTAAGTCATGATACATAGAAAAACAAAGTCCAGCAGCTGTTTCAAAATTTGTGTAACTTTTTCAACTTTGCACAGAAATGTTTTAAATAACTTTAAAGGACTTTATTGAGACTTTGGGGGGAAGTTTGATTTTGAAGCCCTTAAATATTCTTTCATATTAAGGGTATTTTATTGGAAAATTAGGGGGAAAAAGGTAATAGAGAATCTTAAGGTCAATATATTAATAGAAATTATTAAAGTATTATTCTATTTAAAAAGATCATCACGAACCTTATTTTTGAAGAAACATTTAAATCCTCAGATGAATACAATAAACAAAACAAACGGATTCATATTTTAAAAGGAAAGGTATAAAAGCATGGCTTTAGGCAACGTTTATATGACTAAACAAAGGAAAGAGATGGGTGTTGAAACACCACAGTACGTATTTTTCCTGGAAAACAAAACAAAACAAAACAGAGACTGGTACAAAGCTAAAGAGAAAAACCCCAAATAATGAAACTAAACCTAGAGTGGAGAACTATTATGGGAAAGTAACTCGTACACTTTGTTACTCCTTGCGGTGCAAACGACGGATGGAAAACTCCCAGAGGGCGCCTTAAAGCTGACGGACCGGGAGGAGAGAGCGGAAACGGAAACCCGGAGTGGAAGCGGCACTGCACCCGGTTCCGCCCCGCCCACGCTGCTGAGCAGCGTACCCGATCGGCTCCCGGTGCCGCGGGCTAGCGGAATAGCTACATGACCTTCCCACAAAGCACAGCGAACGAGACGGCGGCGCCGTACAATGGCGCATTTCCTTCAGGTCGCTGTGTTAGACCGGAAGCTCTGGTTGCTTGAGTCCGACCAGTGGGGAATCAGGGATGCGGCCGCGGTGCGGGCCCCGACTAAATACGTCAGACCTCTCTGTGAGATTGAGAAAAGTTTTCAAGGATAATGACCTATTAAACCTTTATCCTATGAAATTACACTCCTGCACTGTTAAAACTGAACCGGAAAAGGAAGTGTTTTTAAACACACACGTACATAGTTCCGCTGGGGTGAACGTGACGCAATGCAATGTCAATTGAATTGATTTTATAACCCAATAAGAACTACGTGTCCACTGCAACAAATTCCTTTATATCCATGTTTGTAAATGAAGTCAGTCTATTAGGATTCACATCAACCCTTACCACTTAAGTTACACGTAGAAAAGGTGAAGTGGATATTGGCCAGGCCTCCCTATTTCTTTACCGGAAATAATTATGAATCACCTTCCCATCTCGAAATCATGCATTATTTTCAAATTTGATATCTGTATTTTAAAATTCCTGCTTAGTGGAACACAGGTATTTCAGATTCCTTGATCTCCTCCCCCGCCCAAATTTTAAAAACGTTTCCATTTAGCTTGCCATTGGTCTCCCATTTCTGTTGATGCTAGATGGCGCTGTGAGCCCAGGGGTCCTTGATTCCCCCAAACAAGTTGTGTTTCTGAAATATGAGAAGGTTAGTTTAAGGCTTGAGTGTAACTTGTGTTGGGACTGAATTACCTCAAGGTGGGCGGTCGTGATGTGACTGTGTCTTTAACGTGAAAGTCTGTAACTCATCGGTAAGAAGTTTTACCCTGAAAATACTAAACTTTTCTGTGCCTCCACACTTTTATTTGGACCTTAAGCTGACTCTCATTTTCCCCACCCCATAATTTTCCCTTACCTTTAGTCTGAGTCTAAAACACATGTTTTTTTTCCTTCAAATTTACGAGATTCCCAAATTCCCATTTTACAGTTAAACCAGCTCTGTTCCTGGTAAGTAGACCCATGGTAGCCTAATGAAACACGAAAAAACTACAAAATCCGCACATTAACACAAAACAAAATACCTTAAATATCTAGCCCAGGCATATTATTCCAGCATTTGTCAAACGTACTAAAATTGCTACATTCCATGGATACTTCAAACCTTGACTTCCAGACATACCCTTGTTCCTACCTGAATACGATCCCTTTTTTGTCTTCACTAGCTTGAATCTACAAAACTTTCTGCTACTTATTCTTTATGTATTCAACCATAATTTCCTTTAGGAAACTTTCCAAGCCGATTTAAATTCAAGTTGCATGCTAAAACATCTTGTGGATTGCAAAAGAATAATGCATATTACCCACTGCAGCACAGCTAATCTGAATTTACATTGCCTATTCAAATCTCTGCTTGACTGATACCTCAAATAAAGGACAAACTTTGTCTTTGTTGTTCATTTGTCCATTCCTTACAAGTAACAAGGTACACATCATGTGATTGCTACTCAATTTTCTTAGTTTTCAAATATGAATAGGTCAAAATCAGTTGTCTTCCTATATACCAATAAGGGATAATTGGATATTGAAGTTAAATATATTTTACAACAGCATAAAAAAACGTGATATGCTAAAGGATAAATGTGTGCCAAAATAGGTGCCAAATTTATAATCTGAATATTAAAAATACTGATGAAGCTAACAAATATATTTAGATGTAGAGATACACCGATTTCAGGAACTGGAAGCATCAATATTTTTAAGATTTCAATTGTCACAAATTTATCTATAACTTTTGCATAGTCTACAATCAATACCCCAACATGGCTTTTTGTAGAAGTTAACAAGTGGATTATAAACTTTATGTAAGAAACTAAAGTATTTAGAATACTCAAGACAAATTAGAAAACAAGGATCAGTATCATAAGACTCTCAAAACTTATTTCAAGGCTTTAATATAAACCCCCATTAATCAAGATAGTGAGGTATTGGTGTAAAGATATATATTTAGATAAATGGAACAGCATAGCATTTAGAAATAAATCTACACATATATGGTCAATGAATTTTTTACTAATACGATAAGGAAATTCAATGGAGAAAGGATAGTATTTGCAACAAAGAAGACTAGGACAATTGGGCAGCTATACATCACACCCACCCCCACCAGCACCAACAAAACCAAACTTTCCATCTTTATTTTGCACTGTATACAAAAATTAACCCAGGATTTATCATAAACATAAAGTCTTATAAAACATCTAAAGAAGACAGAAAATGGTCTTCATGACCTTGGGATAATCAAATATTTCATATATAGGGAATAGATATTATAAATCACGAAATGAGGAAAAGTGGACAAAATGTTCTTAATAAATATTAAAAATAAATTCTGCTATTTGAAAGACACTGTTAAAATTGACAAGATTCAATAGGCTTGGAGAACATATTTTCAATACAAAAGCTGAAACAAATCTTACAACAATAATTATATATATATAATTTAAATAATAATTAAACAAGAAATACATTTTTTAAGGTAGAAAAAGTGATATTGAACCAAAGAAGAGTTGCAGATAAACCCATGAAATATGCCCACATGAATATGCTCATTACCATTGTCATTAAACATCTGGAAGATCCCCAGAGGAGGAAATGGCAACCTATTCCAGTATTCTTGCCAGGAAACTCTCATGAACAAAGGAGCCTGATGAACTACAGTCCATATGGTCACAAGGAGTTAGACACTACTGAGTGAATGAGTACATTGTCTTAAAAAGATGTGAACGTCATCACCATGAGATACAACTGCATATCTGCTGGAATAAATTTGAAAAAGTTTTTTTTTTTTTTGGTCTGAAAATATCTAATTTTATTTTATTTTTTAACTATATAATATTGTATTGGTTTTGCCATATATCAACATGAATCCGCCACAGGTATACACGTGTTCCCCATCCTGAACCCTCCTCCCTCCTCCCTCCCCGTACCATCCCTCTGGGTCGTCCCAGTGCACCAACCCCAAGCATCCAGTATCATGCATCGAACCTGGACTGGCAACTCGTTTCATATATGATATTATACATGTTTCAATGCTATTCTCCCAAATCATCCCACCCTCACCCTTTCCCACAGAGTCCAAAAGACTGTTCTATACATCAGTGTCTCTTTTTCTTTTTCGTATACAGGGTTATTATTACCATTGAAAAAGTTTTAAAATATACTGTCAATATTAAATGCTAGGGAAGCTGTGGAGCAACTAGAATTTTCAGAATTTGCTTTGAAAATGTGAAATGGTACATCAACTTGGGAAAAGGGTTTGACAGTTTTTTGTGAAGCACATCATACATTTATTATATGATCCAGCAACCTTGAAATTAGACATATTCTCATGAACACTGAAAGTATATGTCCACAAAATGCTGTATCTAAGTGCATATAGAAACTGTGTTTCTAATAATCCAGACCTCGAAATGACCTTATTACCCATGAAGTGGTTAAAAAAGGTGAATAAATTCTAGTACAATTACTCAAAAAAATGCAATGCAGAATTTAAAAGTAACAAACTACTGACATGTGTAAAAATATGAATGAGGCTCAAAAGCATTATTGTAAGTGGGAAAAACTAAACAGAAAATATTGCATACAAAATGGTTTCATTTATAAGACTTGGAAAAGGCTAAGCAATCAAGTTAGATATGATTAATAAATTCCAAGACTGTCCATAGGATTACTACAAAAGGGCATGACAGAAACTCAGGGAGTAATGAAAGCTGTTCTTAATTATAATATTAATTGTATGTGGTTGCATGAGTTCATGTAAATTTTGAAATACATTAAACTGGAAAAGGATGGATTTCAGCTTAATAAGCCCAACTTAAAAATAGGTGGGTTGTTGCATCAATCTCCTTATTTTCAGTATTTCCTTCTTTAAATTTGTAGCCTCCTCTACAAATGGTAAAATATAATTATCTCTTTTCCATAGTAGATCTTTCAGTTTATGTCTCCGTCATAGAGATGAAATGATAAAAGTCTAGCATATAGGATTAGATTTATCTCTTGTCCCTATGCCCACTGACAGTTTTATAAACAGGCCACTCTTTTTATTCTTACCATACCCTTGAACATATTTACCTCTGGGTAGGTCTTCCCTTATTTCTGTAGCCTTAAAATCTGTATTTGTACTTGTTATGGGCTGAATCGTGTCTCTCTCAAATTCATATGCTGAAGATCTAACCCTGGCATCTCAGAATGTGAATGCACTTCAAGGCCTTTAAAAAGTGATTAAGTAAAACTAAGACCATTAGGGTATGCTTTAATCCAATTTTACTGGTTTTTATAAGTAAAGAACATTTGGATGTGCAAAGAGATATCAAGAATGCTAACATACACAGGGAAGAAGACATATAAATACACAAATGAAAAAGATCAGGTGAGGTCACAGTAAGAAGGCAGGTCAAAGAAGAGACCTCAGAAGAACCCAAATTTCTTAATACCTTGATATTGGCCTTCTAGCTTCCAGAACTGTAAGAAAATTAATTTCTACTGTTTATTCACCTGATGTGTGAAAGTTTTTTATATCTCTTGCAAATTAATAAAACACTTTAATAAATATTAATTATATTATTAATTATTGGCTTAAAGCTCAACATTCAGAAAACTAAGATCATGGCATCTGGTCCCATCCCTTCATGGCAAATAGATGGGGAAACAGTGGAAAGAGTGACAACTGACTTTACTTTTTGGGGCTCCAAAATCACTGCAGATGGTGAGTGCAGCCGTGAAATTAAAAGACACTTACTCCTTGGAAAGAAAGTTATGACCAACCTAGACAGCATATTAAAAAGCAGAGACATTACTTTGCTGACAAAGGTCTGTCTAGTCAAGGCTATGGTTTTTCCAGTGGTCATGTATGGATTTGAGAGTTGGACTATAAAGAAAGCAGATCACTGAAGAATTGATGCTTTTGAACTGTGGTGTTGGAGAAGACTTTTGAGAGTCCCCTGGACTGCAAGGAGATCCAACCAGTCCATCCTAAAGGAGATCAGTCCTTGGTGTTCATTGGAAGGACTGATGCTAAAGCTGAAACTCCAATACTTTGGCGACCTGTTGCAAAGAACCAACTCTTTGGAAAAGACCCTTATGCTGGGAAAGATTGAAGGCAGGAGGAGAAGGGGATGGCAGAGGATGAGATGGTTGGATGGCATCACCAACGTGATGGACATGAGTTTGAGTAGGCTCTGGGAGTTGGTAATGGCCAGAGAAGCCTGGCCTGCTGTAGTCCGTGGGGTCAAAAAAAGTTGGACACGACTGAGACACTGAATTGAACTGAATAACTATTAATAACTCAGTCAATGTCTCACTTAAGAAACTTACTGCCTGATAACAGGTCATTCTTAGATACTTTTCTCTTGGATTAGTAAAATTATCTGAGCTTAGGTTCAGCTTTACTATTCCCCAGTATGACTTTTTAATTTTAAATATTTCTCAGTGGTTCTACTCCCATTTAATAGTCTTCATTTTAAAAGTCAATGATGAGCAAATAGGTAGGAAGTGTAAAAACAGTAATAAATATGACACAAATTTGTGATGGAGAAAGAAAAAAACAGACAACTCAAGTAGCCTGTGATTTAAATCTTTAGGAATCCCTAAACACATTAGAGTGCTCCTAAGGAGATAGGTTCCAGTGGAGGGCAACTTGACCTCAAGAAGGCCAGAAAGAACAGTGACAAGGATAATATTCAACTTGTAAGTAAAACACTAAAAATAAAAAGTTTCATTTAGCTTCTATGAAAATAAAGTCATTAAAAATTTTTATTTTTAAATTTATGTCAGATAAATAGGTTATTTATATCTAAATTCAATTTTAAATTAAGTTAAATTGAATTTTAATTTCAATATAAATAACTTTTCAAACTGCATACGTGGCAACCAAGATGAAAATGAAAATTGTAGCTATTAATAATGAATTTTCTGTCTATGCTATAATCTCTATTCTTCAAATTCAAATCAGTGTATTTTCTCTATATAATTCAACATCGAGGTGTTTTCACCTGTAAGGTCAGAGGAAATATTCTAGGTTCTGTGGGTATATAAGAGAAAGGTCAAATAGAATTCAGTATCTCCAAGGGCCTTACATTCTAGGTCTTGTTTTCCAGGTGGGACAAGTACAGAACTCATGAACAAGGTGCTCAGCATCCAATTGGCAACTACTGTTAACAGGATATATGGAAATAAGCTTTCAAGAGGCTGCTCTGTGACCACTTAACATCACAGTGGAGTCAACAATCAGGAATCATCCACATTATATATGTTTTGGCTTTTGTTATTTTTTGAGTTTTTCTTGTTACTCATCTGTTGCCAAAATCTGCATGTTCCGTGTATCTTTTTCATCTAACAGCCAGATTGCTCCACCAAGTTTGAATACTGAACCTAGACACTTAGTAGCTGAGATCTATCTGCCTATCTATTCATTTCAATAGGTAGCAATATTATCTTAAAATTAAATTGTAAAAAAATCATAATTGTGGTAAACTACACGTAGTATAAACTCTACCATCTTAACTCTCTTTAAATTCACTTAAAGTTAACTTAAGTTTACTTAAGTATATTCATAGTTTTGTACAATCAATCTCTAAAATTAGTTTAATCTCTATGCACATTAAACAACAATTCTCCATTTCGCCCTCCTTCCAGCCCCTGAAAACTACCAGGGAATTTTCTTTATGAATTTAATGGTTACTTTGTATAATCAGATTCATACAGTATTTATCTTTTGGTTTATTTCACTTAGCATAGTGTCCTCAAGGTTCACCCATCTTGTGAATCAAAATTGCCTTTCTTTGAAGGCTGAATAATGCTCCCTTGATTGTGTAAACTACATTTTCATTATCCTCTCATTTGTTGATAGACACTTTTGCTGCTCTACTCTTTTGGCTATTGGGAATAATATTACAATAAACATGGGTAGACAGAGATCTCTTCAAGAGCTTGCTTTCAATTGTTTTAGATATATACAGAATTATGGAATTATAATTCTATATTAAACTTTTTTGAGTAAATGACTACTTTACTTTTATAACAATTGTACCACTTTATATTTCCACTAAGACTGCACAAAGATTCTCATTTCTCCACATCTCACCAACACGTCATTTTCTGTATATGTGTTTGCTTGATTTATAGTAGTCATTCTGATAGCCACGAGGTGGTAAGTCACTGTGGTTTGAATTTGAATCTACCTAATGACTAATTATGTTTAACATATTTTCATGTGCTTGTTGGATATTTGCATATCTTATTTGGATAACTTTTCAAGTCATTTGCATATTTCTTAATCAGGTTACTTGTTTTGATATTGTTGAATTGCAAGGGCTATTTGTATTCTAGACTAATGTCTTATCAGATATGATTTGCAGATTCCCATTCCATAGGTTGTATTTTCAGTCTATTGATTGTGCCTTTAATGCACAGGGTTTTTAATTTTGTTATACTCCAGTTCTTCAATTTTTGTTTTTGTGCATGTGCTTTTGGTATCATATCCAATAAATCATTGCCAAATCAAACATTATTAGGATTTCCCCCTATGTTTTCTTCAAGGAGTTTGATAGTTTTCAACCTTACATCTACATCTTTGATCCATTTGGAAATGATTTTGTATATGGCATAAGATCAGAGTTAACCTTTAAACTTTTGAACTTGGATAACAAATTTTTTCCATCATCTTTTTTTAAAGGCTGCCTTTCCCCAGTTAAATGGTCTTGGAAACCTTGTCAAAGATCATTTGACCATATATGCAAGGGTTTATTCCTAAACTCTCTATTCTATTCCATTAGCCCATATGACTGTCTTTATGCTAGTACCACACTCTTTTAATTATTGTGGATTTGGGATAATTTTTGGAATCAGGAAGTATGAGACCTTCGACTTTGTCCTCTTTTTGAGATCATTTTGACTATTTGGGGTCTGTTGAGATTCCATATGAATTCTAGAATGTAATGCTATTTTTTAATACTGATGAAAGTTCTCTGACCCAATCCTAGCCAGGTTCCTCTGAGCCTTCTCAATTAGACTTCATCTTGGCCTATGAAAACTACAGACTTTCCATACAAAGGATTTTGTCTATCCACCCCCCGCCCATGCACACACACATTAAAAGACTTAAACAAATATTAATCATGGTTTCTAACAGCTCAATCCCTAGGGTGACTCAAAGCTGCCAAAAATATACTGTATGTTCTAGCCCATAATTGATCCCATTTTCTTACAGTATTTACTAAAAGGAGCTTACAATTTTGGATCTTTTCTCTGTCCCTTTGAGATATATATGCATCTCTTTCTAGTCTTGGAAATCTTTGTCAAGGACCTGAACACCATTCCTTTGAAATTAAATTAGGAAGGATAGGGCTTTCATCTACAAGTCTCTGTGGGAGGATAACATCTCAACTTAAATAACTGTCAGCTTGCAAACACAGCTGACCTAATCACATTTACAGGAACCAACCCTTTGTTGTTTGTTCCCATCCCTAATTCTACTGAGCCCTTACTCACCTCCCTCTCTTTCCCCCATTCTCTCTTTAAAATGCCTGTTCACTTCTACACAAATAGAAACTGAGTTCAGTTCACAGTGGACCTCCTTCCTTATAGCAACAGTATATTATTGATTAAAATCTCTTTACTGCTACTTTGTATTTTTTGATGGGGGGAAATGCTTAGATCTCATATTTTACTTTGGAAATCTTGACATTCCAGTAAATACAATATGATAGGTTATTTGAGTTTGCAGGCTGCCTCTTGCTATTATTGGTCACAGCTTGAGGCCATCTTTTGTGTAGAGGTGTATTTTGAGAGGGGTATTGTCTATATCAGGGCAGTTTTCATTGTGTTGCTCAAAGAATGTGCCTCTAAAGAAAAGGAGAATAAAACCAAGAGCCTTAGTTAAAGACAGGTGGATAAAAAACATTTAAAATTTCCTTTTTTTTTTTTTTTTTGCTATTTACATGCTGATGCCAGTGGGTTTTCATATGGAGGAATAAGACCTATGAAATACTGCTGCCTGGATTGATTTCCCAATCTTGCAATTTTCTGTGTGGCTTTGGGAGAGTTTCTTAACTTGCCTGTGCCTCTGATTTCTGGTCTGTACAATAGTAATGAGAGTTCCAATATGATATTTTGAAATTCAGAGGTGATAATCTATTGGTATTAATACTATATTTAATATCCAATATAATATATCTGTTTAGTCAAGCATGTTTCTAGGAGCTGTAAATGTTCTTACTGTGGAGCTCCTGAGTGTGAGGACTAGGTCTTAGCACACGTTCCATCTCTGGTAGGTATTAATAACTCCACAACCACACTTTGGCATACAAATTTTCTGTGTGAGCAGTCATAAATCAATTTCTCATGCCCATCTGTCTAGATGACTATTCAAAATTCCCTCCTGACTCTACATCCAGAATCAAGCAGTAACTTTTAGCCAACTGGGAGATGAATAAAGAAGGTACATTGTTCTCTGTGTTTTTTTCTTTCTGTACTGTTGCTCACCAACTTAAGACATAGTTGCCCTCAGAAAACAACAATACATATTCATTGAATATATGTGAGTGCTAACTATCGTTATTAACATATTTAATTCCCACAAATCTCAATGAGGTGGTCATTGTTGTTCTTGTCTTGGGGCATACAATGACATCATATATTCAATAACTGCCTAGCAGTCTTTAATCTAACACATGGCAAAATTGCCTCACAGTCAATCCCCAGGGTTCTTTCTTCTATTTTTTAAATCACTGGTCACATTTTAGGCTCACATTAAGATGAAAAATGAACATGAAATATGGCACTGTCTGGAATATTTCCCAGAGGCAGAAGAGGAAACTGTGAGAGACACTGCACACTGATTCCCATAAGACCTATTTCAGTTCACCTTATCAATTTGTTCCCAAGTCCAGTGCCCTCTCCATGCAGATAGGGTTGCTATGTGTATCACTGTTCCACTAGGATGTGGATCACAGAACAACAGGAGTAGTTCAGGAAAAAGAAAAGACACAGAAAAAGTCACTCAAACTTGACTCTCAACCCTTTAATATTTTCTGAATGCAAAAAAACAGAGGTTTTCATATCATGGCCATCTTGCTACAAGCCCAAGTGTGAAAGACTACCCAATAGAGATGAAGGAAACACTATGCATAAGTGGGTTGGGCCTCTTATAGGGAGCTTAATCTGCCTTTTAAACTATTTCTTATTATATGTGGCTGATAAAGTTACAAAAAAATCAAGAAGAGTTTTCTATTTATAAAGGCCAACACCATCATCTTTTTCCTTTTTTAAAGAGAAATCAAGACTTCCCTGTGGTGCAGTGGATAAGTTGGCTGTCTGCCAACGCAGGGGATAGATTTGACCCCTGGTTCAGGAGGATTCCATATGACATGGAACAACTAAGCCGGTAAACCACAACTATTGAGCCCTTGCTCTAGAGCCCAAAACTGCAACTACAATCCTGCGTACTGCAGTTACTGAAGCCCCCATGCCTAGAGCCTGTGTTATGCAACAAGAGAAGTCACAACATTGAGAACCACCTGCAACATAATAAAGAGCAGCCTCTACTTGCCACAACTTGAGAAAACCTGTGCAAAGCACCGAAGACTCAACATAGACAAAAATAAATAAAATTATATAAAAAAGAGAGACATCAGTAAGACTTATTGCTTTTGTTTCCAAAAAACCCTCCAGTTTCCTTAAATTGGGGAACCATCTTTGCCATTTGGTACATAAATGCCACATTCTATGTAGCTTGCATGAAACATAAGGTTGCTATTCATAAACAGGAAAATTAATGGTGACAGGCTCCAACATTGTGATGGTGAAGGGCAATTTTTGACCAAGATCTGACCTTTGAATTCTCTGTTTAGAGTATTGGCCCTCAGTGCCCTGAATGCAGGCACACACTTTGTAGTAAAATATATCCATAAAATATCAATACTTTTGCTCTGTTTATTGCTCACAACTCATAAATTGGAGTCAAATATTCCCCCCAGATTACTTTTTAGGTTATTAGGTCAAGGATGTCATTACTTGCAGAGCAGACATAAGATATTGAATCTCAGAGATGTACACTGTGAGGAGTAGTGTGTTCCTTTCAGCACAGTCCTCCTGGGATTCATATCATTTGCACTGAATGCCCTCAAATAAATCCTAGTCTCCTTGTTAGAGCCTTGGATGTCTTTTCTACCCTCTTCTTGATTTTGTTTCTCTTAGTGGTTTCTAATGAGGAAATCCCTGTTCATCCCATGCTGAAGAATCCCATCTACACTCTCTAGGACACTCAGCAGCCTATTCACAACAAACTATGACAGAGAGGTGTCAAAGGTTCAGTCTGAAATAGTGGGCATTGATGAATCAGCTAAATCATAGAAAGGTGGACAAATAATTGACTAAATCAAGGATTATCAAAAATGATAATCCTAAAAAGTCACAAGCATAAAACTGTTTTTAACCTTATGGTAATTGTCAAAGAGAAGTAGATAAAAGACTAGAATTCTATTTCTATATGATCAGATTACAAAAATATGTATTGCCTGTAACAGATGTATGTATGCTATGCTATGCTATGCTAAGTCACTTCAGTTGTGTCCGACTCTGTGTGACCCCATAGACGGCAGCCACCAGGCTCCCCCGTCCCTGGGATTCTCCAGGCAAGAACACTGGAGTGGGTTGCCATTTCCTTCTCCAACGCATGAAAGAGAAAAGTGAAAGTGAAGTCGTTCAGTCGTGTCCGACTCTTAGCGACCCCATGGACTGCAGCCTACCAGGCTCCTCCGTCCATGGGATTTTCCAGGCAAAATACTGGAGTGGGGTGCCACTGCCTTCTCCGGTAACAGATGTATGAACACATAATTTGAATAGAACTTTTTATGTCATTGAAAACAATTTTGCTACTCACTGAAAAAAAGGAAGAAAATTTTATATATGTATATATATATATATGTATATAATAGGCTATCTGTACAAATAACATACGGACATTTACAAAATGAGGTGGAAGTGATCACAGGCTCCAACCAATGTATACAGCTTTTGGGTAAGGATAAAAGCAAACAGCACAAAAAAATTCATACTAGCACAATAAAAAGTGTCTGGTCTTTGCATTCAGAGTGGGAATCTTAGTTTCCCATTTACATAAATGAATGTTTTTGTGAATCTTTCACAATTAAAACAAATTAAGTCATATAACACAATATTCATAGCACTTTTAAAGCATGAGTTTCTGAGCACATTTTACTTTGTGGTTCCTGTCTCTCTCTTTTTATCTTTTTTTTTTTTTTTTTTCACCAGAAGTATGTAAGAGGAAATTTCCAGAAAACACTAAAAGAGGGAAATGGCAACATTTCTGCCTTTCCTAAACAAAAAAATTCCCATTCAGTTTAGTAAAGAACAATGCTTGAGTAGATTAAAATACTTGAAAAGACTCTGAAAATGATTATGAATGTGTTTTTTAAAAGCAGCAGTGACAAGTATCCAAGACATAAAATGCAAATCTGGCTGTAGATAATGTTTATGTGAGTTAAAATAATGAGACTATATACACATGTTAAATTTCCATACCAGAAAAGCAAAAAGCAGGAGCAAACACTACAAGGTAACACAGAGCAAGCAGTATGATTTCTGAACAAACATTCCTTATACAAACTCTCCAATTGGCCCCAGAGGGCAAGCAGGGAGCATCTGGCCTTGCATGTGTAGCAGACCCTGCAAAGAGGCCCCCAGCTCCACTAACTCTGATGAGGCCCTTGAAGGGAGAAAATACCAACAGTGCTTGGAGGGTCAGCTGCGCGTGAGCAGGGAGCGCTTTGGGCTGGCTTCTCCGGCTGCTACTGGCTGTTGCTGGAGCAAAGAGTGGAAATTTCCAGAGGTTCCAGAAAGCAGGGAAGGAAAAGGAGGAGGTGTGCCATGGAATAAGTCACTGAGAATGTATCATACTGAAAAAATAAAAGGGAGACATGTTGTGAGATTGCCTAAATGCACAAAGACTTTAAAGACAAAACAACAGCAATAAAGAATCTTCTATCACATCCTGGTTGAGGGCAGACGTGGGGGCAGGGAGGGAAGGGGGTTGGGAATCAGCTGTAAAAGCTTTGGGAGAAATTTTAACAGGAAACAGAAATCACGAACTTAGAGAACTATCTGCCTCATTTTTCTGTAAAGTGGTCTAGGTATGTGTATATAGAAGAACATTCTTATTTTGTGAAAATGTAGGCAGTGATGTTCTTATTTACAATCGTCTCCTTCACATGTATATAGATGTTACAGTATTAATATTGTAATAATTTTGAACAATATATAATATCATATGAGAAACGAATAGCCAGTCCAGGTTCGATGCAGGATACAGGATGCTTGGGGCTGGTGCACTGGGATGACCCAGAGGGATGGTATGGGGAGGGAGGTGGGAGGGGGGTTCAGGATTGGGAACACGTGTACACCCATGGTGGATTCATGTTGATGTATGGCAAAACCAATACAATATTGTAGAGTAATTAGCCTCTAATTAAAATAAATAAATTTAAATTGAAAAAATTTGAATCTAGGTGCATGGATATACCTGTTCATTTTACTATTGCTTTTGTTTTTCTAAAGAAAATTTCCATTTTCATTACACACTTACATTTAAAAAATCAATAAAAAAGTTGTCTCTCATACACTAAATTACACACTAAAATGGTAAGAGAACACATATATTGTGATAACTATGTAATTCCTTTCCATGTTTCCCAACTTTATGTAAAATGAATTATTTTGTAGGGAGTCTCTTTTGTGCGTGGTTGTGAACCAATCTGAAGAAGGTTCAAATTGAAGGTTAACTTGTTTCAGTTGTTATGTTCTGGTCTCATGGCAGGATATGAGTCTCTGACTTCCATCGCATTCTCTTTTATGGCCGTCTTATTCTCACACCACTATTTAAGACTGCCTAAAGAACAATGCTGCTTCTTATCTCATCTGCATCCCTTCTTTCATTCTGGGCAGTTTTTCCCTCTTAGATCAAGTAAAATCTTAGTCACAAGAGTCAGTCCTATTACAGTACCTCCTTTGATAAATATTTCCAGTTTCTTATTAGTCACTATTGTTCTTGTTGTTTGGTCACTAAGTCATGTCCAATTCTTGAGACCCATTGCACTGTAGCCCACCAGGTTTCTCTGTCATGGGATTTCTCAGGCAAGAATACTGGAGTGGGTTGCCATTTCCTCCTTCAGGGGATCTTTCTGACCCAGGACTTGAACCTGCATCTCCTGCATTGGCAGGTTGATTCTTTACTGCTGAGCCACCAGGGAAGCCCATTAGTTACTATAGCTTACCAATTTTAGGATTTTTTCCCCCAAATTTTACCAAAACTGCTCTTAGTCTGGTGGTATGCATGACAAAGCTTTCATTTTCTGCACATGCATGAACTTGGCTAGGGATTTTCTATTTTCACAAGCTGGCACAAAAACCTATGGGAAAACTTGCAAAATGGGTGTCAACAGGAAAGGTGGCAATCACACATACAATTTTGCATCCTTATTTATTAATACATGTTTCTTGGTCATCACTCTTTATGCTACAGAGGGTAAGGATAAAATATTCATAACTCTGGATCAAAATCTTATTCAGAACATTTAGAAACAGAATGTCAAAGGATTTGTAAATTCATTTAAAGATTAATTTCTATTTTGTCTTCATTTTTGTGTGGTAGATCATATTCTAGGCTTATTAATTTAGAGAGATTCAAGGCATACAAACTCTAGGATCCATTATGGATCAGATCCATCAGAAGAGCAGCAATAGCTGAAAGGCCAAAGATGGGATTTTCCTAAAACTGACAAAGAGCACTTAGAAAACCTGCAGCTGACCTCATGCATAATGTTAAAGAATTGAAGTTTTGTTTTTAGGATTGAAACAAGGTAAAGATGTCCACTCTCACCACTGTTTTTTCACATAGATACTTTAGCTTTTTTTTTTTTTAACCAGATTCTTGAGCTAATTCAATAAGGAGAGAAAGAGAGGAAATGTGTTTCCACTTCAAGGGGCACAGGTTTAATCCCTGGTTGGGGAACTAAGATTCCACAGGCCATGTGACACAGTTAAAAAGAAACAAACAAAAACACTACAAATAATAACCAAAGAATAGTAATAAAATGAAACATATATGAAATCTTTATACTGAAAATTACAGAATACTAATTTAAAAACAGTTACTTCTTCTTTTTCTACCTCTAGGAATATTATTCTATGAAAAAATCAACCAAGACCAAAATAAGTGAGAAGATATATCCTGTTCAGAGAATGGAAGACTCAGCTTAACAAATAAATAGGTCTACACAAATTGATTTATAGATAAAGAAATTTCTATGAAAATCTCAGAAAACATTTTTGTAGATATGAACAGCTATATTATAAAATTTATATGGAAAGTCAAATTAAGTAAAGTAGCTAAAACAATTTTGAAAGGGAAACTGATAAAATTGGAGGAATCACATTACTTGATTTTGAGACTGTGTAGCTACAATAATCAAGGTGCTGTAAGCTTTGGTGCAAATAGAGACATATATCAATGGAACAGAAAAGAGTTTATAACTTGTTGTTCAGTCTATAAGTCATGTCCTACTCTTTGTGACCCCATGGACTGTTGCATGTCAGGTTTCTCTGTCTTCCACTATCTCCCAAAGTTTGCTCAAATTCATGTCCATTGAGTTGGTGATCTAACCATTTCATCCTCTGCAACCCCCTTCTCCTTTTGCCTCAGTCTTTCCCAGCATCAGGTTCTTTTCCAATGAATCAGCTCTTCACATCAGGTGGTCAAGTCTTCAGCTTCAGCATCAGTCCTTCTAGTGAACATTCAGGGTTAATTTCCTTTAAGACTGACTGGTTTCATCTCCTTGTAGTCCAAAGGACACTCAAAAGTCTTCTCCAGCAACACATCTGGAAAGCATCAATTCTTCAGTGCTCAGCCTTCTTTATGGACCAACTCTCACATCTGTACATAACTACTGGAAAAACCATACCTTTGACGATACAGGCTTTGTCAGCTAAGTGATGTATCTATTTTTAACACATGATGTCTAGGTTTGTCATAGTTTTCCTTCCAGGGAGCCAGAGTTGTTTAATTTAATGCCTGCACTCACTGTCCACAGTGATTTTGGAGCCCAAGAAAATAAAATCTGTCATTGCTTCCACATTTTTCCCTTCTATTTGCCATGAAGTGATGGGACCAGATGTCATGATCTTCATCTTCTTTAATACTGAGTTTTAAGCAAGTTTTTTCACTCCCTTCTTTCACCCTCATCATGTGGCTCTTTAGTTCTTCTTAACTTTCTGCCATTAGAGTGGTATCATCTGCATATCTGAGGTTGTTGATATTTCTCCTGGCAATCTTGATTCCAACTTGATATTCACGGTGTTTAGTATGATGTACTTTGCATGTAAGTTAAATAGGCATGATGACAATATGCAGTCTTGTTGTACACTTTTATCAGTTTTGAATCAGTCAGTTGTCCAATATCTAGTTCTAATTGTTGCTTCTTGACTTGCATACAGGTTTCTCAGGAGACAGGAAAGGTGGTGTGATATTCCCATCTCTTTAGGAATTTTTCAAAGTTTGTCACGACCCACACAGTCAAAGGTTTTAGAGGAGTCAAGGAAGCAGAAATACATGTTTTTCTCGAATTGCCTTGCTTTCTTTAAGATCCAACGAATATTGGCAATTTGATCTCTTGTTCCTTTGCCTCTTTGAAAGCCAGCTTGTACATCTGTAAGTTCTTGGTTCATGTACGTTGAAGCCTAGCTTGAAGGATTTTGAGCATAATCTTGCTAGCATTTGAAATCAGTGCAATTGTATGGTAGTTTGAATATTCTTTGGCATTGCCTTTCTTTGGGATTTCAGTGAAAACTGACGTTTTCCATTCCTGTGGCTACTGCTGGGTTCTGTAAATTTGCTGACATATTGATTTAGTGCAGCACTTTAACAGCATCATCTTTCAGGATTTTAAATAGCTCAGCTGGAATTCCATCACCTCCACTAACTTTGTTTGTAGTAATTTTATAGCCAAAACATAATATATAAAAGGAATTCAGTGGAGAAATATTTTTTCAAATAGATGGTGTTGGTTGTATGTTGAATACATACATGCAAAATGAATCTCAATTCATACCTCATATCTTATGCAAAAATCAACCATTTAAATTTAAAATGCTAAACTGTATAACTTTTACAGGAAAATAGGACAAAATTCACTGATTTATGGTTAGGAGATAAGATATTTGATCCGACTCCAGAAGCATGATCTAGAAAAGAAAAATATCAAAAATATCAACTTTTGGATTTCTAAATTAATAACTTTTTTTTCTGTGAAAGATAAGATTAAAAGACTGGGAAAGTCAAGCTGCAGAATGAGTGACAATATTTGCAAATCATATATGTGACTCTTGAGAGTCCCTTGGACTGCAAGGAGATCCAACTGGTCCATCCTAAAAGAGATCAGTCCTGGGTGTTCATTAGAGGGTCTGATGTTGAAGCTGAAACTCCAATACTTTGGCCACCTGATGCAAAGAGATGATTCATTTGAAAAGACCCTGATGCTGGGAAAGATTGAGGGCAGGAGGAGAAGGGGATGATAGAGGATAAGATGGTTGGATGGCACCACTGACTCAATGGACATGAGTTTGTGTGGGCTCCGGGAGTTAGTGTTGGACAGGGAGGCCTGGTGTGCTGCAGTTCATGGGGTCACAAAGAGTCAGATACGACTGAGCGACTGAACTGAACTGAACTGAACTGAATTGATATCTGACAAAGGGCTCATATCCAGACTATGTAAAGAACTGTCTAAAATAAATTTAAAAACCTCTAATTAATGGAAAAGTCTTGAACAGACATTTCACAAAAGAGAAGATAGCATACAAGTACATGACAGATATTCAACATTAATGATTAAAGAAACTCAAATTTAAGCCATTATGAGATATTATTGTACCTACTAAAATGGCTAAATATTTTAAAAAGGAAAACAAAAACAAGTGATGTGGGAATATGCAATGGTACAGCCACTCTTGTAAACAGTTTTGCAGTTTCTTATAAGGTAAAAAATACACTTACCATATGACCTATCAATGTCACCAGTGGGAATATACTCTAGAGAAATGATATAAATTTTCACACAAAAAGCTATACAAGAACATTCACAGCAGCTTTTCCTGTAATGTCCACAAACAGGAAATAACCCAAATGTATTTCACTGGATGAATTGGAAATCCAGCAATGTTATATCCGTGCAATGGAATACTATTCAGCAATATAAAGCAGTAAACTATTGATGCATACATGCTTTGGATGTATTTCAAAACATTAACTTAAGTGAAAAGAAATCAATCTCAAAAATTACATCTCATAGGATTTAATTTACATAACATTCTTGAAATTATAAAAATATAGTTATGGAGACCAGGTCAGTGGAGGAGAGGGGCTAGGGGTAGGAGAGGATGTTATTATTAGTATCATAGCACAGCATGGGAAAGATTTTTCAGGAGTGGTGATAGAAAAGTTGTGTGCTGAATGTGATTGCTGTTTCACAAATCTGTAAATATGACAAAATTTTATAAAATTATGTACAACAAATTATGCATATTAAAGAGCTTTCTTGGTGGCTCAGATGGTAAAGAATTGGCCTGCAATGCAGGAGACCTGGGTTCGATCCCTGGCTCAGGAAGACCGCCTGGAAAAGGAAATGGCAGCCCACCCCAGTATTCTTGCCTGGAGAATTCCATGGACAGAGGAGCCTGGTGGGCTACAGTTCATGGGATCACAAAGAGTGACAGGACTGAGCAACTAACACTGTCTTTATGCATATTAAAATGGATGTGATCCAAAAAATCTGTGTAGTTTTGTTAATGGTATTGTACCAAGGTCAATTTTCTGGCTTTGATAACTGTACTCTAGTTACATAAGACATTATTGCTGGGAACCTAGATGAAGAGTCCAGGAAAACTTTATTAACATTATTTTTTAAGATCTCTCAAGATACCTTACAGTTCTGTGTTGGGGGCCAGAGTGAGGTACTCTGCCCGTGGCAAAGGTCATGAGGAAGGAGGCTCAACATACACAAAGGTGGGATCGAGGATGGAAATCCTCGAGCATCTACCCCCATAACCAGAGCCTGCCTACTTTACTACTTTGTGCTCTCACCTACACCTCTGACTTTATGGGGGGCTGTCCCCCACCACCTCTTTCGGAGAAGAAGTTAACTTAGAACTCCAGTTAATAAAAACTCCTGGGTGTGACAAGAGTGTTTTAACCTACAAACTCCTCTGAAGGTTTTCTGGCCTGCCTGACAGGCTTGTCCGGCCACAGGTGATTGCTCACAGCCTCCCAACCGTGAGAGGCATGAGATGCTTTAAACCTTCTAAAAACAGGTTCCTTAGAGAAGTTAGAAAACTATTAGTATAAGTATAATGGGCTGATTAGAAATTGTATTGGTGAAGGGATTTTCATTTGTTGAGCCAATGTTTGTTGCTAAGACTCCACATCCCCTGCCCTTACACACATTAATGAATATATAGAAGAAATAAGTATTAACCTTTGATATTAATCACATTAGACCTTAGGCTAAGTAAATTCTTTCCTTAACTAAAACCCACTATACCCTCACCCTATAGGAATGTAACTTTATTTGGGTGGTGTCTGTTTTAAGAATAATCACCCCTGGAGAAATAAGTGTCCTGGTTGACTGACTGTTGTCACAAGGAGAGGGTCATAAATTGTCAGCAGGCCCCCCTGGCCAGAAGATGATGTAACACCCCTAAGATCTCTGTATACATTTGTATGAAGCACCTGACTTTGATAAAAGTCAGGACTGCTGACCCCGCGTGACTTTTGCATAACATCTCAGTGTATAAAAGTAGACCATGAAAAATAAAGAATTGGGATCAGTTTCTCGAAATACTGGTCTCCCCATGTCGCCCTCTCTCTCACTCTGGTTGAATCTCCATCTGGAGCGCTGAACCCGCCATGCTTACTAATTATGCCTGGGCTTCTAAGATCCAACCCGGGAGGCTTCAGTGTCTCCTCTCCTTCAGGAGAACGGAAGGACGCCTGCGGCCTACGTAAGTGGTGCAAACTTCTTGTCTTGAAGTTTTATTGGTCTCCCGCGTAAACCAAGCTACTCAGCCTCTTTTCTCCACTGAATTTTCCTACTGAGCTATCCTCATCCTATTACTCTTTATATCTTTGATAAAATATTTAAATAAATAGGTCACCGACGCCGTCCCCGCTTCGAATACCCTGGATCAGCCGGGGCTGGTCCCCGGCAGTTCTGTTTTGCTAAGCAGGTTCCCAGCAAGAACCAACATGTTCCTGGTGTGCTTTTTAATTTCTTAGTAACTTACTTTAAATCCCTAGTAACTAAAAATATACATTAAACAGGATAGTTTTTCTTTTTTAAAATTTAATATAAATTTAATTATTTTAATTGGAGGCTAATTACTTTAGTTTTTCATTTTAAGATTTCAACTGACAAAATGGTCTTTGATTCAACATTTTGAATCTTTGATTTGGCAAAACTGAGATTTCTTGTTTTACTCTTGAGAGCTTTGCAACTCCACAGACAAGATATTGTGAGCTAACTAATTTTTCCGGCCTCCTCTCTCCATTTATGAACATGTTTATGATTTTTCCAGGCAGAAGCAACTGAGATGTGTCTTTTTACACATGGTCAGAGCAAAAGTCAGCAGAAAAGACAATGCTTAAATGTAGTACCCCAAAAATGCATCACTGGGGGAAGGAAAATGATGCAGTAAGAAACACAGGAGAGCAAGGTACATAAAGAATTTATGCAAAATGCTTCACAATTTTATTTTTTAAAGCTCAAAATTTAGTTTGGCTAGACTATATTGTTCATGCTAATACCATAGTCCTGTTGTGAAAAAAAAGTGACTTTAAAAACTATGCTCTCAGTATTAGTCTTGCACCTTTCTCTCTCTTTTTTTCTTCTCTTCCTTAAGAATATTTTCAACAGTTTTGGGTTCATAACAAAATTGAGAGTGGGATACAGAGATTTCCCACAAATCCCCTGCCCTTCATGTGTACAGCCTTTCCCATCATCCCTGTCACTCCCCAGAGTGGTAATTTGCTACAACTGATGAAACTTAATTGAAATTCAGTCATCTGAAGTGCAGAGTTTACATTACGGTTCACTCTTGATATTGTCCATTCAGTGAGTTTGGACAATATAGTGACATGTATCCATAAATATAATATCATAGAGAGTATTCTCACTGTCCTGGAAATCCTCTGTGCTCCACGTATTTGACACTTCCCCTTTCCCCCAACTTCTGGCTTTCTTCATTTTTAATTTTACCTTGTCTAAAATGGCATATACTTGGAATCATATAGTATTTAGCTTTTTCAGATTGTCACTTTCCACTTAGATATATGCATTTATACCTCTTCCACATGTTTTTTCAAGATTTGATAGTTCATTTGTTTTTAGTGCTAGATAATATTCCATTGTCTGAAGTAATAGATATTTATGCATTTACCTACCAATGAAAGGACATCTTAGTTGCTTCCAGGTTTTTGCAATTATAAATAAAGTTGCTATGCCATCTTTGTGAAGGTGGATGTGTGAACATGAATTTTCAATTCCTTTCTATAAATACCAAGAGGCACGAGGTGATGATACGAGAGTTCGGATTGCTTTACGTCCTTATGAGCGTTTACTGTTGTCAGGATTCCAGACTTGTCTATTCTGTTTGTAGTGGGATCACAATGTTGTCTTAAGTTTCACTTATCTGATTGCATCTCTTAAATTGGTTTTCTGGATCATATATTGTGTTTTTATCTTTAAGACAAGATGTATAAATGCAAGAGACTATTAAGATAATGGATAAATAATAACAATTAATTCTATATTTCAAAAAATGTTCAAAGACCTTTTCATGAGTCATATCATGCCATAAATAGTAAAATTTACACCTCTGATTAAACATAAAATGATCCCCCCACTAAAAAGCCCTGCTACTGCTAAGTCACTTCAGTCATGTCCAACTCTGTGCGACCCCATAGACAGGAGCCCACCAGGCTCCCCTGTCCCTGGGATTCTCCAGGCAAGAACGCTGGAGTGGGTTGCCATTTCCTTCTCCAATGCATGAAAGTGAAAAGTGAAACTGAAGTCACTCAGTCGTGTCCGACTCCTTGCAACCCCATGGATTACAGCCCACCAGGCTCCTCTGCCCATGGGATTTTCCAGGCAAGAGTACTGGAGTGGGGTGCCATTGCCTTCTCCCTAAAAAGCCCTAAGTTCCTATATTAAACCCACAACTGGCAAGCATGTAAGTGAAGTAAGTGTATGTGATACACATACATGCCATCTGTCAAGAGTTGCAATGGTAATCTCCATTGCCTCCATCATTTATTTTTCTAGATTGCAGGAATATGAAGGTTTACATATTAAGGATGGTGGGGAAACACGGGAGGTTGTGATTATCAGGACACTCTTGAGCTTCCATAATACTCCAGGTTTGCTTACCAGTTTTTGAACTTATAATTTTTTTTTTGAAAATAAATATTTTTATTTTATGTTTTTAATATAAATTTATTTAATTGGAGGCTAATTAGTTTACAATATTGTATTGGTTTTGCCATACATCGACATGAATCCACCATGGGTGAATTTATAATTTTTAATTTATGATTCTGATAGTTCTTCAATGCTTTGTGTAGGCTTTCTCTAGTTGCAACAAATGGGAGCTACTCTTCACTGTGGTGCACTGGCTTGTCACTGTGGTGGCTTCTCTTGTTGCAGAGCACAGGAAGGCACATGTGCTTCAGTAGCTGCAGCACGTAGGGTCAGTAATTGTCACACAGAGGCCTATTTTCTCAGCAGTGTGTGGAATCTTCCTGGGTCAGGAATTGAACCTGTATCCCATGTTTTGGCAGGCAGATTCTTATTCACCTTTCCACCACGGACATCCCATGACTTGAATTATTGATGCAATAAAAATAAATCTTCATTAAGTCTCCAATAAACTAGATTTCTTTTTCCTTTCATACCAGATTTCTTGAGTTCAGTTAGCTTACATTACCCTGGGCAGAACTTACACTAGAAACCAACACAAAAGTCTCCCAGAAAGCCTTGGCTGTTGTTCTTCCTAAATGGTACCTCTATGCTTTGCCTTTTCTCTGCTCTCATTTCTGATTTATTTTCACTCTTTGATCAGCCTACCAATCATGTTATTCTCAAGCAAACTTTATCAAAGTAGTGTAAAAGGTTAGCTAGAGGCAATAGACAGTACTGAAATAGCTGCTAAAGGAAAATGAAAGACTTACATACTCTGATTTGTGAATGAGATGATACTCCTTCAATATAAAAATATTCCTCATATTATAGCATATAACATAGCTCTACAGGATGATGTATAATATAGTAAGACATAATACAACATGGAGAATAAGTTGCTATTATGCAGTAAGATTGCAGAGATGCACACTTTGATCTGGAAGTTAAAATTCTACAAATATATTTTATATACATATAAGAACTTTAGCACAGATAAATGTACAGGGTATGCATAATCCAAAATTGCTTATTTGGGCAAAAAATTAAAATATAAATGAAAAAAATGGAAAACAAACTAAATTTTGTACATAGCCATAAAAGACTAATGGGATGATTGAGTAAACAAATTATGGCACATCTTTATGAGGAGATTACTATGCAAACATCTGAGGTAAATCAATAATGTTAACATGTGTAAGGGACAACACAACAATGAGAAGAGTTAATGCCTACACAGGGATAAAGAGGACCATGGTGTAGAGGACAAAGGTGATAGTGTTCTGATTATGTTACTTAATATTCAGTACCTATATAACCTTTCACCACTTACACTACCTACTGCATTCCTAGTGTACTCATATATGCAGTGGGTATAACACATACCTGCATTTTTAATGAGCGACAATGTTCTAATCAAATTAAAGAAGGCTAATTTCGATTTGTGCTAATATGAGGACATGGTATATCGAGTGGAAATAGAACAATTATCGTTGTGTGCTCTCTACATAAGTTTACATGTGAAAACATACAAAGAAATAAATGCATGCATATGTATTTTATAGGCATAGGTCTGAAAGAAAAGAGACATAAAAATATGGATGTTGGTGGTTAGAAATTGGAGGAGTCATAAGGTAGATGAATGTCCTTCATTATGTAACTTTTGCCCAGGTATAATTTGAACTTTTATCAACAAAAGTTCTTTCTTCAAAAATTAGAAAGTTAACACAGCAAAATAATTATGTATACAGTTATGAATATTCCATATAGGAAAAGTATAAAGCTATCAAAATAAGAGTTGAACCAGCTCTCCTATTAGGAATTTCATGTTACTGGGTTTTCCCCTGCTTTTCCTTTATCTTTTTACATGTCATTCTGTAATAATTTTTAGACTACAGGAGACCAAAGAGGTAAATTCTGAGTAATTTACAATGCACAGGAAGGAAAAGAGACCTACTCTTCTGTGTGGTGCACTGTAGAAGTGATTTCTGAAACTGAGACGCAAAAGCTTAAGCCAGGATATATCACAGATGGAACAAGGTTGGGGTGTATGTGCAACAAAATTCCCCTACCAAGGATGAACTTGTGCCATTAGCAGTGAAAACGTGGAGTCCTAACCACTGGACCGTCATTAAATTCTCCAAATTCTTAAACTGAGTAAGTCCAAGATGAGATTAAAGGGTGTTGTGTAAGAGGAGTTGTATATGGAAGAGGTTCAAATGGAAAGTCCAAGAGCTGTTTTGAAATTAATACAACAAAATGCAAATTGTTATATGTGTGTATGTTTAGTCACTCAGTTGTGTCCGACTCTTTTTGACTCCATGGCCTGTAGCCCACCATGCTCCCCTGTCCATGGAATTTTCCAGAAAAGAATACTGGACCCTGCTGTCATTTCCTCCTCCAGGGGATCTTTCCACCCCAGGGATCTAGCTCCTGTCTCTTGTATCTCCTTCATTGGCAAGCTGTGCATCATTAAATTATTAAAATTTAAATTTAAAAGGCTGGGAATAAAACCACAAAAGTTTAAAATTGGAAGCAAAACAAAGTTTGCAATAATCACAGAATTCTTAAGATGTGTGAAACTGTAAAATACAAGCCTCCTAGCTTCCCAAAGCCCCCACCTCCAACCTCCAGAGCTATTGGGGTGGATGAAAAAGTCTGCAAAACACTAAAATAAGTAATCAGTATCAAAATCTAAATTTTTGAAGAAATCCTGATTACTTAAACTAAAGTAAAATAGAAAGCACTAACATTTAAAAGGAATATCATAAATATTTACCGACTTCATATAAATATAAAAAGCGATGGATATTAAAAGCACAATTTTACATTTTCCTGAAAAAGCCAGATCCTGTATATGCTGAAAATCAGGTATCAAAATCTAGGGATCCAAACTCCCCAGAAGAAACCACCTGCCCGGCTAATTGCCATATCTACTAGCACGTATGGTACTTGGGCTCCGCGGCGCAAAAGACCCATGGGAAATTCGAAGCGAGCGCCTAAAGCGTGGACGGATCGGCAGAGGGCCAAGTGACGGATGCCAGCAGCAGACAAAACACTTCACTTAGTCTCATCTGTCACTACAGAACAGACGCAATTAGAATTAGCCCTTGAGGGTCGCCATCGTCCGGGTCAGTCACGTGACCGCCCCGCTACGATCAGCAGGACGCCTTCCTGATCCAAGCTCTTTGGTGGCCGTGCTTTGCCAGGCTCGCTGACAGTGGGTGTCCCGGCCGGGAGGGGGCCAGTGTCCAGAGACCCGGAGGGTCGTGTAGTGTTCACTTTGCACTCCTCATAAGTAAGGGGAAAAGTTTCCGCGATGCTCTTTTTCCGGAAGGCCCCCACTTTGAATTCCCGCATCCTCGCTGTCTTTCAGCAGTGTTGGAGAAGACTCTTGAGAGTCCCTTGGACTGCAAGAAGAGCCAACCAGTCCATTCTGAAGAAGATCAGCCCTGGGGTTTCTTTGGAAGGAATGATGCTAAAGCTGAAACTCCAGTACTTTGGCCACTTCATGCGAAGAGTTGACTCATTGGAAAAGACTCTGATGCTGGGAGGGATTGGGGGCAGGAGGAGAAGGGGACGACAGAGGATGAGATGGCTGGATGGCTTCACTGACTCGATGGACGTGAGTCTCAGTGAACTCCGGGAGTTGGTGATGGACAGGGAGGCCTGGCGTGCTGGGATTCATGGGGTCGCAAAGAGTCGGACACGACTGAGCGACTGATCTGATCTGATCTGATACAACAAGTGTGTCTGCGTGCGTGCTCAGTCGTGTCCAACTCTTAACGACCCCATTGACTGTAGCCCGCCAGGCTCCATACAACAAGTGTGAAATATCGTAAAATAAACTCCCTTTACCATTGCTTACATTACAATGCACTTCAGGTCGTTTTGTAAAGAAAATTTTACAGCTGATAGATTGTGTAGCTGCATTCTATAGGCTGACTGAAAAGTTGAATTTAAAATGTTGAGAGAACAGGTTACAAAGTAGCACATGCCTTAAGATATTTAGGCAAATGTACAGAATCAACAAAAGCACAGTAAAAAATACTCTAAAATGTTAAAACAAAACCAAAAAACACTTTCACACTTTTCAGGGTATTCTGGTTCCCATCTTTCACTGAATATATTTTTTTATATATAACTTGGCTTAATAAAAATGAAGTTTAAATATATATTTGTACTGAAGTATATTTGATTTACAATGTGGTGTTATTTTCAGACATAAAGCAATTCAGTTATACACATAATTTTCCATTATAGGTTATTACAAGATGTCCTTGTTGTTTATCAGTTATGTGTTGTTCATCTAAAAATGATCTTTTATTTAAAAGCGACAAACTTACAGTCCATAGATAATTCAAAGATTTTAGGATTCATTTATTAAATATCATTAGATTCTTTGGCAGTACATATAAATAATCCAAAAGTGTCATAAATGTGTTTTTGAAAGAAAAAAAAATAGTAAAATGTTTTGCTAATATAGATGTTCACATTAAATTGAAGGATAATCAGAAAAGGTTTACATTTTTCTTTAACAACTAGTAATAATATTTATATATAATATAGTAAGATTACAAATAGACAAACATTTGGAAAATATTTGCTACATGTTAGGGTAGTATTCAATGTAATACTCAGATCACAGATTGGCCTAAAATTAATAAGAGGAAACAAAAACAACTTTAAACATATACTAAGTCATATAAACAGGTTGTTTTTAGAACAGAAGACAAATAAAATAAATAAACAGTACAAAATTGTATCCTCCTGCAAAACTAAAGCAACCTAACAATAGGAGCCATGTTAACTTGATTGGAGAAAAAAAATGAAGTATTAATATTCACGTTTGAGAACTGCTTATTTGATATTTACACATCTTAAGACAGCTTTTTTTGACCTGTTTCTTCTATTAATGTATTTACCAAAAGTGAAATTTATTGGGGCATAGACAAATTAAATATGAATAGATATAGGTAGGGCTTCTATTTATCACTCAGTGGTAAATAAT
This sequence comes from Bos indicus, assembly GCF_029378745.1. Classification (NCBI taxonomy): domain Eukaryota; kingdom Metazoa; phylum Chordata; class Mammalia; order Artiodactyla; family Bovidae; genus Bos; species Bos indicus. The sequence goes on along the minus strand of NC_091780.1, from coordinate 1,740,707 downwards.
CCACTGGTTTGGGAAGATCCCCTGGAGAAGGAAATGGCAACCCACTCCAGTATTCTTGCCTGATAAATCCCATGGACAGAGGAGCCTGGCAGGTTACAGTCCTTTCGGTCACAAAAGAGTTGGACACGACTTAGAGACTAAAGAACAACAAGATATAGATAAAAAAATATAATATGTTGTAAATTTCCCCACAAATCTGAATGTGTACACAAGTTTAAAATGTAGTATGGAATGAAATAGAGAAATACTGTGTTTAATTAAAGTTTTTTTTTTTTTTTTTAACTTGTAAGCATCTGTAATTTTTTATGTTTATGTTGACCATCTATTTTATAATTTTAAAGGTATTCTACTACTCTCTTCATTGAAGTTCTTTACCAGTGGTTCCTTGGACTCTGCTCTTTCCAGGACTCTGATCTCTCTCTTCAGAATAATCATTAACATCTTCAGCCGCTGCTGGGAGCCTGGGTTCTTAGCAATTTAATTTTATCCTGTTCTCCGTACTTCCATTTCTGGATGACAGATGGCGCTACAACGTGGATCGCTGATAATTGTTAACACTGACACCCCACACATGAATGAGTTGAATTTTAAAGAGGACCATGGAGTTGTTCTTGGGGCTCACAAATTTCCTTTGAGGATGGGATACTGAGGTAAATTTTCAGTTAGATTTCAAAGGTTTTAACAAAAGAATAGTATAGGGCAATCTCTCTGTGTTGAGAAAATGTCACAAAGCAGTCTCCAAAGAGTTTTCTCCTTATAATCCAATTTTTTCCCCCTCTCTGGGCTCAGCATTTCTCAAGAACTCCAAAGACCCAAGAACATAAAGAGTGAGTCTCTGGGAAAAAGTTTTTTTGGCACATCTTGGTCAGAATGTGCAGGAAATTGTCACACAAAGCATTAGAAAATGTACTAGAAAATTGTGAGTAGTAATAAGACAAAAACAAAGCATACATTTTAAAGTAAAGACTTTAAAGTAAAGAGATGATCAATCATTAATGAAAAAAAAAAAACTGGATTCTGAGAAAATATCCTTCAGTTCAGTCACTCAGTCGTGTCCGACTCTGTGACCCTATGAATCGCAGCACGCCAGCCCTCCCTGTCCATCACCAACTTCCGGAGTTCACTCAAACTCATGTCCATCGAGTCAGTGATGCTATCCAGCCATCTCATCCTCTGTCGTCCCCTTTTCCTCCTGCTCCCAATCCCTCCAAGCATCAGAGTCTTTTCCAATGAGTCAACTCTTTGCATGAGGTGGCCAAAGTACTGGAGTTTGAGCTTTAGCATCGTTCCTTCCAAAGAACACCCAGGACTTATCTCGTTTAGAATGGACTGGTTGGATCTCTTTGCAGTCCAAGGGACTCTCAAGAGTCTTCTCCAACACCACAGTTCAAAAGCATCAATTCTTCGGTGCTCAGCCTTCTTCACAGTCCAACTCTTACATCCATACATGACTACTGGAAAAACCATAGCCTTGACTAGACAGACCTTTGTTGGCAAAGTAATGTCTGTGCTTTTGAATATGCTCTCTAGGTTGGTCATAGCTTTCCTTCCAAGGAGTAAGCGTTTTTTAATTTCATGGCTGCAAACAGCATCTGCAGTGATTTTGGAGCCCAGAAAAATAACATCTGACACTGTTTCCACTGTTTCCCCATCTATTTGCCATGAAGTGGTGGGACCAGATGCCATGATCTTCATTTTCCGAATGTTGAGCTTTAAGCCAACCTTTTCACTCTCCTCTTTCACTTTCATCAAGAAGCTTTTTAGTTCCTCTTCACTTTCTGCCATAAGGCTTGTGTCATCTGCATATCTGAGGTTATTGATATTTCTCTCAGCAATCTTGATTCCAGCTTGTGCATCTTCCAGCCCAGCGTTTCTCATGATAGCCTCACAATTTTTAAACTATGAAAAAAATCTTGCATAAGCTACTTAATTTTAGAATCTTTCCAGGGTTATGGGTTTATAGAAGCCTCAGCCTTGTGATTGTACTAATGCATTTCTCACTTCTGGATGACCCACAAGAGCTGGTGAAAAAGAATGATTAAAAAAAAAAAAAAAACTATAAAGCTGAGTCTGACCTATGTATATATGAAAACGTAATGCATTATAAAATATTATATTTAATGCATTATAGGATATTTCAAATCAAAGAAGCAAGAACTAAAGAGTCTATTTTTGAAGAAAAATAATGTTGGAGTAAGGAAATGCTTGGAAAAAAATTGGAACATATCAAAAGGTACAGAAGTCAGCTTGAATGAGGCAGATATGGAAAAATATGTGCATCAAAATAAATAAAGCAGTATTCAGTTATCCCTTAACATAAAAAGCCACGAATCCAATCCCTTTCAGTGTGGCTAAAAATAATAAAAATCCACGAGTCCAGACTTACATACATAAATAACTTAATAAATTAACACATGAGTAAATAAGACACATATTTTATGTGGAATAAGCCTGAATCATTTATGCAGATATCCACCCCTCCCCACAAGCCAATAGAACATACCTCCTCACTTCTTAAGTGTAGGCATCTCATAGTGATGTACTTCAAAAAAGTGAAATATGAAAAGGAGTAAAAGGAATAACTTTACTATGGAAAAAGTTGACAAACATTACCTCAGGTGTTCAAGTGCTGAGTCAGATTGATAGAATGATGATAGAATTGATGCAATGGAAATTATGCTTTTCCTTGGTGATTCTTCTCCCCCAAACTTAAAGACGTGTCTAATCATGAGAAAAACATCAAATAAAGCACAATTGAAGGACACTGCACAAAATACTTGCCTGGTAGTCCTCAAAAGTGTGAAAATCATTAAAAACAAGGACATGTTGAGAAAGTTTCACAGTCTATAGGAGCCTAAGGGGACTTGGTAAGTAAAGTGGTAATGTGATTTCCTGGGAAAGATAATATATATTAGGTAAAAATTAAGGACTGAGTATAGTATGACTTTTAATTAATAATAATGTATCAATATTGGTATATGAATTATAATAAATATATTTATGCAAAATGTTAAATATAGGGGAACTGGGTATAAGACTCTCTGTAGGAGCCCTGAATAAGAATGGAGGTGCTCTCTGTACTATCTTCAAAGTTTTTCTGTAAACTTAGAACTGTTTTTTAAAAGAAATAAAGGTAATAATGGATTTGAACCCAGTAAGTAAAAGGAGAACCCATGAATCTGTACTGATAAAAACTGAATGACTGATTGAGGATGAAAGTAAAAATCTTCCTGACTTTAGGATACTCAGTTCAGTTCAGTTGCTCAGTTGTGTCTGACTCTTTGCAACCCCATGAATTACAGCACATCAGGCCTCCCTGTCCATCACCAACTCCTGGAGTTCACTGAGACTCATGTCCATCGAGTCGGTGATGCCATCCAGCCATCTCATCCTCCGTCATCCCCTTACCCTCCTGCCTCCAATCCCTCCCAGCATCAGAGTCTTTTCCAATGAGTCAACACTACGCATGAAGTGGCCAAAGTACTGTACTTCAGCTTTAGCATCATTCCCTCATAGCTAAAGAAAGAATGATAAGAAGGAATTAGAAATTCATCAGTTTGTGCTAAAACAGTCAGTAAAAGTATGATTAGGAACAGACTGTTTACATTGTCTCATAGTTTTTTATTAATTAAAAAGATCACTTGCTAATCATGGAGAAACCATCCATTTGAATCATAGTGATTGAAGTTGTCATCAACAATATTGGTAAGTACCAACATTATATATTCCCTGAAATAAAGCTTTGAGAAGGACCCAACATCCATTCAGTAACATCCTTGCTAAAAATGCATAGTATATATTGAACCACAGGGAAACACCAGACAACACAAATTAAATGGTATTTCACAAAACATTTGGCTCATACACTTCAAAAGCATAAAAATCAAGAATCTCAAAGAAACATTGGGAAATTACTCTAAATAAGATGATAACTAAAAACATAAAAATAAATGTAGATGCTCATTTTGTATATCAACTGTACTTCAATAATAAAAATAGATTGTAGACTAGATAATGGCATTCAATCAATCTTAACTTTCCTGAATTGTGGTTATATAAAAAAAGTCAGTGCTATTGGAAATGCACTCCAAAGTATATCTGTTTGCCTTATCTAACTTATTTTCAAATAGTTTGGAAATAAATTTAGTGTGTCTGTGCATGTGTGTGTGGTGCATGGGTATGTCTACATCTGGCCATGTCTATACAGAGAGTGATGAGAATGACAAACCAAATACTGATGAAATGTAAACAAACATATGATGAATCTGGTAGTTAACATAGGAGTCCCTTGTCCTATTCTTGCAACTTTCTTTAACTATATAATTATATCACAAATAAAAATTTATCAAAATAGCTTGGTAAGATTTATTATGTCATCTCTCACAGTTGTTTAAATTAACATAGAATGACTACCTAAAATCAGTTGAGGATATCTATCAACCAGAAAGAATTATTTGTAGAGAGTGTGATTGACAAAAAATTGCCCTCTAGAATGTATAAAGGTCTTCCAAAATGATGAAGATTAGGCACATCTACCCAGTGGGGGAAAATGAGCAATTTCTATCTGACAGGAGATTCACAAAGGGTAATTAAAGTGAATTACAAAAAAAAAAAAAAAAAAAGACAAGATGCTTAATCTCATGTAGAAAATAGGAAAATTAAAATATACTGTTTTCACCTATTAAAGTGAAAATTTACAAAAAGTTACTTTATATGGTGTGGTCAAAGGAGTAGAGAAACAAGAATTCTTTATATTGGTACTGGTAGTGCAAATGTGTGAAGTTTTAATGTTGCACATAATAGCTATGTTTAACTATTTAGAGAAAGAAGGATTAGATGAAATTCTGGAATAAGAAATAAAAAGGAAAAAAGGAAGTAAGATGAAATATCCATTTATCTATATAATGAGTACTTTAATTTTCTAGTTATTTTCATTTTCTGGTTATTTACATGCATTTTAAGATAGCTTCTGCTCTATAAAATCATAAATTTATGAAGATAATATGCAAGACTATGGAAACAATGCCAACATGGATAATAAATTTACGATTGTCATTAACTGGTATGGCTGACTAATTCCTGTTATATCTGATGAAATATTTGTGAAATGAAAGACTATTCCAAATAGTTAGAATGTTATAAACTGTTCTCAGAATATATTAGAATATATTAATAAGCAAGCTCTGATTTTCAACCCAATGGGATAAATAAACAATTAAAAAATTTTTTTCTCTTCGCTTCAGTATACCTATTTCAAAAAAAAAAAAAAGATAATGTTTTGAAGGTCATCATATTATTCGTGGTTTCCCACTCTAAACATAGATACCTACCTCAGGTTCTTGATGTTGGCACTTACAGCTGAACATATCCATCTACAAACTGAATCTCCAGAATTCTGGCCAGGACAGGAATAGAGCCTGGCATGTTTTTTAAAGCCATATAAATACACTGGAGATGATCATGTGCCCTCTAACTGCCATGAATTATGGATAGATGCTGTGTTTATTTTCCATGTGGTTGGTAATATTCAGAGTGATTTTGAGTTAGAAAATTTAAAATTATCTGTCCTACATAGGGAAGGCTATAGAATAGTGAGCAATAATGGGTCATTTTATAGAACTTAACAATTCACATCTGAGCCTTCATCCTACACTAGGTGGATTTTCCTCCTCACTCCATCAAAACAAATGTTTCAAGGTTGTGGTACTCCATGCTATCAAATCTGGTGAACATTTCCCACAGTTAATCTTATTCAACCACTCATCAGGTTGAAGGGTTCACGAACTTTCTCTTTTCTAAATATCTTCCTCTCTGTTTCTGGGCCTCCATTCTCCTTGTCCACTAAGCCCTCTGACTGGTCTAACTCAGTCACATTTATTGGCTTCCTCTTCTGTGTTCCTGACTCCCAAATGTTGAAGTACTTAAGCCATGGTGCTAACACCTCTATATTATCCACTTTCTCATGTGAAAAATGGCTACAATAAGTTCCATTCCCTGCATCCAAATCATTGGGCAGCCCCTGGCCATACTGAATCTGGGTTGGGTTATATGTACTGCTTTTGCCAACAGGATAACTGCAAATGTGAAACAGCCAGAGATGCAGAAAAAGTATTTGCACACAGGTCTGCCCTTCTCTTGCATTCTTAAATATCCCATAACTATGAGGAAGGCTGATCAATGATGAAAGACATATCACTGAATCATAACTGTCACCTAACCTGCCACCAAGTCAACCTTTACATATGTAAGTGAGGCCATCCTAGAACATCCAGCCTCAGCTGAGCTGACTCAGATCAGAACCATGAAGCTCTCTCTCTACACACACACACACACACACACACACACACACACACACACACACACACACACTCATTAGGAATAATAAATATTATTGTTTAAAGCCTCAAATTTGGTAGGATATTTTGATACACACTAAAGTTAACTGATACATAAATAGGTATTTAGAAGTGTGGTAATGCTATAAACTAAAATATAAAGCATCTGGCCAAAAAAGCCAAACAACCTGATTAAAAGATTGATAGGCTGAAGGACATTTTTCCAAAAAAAGATATAAAGGTAGCCAATAGACAAATAAAAAGGTGTTCAACATCACTAATTATTAGAAAAGTGCAAATCAAAACTACTAAGAGGTATCACCTCTCACCTGTCAGAATGGCTATTGTCAAAAATGCAAGAAAGTACAGCAGATGATGTAGAGAAAAGAAAACGTGCAATGTTGGTGGAAATGTAAATTGATACAGCCAAAAAATTCAGAATAGAGCTATCATATTATCCAGCTATTCTACTTTTGAATGGAAATTCAAGAATATGAAAACATTAATTTGAAAAGACATATACTCCCCAAGAATGCATATGCTGTGTTCATCACAGCATCATTTATAGCCAAGATGGGCAAATATGGAAACAACCTAAGTACTCAAGAAATGATGAATGAATAAAGAGATGATAGATGTGATGTATGCATATATATATATATATATATATGATAAAATATAATATATGCAGTGGAATACTACTCAGTCATAAAAAAGATGAAATCTTGCCGAATGTGAGAATATGGAGGGATCCTTAGGGTATCATGTTACATGAATTGCCAGATGGATAAAGATTAATATGATAATGTTTCACTCATGTAATACAAACCAAACAAACAAAATACCCACAAAATAAATGAATAAACCAAAGATGAATGGGAGAGGAAAACATCACCCCAGAAACCCAGAGGGTACTTGGGCTCACTGTCCTGTCTGTTCACCAGAGAGTGGACCACATATTATGGAGAAAGACTCTAATGAGTGGAGGTGGGAACCTCAGGGAAGAGTGCAGTCAGATTCAAGTCTCATGTAAGCAAGGAGCATGTCTTTATCATGATGATCTTTTGTACTGATGTGTGCCCTGACGCGCAAACAAGAGGCTGTCTCAAAATCATGCTAACATGAGGACACAGGCATGGAAACAAAACAAAGGAACACAACAGCATAAACACAACACCCATGCTTTGGAAGACCCCGCTGAGCACATAGGACCACTGCATTTCTTCTCACCTACAGATACCCATTGGCAACAACTTATATACAGATAAATCTGAACAAAAGAGTTCCCAAGACAACACGAGTAACTGTTTTATTCTCTGGGGAAGAAAAACCTCTAGTTCTCATTCTTGCCTACATGCAAGAAGAGTATAAAAAAGCTTTGCGGCCCAGTTTGAGAAATATGACTTTTCACATCACTGCTTTCACACACATTCAGTGCGTATGAAGTTTTTATAGCCTCTCAACCTCATAAACTCAACCCTTGCCATATTATTGCTTATTTCCATCTTTAACAATAGATCCCCCTCCATCCAACCATAAAGTTTGGACAGGCAATTCATGGGAAAATTCAGACAAAAATGTGTGATACTGAATTTAAGCCCACTTCTTAGCTAAATGACCGGAAAATGGATTTTCACCATTAGTAGTTTGTTGGGAGAAATTAGTAGTTTGTATGAGACCTTAAAAAATAAACATTCCTCCTCAACAGCTTCCCCTTCAAATTCTCACTTATGACACAGCCATAAAGGACACAGGGCTCATTAACGGAGCCATACTGCACACATTACTCAGGCATCAGAAAGACCCATTTTTGTTCAGGATTTGTTAGCCTGTCCCCTCTCTCGTCCCCTTTTCATCCCAGAATCGGCAGACAACATTTTCATTCCAGCAGGCAGGCAATGGTGGCTTTTTCAGGTTAGATTCTGGAAACCAGTTTTAGATGCAATTAAAAGTTCCTGATTATCCTTGGGTTGTTTTCACGACAAGTTCACAGCACCCTGACCCAGATTTTACCTTAGGACATGTATTAAAGTCAGGAGGAGGCCTTTTTAAACATCTGTGTACCCACTTCTGTAGTTTTAGCTTGATCGACTGAGATGCCCTGAGAATCTAGGTTTCTAACAAGTTTGCAGCAATTGCGGTGCTGTTCTGTAGAACACACTTTGGGGGCTGCCATGTAATCAAGAATGGCCAAAGTGAGAGTTTGGCTCATAGGAAATGGGGCTCAGATGCTGAGGTGAGAATTACTTGGACCTCATCACCTCCAGTTTGTCAATCTGCCTAAATTTCCTTCATGCAGCTGCTCTCTTTACAAAATTAAGGTTTATCCGACTCTAATCCTACTCTAGTGATCCACACAGCTTATCTCCCAGTCCTAACACCGCAATTACAGGTTGTCAGAGAACAGAAAGGCATAGTGCTTGCACAGTTCAGCTGCGGACTACTGTTGCAGTTGCTGCTGCTACTGCTGCTAAGTCGCTTCATTCGTGTCTGACTCTATGCGACCCCATACAGGGCAGCCCACCAGGCTCCCCCATCCCTGGGATTCTCCAGGCAAGAACACTGGAATGGGTTGCCACTTCCTTCTCCAGTGTGTGAAAGTGAAAAGTGAAAGTGAAGTCGCTCAGTCGCGTCGGACTCTTAGCGACCCCATGACTGCAGCCCACCAGGCTTCTCCGCCCGTGTGATTTTCCAGGCAGTACAATGCCACAAAACGAACACTTGGGGGCTGTGAGCTCCAGCAGAGGGGAGGAGCAGGAAGAGAGAATGACGACCAGCAATCCCTCACAATACCCCCGCCCAGCTCTCGAGCTTTCTGGAAGGTGCCAAACTGGCGCAGCCGCACAGCAGGCTCCGCAATGCTGTTAAGAGCAGTGCGCAAGCGCCAGGCCGCCCCCTCCCCATGGAAACTGTCCCTGCAGTGCATCAAGAGTGCGCATGCGCCTGAAACCCCCTTCACGTAAGCTCCAGACCCCTGCAGTGCAGTGAAAAGAGTGCGCAGGCGCTGGGAGGACCCCTCCCTCACAGGACTGCTAGCTGGTCTCCACCCCATCCCTTCCCACCGCCCCTTCAGGTGATTGACACTAGATGTGGCCTAAGAGATGAAGGGCCGCAGAATGGTGGTCCTAGGAGACCGGTTCCAAATACAGATGCGCCACAAAAATTATATGTTACTGCGACATAACCTGAACACCTGATCTTGTCCTTGAACGGATAGAGTTTAGAATGGAGAAGCGAGCTAACAGTGGCCTGAGGTTAGATTAATGAAATCAGAGTGCTCTGAGATTGCAATATTCAGTTCATTCTGGCTTCTTCAAAATTCTTCACCTTTGCACCCTTCAGATGGCTTGTTAGGAGCCTTCTTACTTCATCTTCATAAATCATCATCGTTGTCAGTATTTTAACCTGTACACACCTACATCAACGAGGCCCAGAGCTTCTAAATTCCACTATGTCACAGGTACAGGAAGTCAGGATAGTAGCAGAAAATAGGACCTAGCTACTCCATGGTCCTTTTGAGGAGAGAAGAGTCAGTTTGGAACCAGAGATCTGGACCAGGCAAAGGAGAGGTAAAGAGAACCTCTCACCCCATGTCTGCCCTCCACTTTTACCTTGCCCTTTGTTTTCAGGCTAAGAAGCACATTTCCCCGATAGGCTCATGTCTAAACATTCTGGTTTCATACTGACCACATTATAGACCATCAGCATCCTGCCACAGAGTCCCAGCTAAATAAAAGTTCTTTGGGCGGCAGAGGTCTGGGCTAGCACAGCAAAGTGGTTTCTTACACCAGTTCAACAATTTCTAAGGCATAGGGTTTTTGTTTTGTTTTTTTTTTTTTTTTCTGACTAATTTCAGAAAACCTCCACAGATGACCCCTTCAACTCTACCAGGGTTTCACATAACCTCCTGTTATATCTGACACAACAGCAGGAGGACAGAACATGACGTGTAGGTGAAACCTGGTTAGAATCCATTAATCTCTCACCTAGGTGACTGTCATAGTCTCTGAACTTGTTTTCCTGTTTCTCTTCTTGTCCCTCACCTTGCCAATAGTACTGCACATAGCACTGCAGAATGAGTCAGACTGTGACTCGTGTCTTTTCAAACCCCTGCAATGGCTGTTTACTGCAGTGTTTGGAACCCAAGTCCGCGGCAATGCACTGAACTGTGTGAATGGCTGTGATGACTCCTTGCCTTCGGCTGCACATCGATCACACTGCCCCCCTTGCCATTCCACTGACAAATGAGCTCCCCTGTAGGGCCTTTGCTCTCTGACTTGAATAACCCCCATCCTGCTCCTGCTCAATTAACTGTTTCCTTTCCTTCCTCTCTTCACTTAAAATTAACAGCCGAGTCCTTTCCAAACAACCCTATGCACTTCTGAAAACTTCCCTCCCCCAAACAACCTCTCTCTAGTCACCATGATAACATTTGTCTTTTTTGCCCACTGTCTTCTCCTTACCCACTAGATAATTTAATATACATTAGTTATAAATGTGTAATGTAAATTATGATTCTAAGCTTATAAAAACAAGGGTTTTGTTTTGTACACTAGAGTATTTCAAGACCCTAAGTACTCAATATACAATAGTGTCCAAAATATTTATTAAATAAATTAATATTAGGTCTCAGGAATAAGACACAAAATGAAATGACAATTTAGGAACCGTGAGTTGAGTGGGAGAAATGAGTAAATAGCAAAACAGGAAAAAAAAAAGTGGCATAGAAAAATTCTTAGGGTCATAAACAGACTTCTCAAACCGTTATTTTGAGTTGTGAGCAGAGAGGATCATGCCAACGCAATGAAGCCCTATACGGAAGCAAGAAGCACATCCATCCACCAGAAAGACAGTTTCAGAACAGGGAGGTGTACTCTTACAGCTTGTCCTCCTGCGTCAGTAAGCCGTCTCACATGATTCTCACCATACTTGCTTCCCTAGAACAAAATGTGTACACGATTGGGCATGAAACTTGTTTTCCCTGAAAGGCCTCAGTTTCACAATGAGTAGCCTCACTTTGAATATTTTGGTCTCTATGCATCTCAATCACATAGTCTGTCTTCAGAAGTTCAATCTTGTCCCACAGCCAGGGAGAGTTTCGAGAGATTAGCTGCAGGGAATAAACTAGGAGACTGGCAGCAGTCATCATTTCCTGTTTAAGATCAGGGTGTGGCTATACTGGAGCTTCTGTTCCACCCATGTGAGCTCAGGGAAGCTTCTTCTGTGGCAGGTTTTTTTTTTTTTTTTTTTAATATTTTGCAAACTGTGAAATATACCCACATTTAGATATAACTATCTTATTTTTTCTATGAAAAGATTAAAAATAAAGAACAAGAATATCCACTGTGTTGTAGTGGAAAAAATTAGCAATGATCTAATTATAAATAGATGGTTGATAACAAAATAAGGTCCATTTGATATTGTACATTATACAACTGATAAAAAGGATGGAAGAGTATTATATATGTAAATGTGGAAAAATGATCTGATAGTTGTAAAACCAGAACGGTTTAAAAAATAAGTTAAAAGCAGCATTTGTAATTATTCAGGCATTTTTGAATGTATTTGTATAGGCATTGACCACTTTGTAGATGTTAGTTTGTAACAGTGGTTACATTTATTAAATTAAATGAAGCAGGGGACTTGGGCATTGGTAGTTCTAGATTGTTAGAATTCTTGCAGCAACTGTTAATTTTTTTTTAAATCAAATCCCTGCCCCATTGACCTCCATCATTGCCTCCTCAGTCCCTTCTAAGTACCCTTTATGAGTCTTCTGACACTCTCCCCTCGGGTGAGCACTTCCCCCGCCCCACCTTCTGCAGTTCTTCTGTGTTTTTAGAAAGCATTTTGACTCTTACTCAGTTTTGAATGCCAGATGGCGCTGTAAACTGGTTGGTTAAGTCTATCCCAAGCAAAGATGTCTTAAATGGGAATGGGGATCATTTTAGAGCAGCAAATTCAGAGGTGTTTGGTTTTCACCCCTCTCCTTCATGGGAAGGATGGTGGTGCCCTTGTTCACAGGCAGATTTTTAAAGATTTTGGTGAGGGGGAGGACTGGGCACCCTCTTGGGGCTGAAAAAAATCTGCCCCTGGGTAGGGGCATAGGATCCTGGCATAGGATCCTACCCATCAAATGCACACATGGGACAGGATAGGTTAGAATCTACAGAAATAGCCCAAAGGGCAAGCCCAGGAGGGGTTTGCTGACAAATTTTCCATCAAAAAACAAATATACAAACAAACCCTCCATAAAAACAACAAGTAGTAAAACAAAAACCAAAAAGGCTCTTGAAGTTATAGATTTTAAATGACAAGAATGATTGATGAATTAGAAAAATATTCCCTCCAATTTTAATTATTCTGGATTTTGTTATTTCTATATATGGGAAAAATCTGCCATAAGTGGTTTTGGGGAAGAACTTTTGACTGCTGGTACCTGTAAAGGCCTCAGTTTAGAATTTTTCTAGTTAATTACTTCTGGAAAAATCATAAATACAAATGATGATTAACAGGAAAACAGTTTAAATTTGTGTTTAAGTGTACAGAGAAACATATTCAAACTAATTAGAACATACCAAACTGGATAAAATTGAAACACTAAAAATATTTTGCTACAACATTTTAACTTCATACATTTAGGGGAAAATGTAGCTAAATGAATATCTTAAATAGTTTATGAAAAAAAGTCCTAGTAGTCTGAAACCAGCGGAAGGTAATGTAAAAAAGGTGAAAAGATAAACAATAGCCTCAGAGGAGATATGTGAAACTTTCCTAAAAAGATAATTAAAAAGACTTCTACAAACTGGTAAGAGAAAAGACTGAAAAGACAGTGGGAAAGTGGGCAAATTACAAGAAAATTCAAATCACAGCAACATGGAATAGAATTAAGTGTATTTATTGGTTGTTGTTGTTGTTTTTTTTTTTCCCCCTACATTGCTATTCTAAGATAATGTACCCAAACATAAATGTCTTCCCTGAAGTCAACAGTGAATATTTGCCAGGGATCAGGGTCACAGGTAAGTGGAAATTCTGGAAGCAAATAATGATAACAGAGAATAAGCAAATAATTTTATTTTCTAAATATTTTATTATTTTGTGTGATTTTGAAAATTTTTTTTCCAACTAGAAAGTTTGGCTCATATTAATTTACTTGTCATCTTTAACATATTTGAACTTGCTTTACTAACATTAATTTTAAAAATTTCTATCTTAACCCTTTTTCCTTTTGTAAAAATTATTTTTTTATTGAAGGATAATTGTTTTACAGAATTTTGTTGTTTTCTGTCAAACCTAAACATGAATCTACCATAGGTATACATATATCCCCTCCCTTTTGAACCTCCATCCCTTCTCCCTCCCCATCCCATCCCTCTAGGCTTATACAGAGCCCCTGTTTGAGCTTCTTGAGCAACTGAAGGATAACTGCTTCACAATATTGGTTTGATTTCTGCCATAAATCTAATTGATTTAGCCCTAGGTGTACATATGACACCTCCATCTTTTTTTTTCTTTTTTTTCAAAATTATTTTTAATTGCTTTACAGAAATTTGTTTTCTGTCAGACATGAAACATGAATCAACCAGAGGTATATATATATATCCCTTCCCTTTTGAATCTCACTCCCAATCGCACGCCTGTAGTTTGATACAGAGGCCCTGTTTGAGTTTCCTGAGCCACAGAGCAAATTCCCATTGGCTACCTATTTTACACATGGTAATGTAAGTTTCCACATTACTCTCTCCTACATCTCACCCTATCCTCCCCTCTCCCCATGTCCATAAGCCTATTCTCTGTGTCTATTTCTCCATTACTGCCCTATAAATAAATTCTTCAGTATCATTTTTCTAGATTCTGTACATATGCATTAGTATAAAATATTTATCTTTCTCTTTCTGACTTGCTTCACTCGGTATAATAGGCTCTAGGTTCATCCACCTCGTTAGAACTGACTCAAATGTGTTCTTTTTCAGGGCTGAGTAATACTCAATTGTGTATATACACCACTACTTTTTTATCCATTCATCTGTCGATGGACAACTTGGTTGCTTCCATGTTCTAGCTAATGTAAATAGTGCTGCAATGAAAATTGGGATACATGTGTCTCGTTCAATTTTGGTTTCATCAGGTATATGCCTAGGAGTGGGATTGCTGGGTCATATGGTGGTTTTATTTCTGGTTTTTTAAGGAATCTCCATACTGACTTCCATAGTGGTTGTATCAATTTACATTTGCACCAACAGTGCAAGAGTGTTCCCTTTTCTCTACACTCTCTCCAGAATTTATTGTGTGTAGACTTTTTGATGATGGCCATTCTGACCACTGTGAGGTGATATCTCACTGTAGTTTTGATTTGAATTTCTCTAAATGAGCGATGTTGAGCATTTTTTCATGTGTTTTTTAGCCATCCATATGTCTTCTTTGAAGAAATGTCTGTTTAAGTCTTTTTCTCAATTTTTGATTGGTTGTTTGTTTTTCTGATATTGAGTTGTATGAGCTGCTTATATATTTTAGAAGTTAATCCTTTGAAGTTGCTTCCTTTGCTATTATTTTCTCACATTCTGAGGGTTGTTGTTTCACCTTACTTATAGTTTCCTTTGCTGTGCAAAAGCTTTTAAGTTTAATCAGGTCCCACTTATTTACTTTTGTTTTTATTTCCATTGCATTAGGAGGTGGGTCATAGAGGATTTTGCTTTGATTCGTGTCATTGAGTGTTCTGCCTATGTTTTCCTGTAAGAGTTTTATTTTTTACATGTAGCTGTCCAGTTTTCCCAGCACCATTTATTGCAGAGGCTGTCTTTGCTCCATTGTATATTCTTGCCTCCTTTGTCAAAAATAAGGTGAGTTTATCTCTGGGCTTTCTATCTTGTTCCATTGGTCTATATTTCTGTTTTTGTGCAAGTGCCATACCTTCTTGATGACTGTAGCTTTGTAGTATAATCTGAAGTCAGGAAGCTTGATTCCTCCAGCTCCATTCTTCTTTGTCAAGACTGCTTTGGTTCTTTGGGGTCTTTTGTGTTTCCATGTGAATTGTGAATTTTTTGTTCTAGTTCTGTGAAAAATGCCATTGGTAATTTGATAGGCATCACATTGAATCTGTAGATTGCATTTGGTAGTATAGTCATTTTGATAATATTGATTCTTCTTACCCAGGAACATGGAATATCTCCCCATCTGTTTATGTAATCTTTGATGTCTTTCATCAGTGTCATAATATCCTGTGTACAGTTCTTTTTTCTCCTTAGGTAAGTTTATTCCTAGATATTTTATTCGTTTTGTTGCAATGGTAAATAGGATTGATTCATCAATTTCCCTGATTTTTTACTGTTAGAAGAAAGCTGAGGGCCGAAGAATTGATGCTTTTGAACTGTGGTGTTGGAGAAGACTCTTGAGAGTCCCTTGGACTGCAAGGAGATCCAACCAGTCCATTCTGAAGGAGATCAGCCCTGGGATTTCTTTGGAAGGAATGATGCTAAAGCTGAAACTCCAGTACTTTGGCCACCTCATGCGAAGAGTTGACTCATTGGAAAAGACTCTGATGCTGGGAGGGTTTGGGGGCAGGAGGAGAAGGGGATGACAGAGGATGAGATGGCTGGATGGCATCACTGACTCGATGGACGTAAGTCTGAGTGAACTCCGGGAGTTGGTGATGGACAGGGAGGCCTGGCGTGCTGCAATTCATGGGGTCGCAAAGATTTGGACACGACTGAGCGACTGAACTGAACTGAACTGAACACCTAAAGCAACTAGAAAAGGAAGAAATGAAGAACCCCAGGGTTAGTAGAAGGGAAGAAATCTTAAAAATTAGGGCAGAAATAAATGCAAAAGAAACAAAGGAGACCATAGCAAAAATCAACAAAGCCAAAATCTGGTTCTTTGAAAGGATAAATAAAATTGACAAACCATTAGCCGGACTCATCAAGAAACAGAGGGAGAAAAATCAAATCAATAAAATTAGAAATGAAAATGGAGAGATCACAACAGCCAACACACAAATACAAAGGATCATAAGAGACTACTATCAGCAATGGACAACGTGGAAGAAATGGACAAATTCTTAGAAAAGTACAACTTTCCAAAACTGAACCAAGAAGAAATAGAAAATCTTAACAGACCCATCACAAGCACGGAAATTGGAACTGTAATCAGAAATCTTCCAACAAACAAAAGCCCAGGACCAGACGGCTTCACAGCTGAATTCTACCAAATATTTAGAGAAGAGCTAACACCTATCCTACTCAAACTCTTCCAGAAAATTGCAGAGGAAGTTAAACTTCCAAACTCATTATATGAATCCACTATCACCCTAATACCAAAACCTGACAAAGATGCAAAAATCCTCAACAAAAAAACCTGACAAAGATGCAAAAGTCCTCAACAAAATTTTAGCAAACAGAATTCAACAATAGATTAAAAAGCTCATACACCATGATCAAGTCGGCTCTATTTTAGGGATGCAAGGATATTTCAATATAGGCAAATCAATCAATGTGATTGCCACCATATTAACAAATTGAAAGTTAAAAACATATGATAATCTCAGTTGATGCAGAAAAAGCCCTTGACAAAGTTCAGCACCCATGTATGATTAAAACTCTTCAAAAAAATGGGCATGGAAGGAACCTACCTCAACATAGGAAAGGCCATATGTGATAAGTCTACAGCAAACATTATTCTCAATGGTTAAAAACTGAAAGCATTCCCCTTAAGTTCAGGAACAAGAAAATGGTGTCCACTTTCAACACTATTATTAAACATAGTTTTGGAAGTCCTAGCTACAGCAACCAGAGAAGAAAAAGAAATAAAAAGAATCCAGATCAGAAAAGAAGAAGTAACGCCCTCACTGTTTGCAGATGACATGATACTGTACATAGAAAACACTAAAGATACTATGAGAAAATTACTAGAGCTAATCCATGAATGTAGCAAAGTTGTAGGATACAAAATCAATACACAGAAATCACTTGCATGTCTCAGTTCAGTTCAGTTCAATTCAGTTGCTCAGTCATGTCCGAATCTTTGCGACCCCATGAATTGCAGCACGCCAGGCCTCCCTGTCCATCACCAACTCCCGGAGTTCACTCAGACTTACGTCCATCGAGTCAGTGATGCCATCCAGCCATCTCATCCTCTGTCGTCCCCTTCTTCTCCTGCCCCCAATCTCTCCCAGCATCAGAGTCTTTTCCAATGAGTCAACTCTTCGCATGAGGTGGCCAAAGTACTGGAGTTTCAGCTTCAGCATCATTCCTTCCAAAGAAATCCCAGGGCTGATCTCTTTCAAAATGGACTGGTTGGATCTCCTTGCACTCCAAGGGACTCTCAAGAGTCTTCTCCAACACCACAGTTCAAAAGCATCAATTCTTCGGTGCTCAGCTTTCCTCACATCCATGCATGACCACAGGAAAAACCATAGCCTTGAATAGACAGACCTTTGTTGGCAAAGTAATGTCTCTGCTTTTGAATATGCTATCTAGGTTGGTCATAACTTTCCTGCCAAGGAGTAAGCGTCTTTTAATTTCATGGCTGCAGTCACCATCTGCAGTGATTTTGGAGCCCCAAAATATAAAGTCTGACACTGTTTCCACTGTTTTCCCATCTATTTCCCATGAAGTGATGGGACCGGATGCCATGATCTTCGTTTTCTGAATGTTGAGCTTTAAGCCAACTTTTTCACTCTCCAAGGAGTTAGGTTATTTATTTGACTTTTTTCTTGTTTCTTGAGGTATGCCTGTATTGCTATGAACTTCCCCCTTAGCACCATTTTTACAGTGTCCCATAGGTTTTGGGCTGTTGTGTTTTCATTTTCATTCGTTTCTATGCATATTTTGATTTCTTTTTTTGTTTTCTTCTGTGATTTGTTGGTTATTCAGCCTCCATATGTTGGAATTTTAAATAGTTTTTCTCTTATAATTGAGATCTAATCTTACTGCATTGTGGTCAGAAGAGATGCTTGGAATGATTTCTATTTTTTTGAATTTACCAAGGCTAGATTTATGGCCCAGGATGTGATCTATCCTGCAAAAGGTTCCGTGTGCGCTTGAGAAAAATGTCAAATTCATTGTTTTCTGGTGAAATGTCCTATAGATATCAATTAGGTCTAACTGGTCAATGGTATCATTTAAAGTTTGTGTTTCTTTGTTAATTTTCTGTTTAGTTGATCTATCCATAGGTGTGAGTGGGGTATTAAAGTCTCCCACTATTATTGTGTTATTGTTAATTTCCCCTTTCATACTTGTTAGCATTTGTCTTACATATTGTGGTGCTCCTATGTTGGGTGCATATATATTTATAATTGTATCTTCTTCTTGGATTGATCCTTTGATCATTATGTAGTGTCCTTCTTTATCTCTTTTCACAGCCTTTGTTTTAAAGTCTATTATATTTTATATGAGTATTGCTACTCCTGCTTTCTTTTGATGTTTATTTGCATGTAATATCTTTTTCCAGCCCTTCACTTTCAGTCTGAATGTGTCCCCTGTTTTGAAGTGGGTCTCTTGTAGACAACATATATAGGGGTCTTGTTTTTGTATCCATTCAGCCAGTCTTGTCTTTTGGTTGGGGCATTCAACCCATTTACGTTTAAGGTAATTATTGATAAGTATGACCCCATTGCCATTTGTGTCTCCTGTCTAGAGAATATCCTTTAGCATTTGTTGGAGAGTTGGTTTGGTGGTGCTGAATTCTCTTAGCTTTTGCTTGTCTGTAAAGCTTTTGATTTCTCCTTCATATTTAAATGAGATCCTTGCTGGGTACAGTAATCTGGGCTGTAGGTTATTTTCTTTCATCACTTTAAGTATGTCTTGCCATTCCCTCCTGGCCTGAAGAGTTTCTATTGAAAGATCAGCTGTTATCCTTATGGGAATCCCCTTGGGTGTTATTTGTTGTTTATCCCTTGCGGCTTTTAATATTTGTTTTTTGTGTTCTGTCTTTGTTAATTTGATTAATATGTGTCTTGGGGTGTTTCGCCTTGGGTTTATCCTGTTTGGTACTCTCTGGGTTTCTTGGACCTGGGTCATTATTTCCTTTCCCATTTTAGGTAAGTTTTCAACTATTATCTCCTCAAATATTTTCTCATAGTCTTTCTTTTTGTCTTCTTCTGGGACTCCTATTATTAGAATGTTAGAGCATTTAATAATGTCCTGGAGGTCTCTGAGATTGTCCTCATTTCTTTTAATTCATTTTTCTTTCTTCCTCTCTGATTCATTTATTTCTATCATTCTACCTTCTGTTTCACTAATCCTATCTTCTGCCTCCGTTATTCTACTATTTGTTGCCTCTAGAGTGTTTTTGATCTCATTTATTGCATTATTCATTATATATTGACTCTTTTTTATTTCTTCTAGGTCCTTGTTAAATCTTTCTTGCATCTTCTCAATCCTTGTCTCCAGGCTATTTATCTGTGATTCCATTTTGATTTCAAGATTTTGTATCATTTTCACTATCATTATTCAGTATTCTTTATCAGGTAGATTCCCTATCTCTTCCTCTTTTGTTTGGTTTGGTGGGCATTTATCCTGTTCCTTCACCTGCTGGATATTCCTCTGTCTCTTCATCTTGTTTATATTGCTGAGTTTGGGGTGGCTTTTCTTCTGTATTCTGGCAGTTTGTGGAATTCTCTTTATTATGGAGTTTCCTTGCTGTGGGTGGGGTTGTGTGGGTGGCTTGTCAAGGTTTCTTGGTTAGGGAAGCTTGTGTCGGTGTTCTAGTGGGTGGAGCTGGATTTCTTCTCTGTGCAATGAAGTATCTAGTAATGAGTTATGAGATGTCAGTGGGTTTGGAGTTACTTTGGGCAGCCTGTATATTGAAGCTCAGGGCTGTGTTCCTGTGTTGCTGGAGAATTTGTGTGGTATGTCTTGCTCTGGAACTTATTGGCCCTTGGGCGATGCTTGATTTCAGTGTAGATATGGAGGGGTTTGATGAGTTCCTATCGATTAATGTTCCCTGGTGTCAGGTGTTCTCTGATATTCTCAGGATTTGGACTTAAGCCTCTTGCTTCTTGTTTTCAGTCTTATTTTTACAGTATTCTCAAGACTTCTCCTTTTATACAGCACCATTGATAAAACATCTAGGTTAAAGATGAAAAGTTTCTCCACAGTGCGGGACACCCAGAGAGGTTCACAGTTACATGGAGAAGAGAAGAGGGAGGAGGGAGTTAGAAGTGACCCGAATGAGATGAGGTGGAATCAAAAAAGGAGAGAGCAAGTTCGCCAGTAATCAATTCCTTAT
The DNA here is from genome assembly GCF_029378745.1 of Bos indicus. Classification (NCBI taxonomy): domain Eukaryota; kingdom Metazoa; phylum Chordata; class Mammalia; order Artiodactyla; family Bovidae; genus Bos; species Bos indicus. Next base: position 1,720,149 of record NC_091780.1, on the reverse strand, counting down.
GTGCTCTCTACAGTCTGGACAGTTCAGAGATGTTCATGGAGTTATACAGAGAAGAGAAGAGGGAGGAAGGAGACAGAGGTGGCCAGGAGAATAAAAGGGGGGAATGAAAAGGAGAGAGACAGATCCAGCCAGTAATCAGTTCCCTAAGTATTCTCCACTGTCTGGAACACACAGAAATTCAGAGAGTTGGGTAGAGAAGAGAAGGGGGAGGGAGGAGACAGAGTCAACCTGGTGGAGAAAAATGAGAGTCCAAAGGGGGAGAGAGCAGTCAAGCCAGTAATCTCATCCCAAGTAAAAATGGGTACTGAATATTGGGTTCTTAAAGTTACAAAATTGATAACAAATACCAAAAGTCAAAGATTAAAATTCTAGAGTAGAGGTTGGATTTTCAAAAATACAATATTAAAGAAAAGAAGAAGAAGAAGAAGAAGAAGAAGAAAAGTCACAAAAGTTATAATATATATATATATATATATATATATATATATATATATATATGATGTTTGCTTTAAAAATAGCCTTTTTTTGAAAAGTAATAGTAGGTTATAAAAATGAAAATTAAAGGAGTAAGAGAGGACTTAAAAATTAAAAAAAAAAAGTTAAAAAAATGAATGATCGTAAAAATAGTAAAAATATATCTAGTAGTTTCTCTGGTGTTGTTGTGGGTATTGTGGGGTCAGTTCATTTTCAGATAGTTCCTTGGTCCAGCTTATATTTCTCAAGATCTATTGGCCCCCTCCCATGCAGTCGGTACTAATGACAGGGTTAGTTATCTATTTCACCTGTCACTTCCAAGGTGGTTCCCTCTGTTTTAGCTTCTTCTGTTTGCTGGTCTCTTCAGTGTCTGATTTCCTCCCTGACACAAAGAGGGTGGTGGTGGACACTTTCTTTTAGGCTCACTTGTTCAGTCGCACTGTGGGGAGGGAGGGACGCTGCAAACAAATAACACTGGTGTGTGCTTGCAGTGTCTCAGCCACACTGGGCCTGCCGTGACTCATGGCGCGTGCACCTTCCCTGCCCACAATGCTCAGACTCTAGGTTGCTCTGCTGATAACCTTCCGAAGCCGGCCCTGGGCTGCATGCACCTCCCGGGTCTAAGCCTCTCAGGTTCAGACACCTAGTTAGTCCTCAGAGGCGCAGACTCCATTGGGGCTGCGTTTTGTGCCCTTCCCATCTTTGAGCAGGTCGGGTGATGAGGTGTTTGGCGAGCGCGGTCACTGTGGCTTATCACCTTTCCCGTCCCTGCCACTCGGTTTTCTGGGTGTACAACCGGTGCACCTTCTCAGGTAGATGATGACTGTCCAGAACCCCAAGAAGTCTTAGTTAGCAAAGAAGCCTACTTGCATTTAGGTAGATAATATCTTTCTGGGTCTGGGATTGCCCCCTTCTGGCTCTGGCTGCCTGTCACTGGAGGGGGATGGTCTGAAGCCGGCTAGTTCTGGTCAGCCCTTTGTTCTGTGAGTGGGCCTGGCGGTGTCTTAGGGCCTTTCACGTGGTAACTATCCCACAGTCTGGTTTGCTAGCCCAAGTTAGTTCACTCTGATTAGCTTCCGGGCATTCAGTCCCGATCTTTACTCTAGGCAATGCAGCCCGCGCCTCCCTGCCCAGCCCCTGCTTGCTAGTGGCGGGTGAAGGCGTCTGTGCTGCTTCTCCACTGGGGGAATTACCACTGGGCTCATAATCTGTTGGTTTTAATTATTTAATTATTTGTCCTCCCTATTATGTTGCCCTCTGTGCTTCCAAAGCTTGCCACAGACTCACCAGTGAGAGTGTTTCCTGGTGTTTGGAAACTTCTCTCTTTTTAAGACTCCCTTCCTGGGATGGAGCTCCGTCCCTACCTCTTTTGTCTCTTTTTTTTGTCTTTTATATTTTTCCTACCTCCTTTTGAAGAGAATGGGCTGCTTCTCTGGGTGCCTGATATCCTCTGACAGCATTCAGAAGTTGTTTTGTGGAATTTACTCAGTGTTTAAATGTTCTTTTGATGAATTTGTGGGGGAGAAAGTGTTTCCCAATCCTATTCCTCCACCAACTTAGGACCACCTCCTGATTTCAACTTTCCAAATTTACTGAGATTTGATTTGTGACCCAAGATGCAGTCTGTCCTGGAGAATGTTCCATATGCACTTGAGAAGAAGGTGTAGTCTTCTGTATTTGGAGGGAATGTCTGGAAGATATGTGAGATTCATCACATCTAATGTTTCATTTAAGACTTGTGTTTCCTTGTTATTTTTGTTTATTTGTTTTGTTTTGATGATCTATCCATTGGTGTGAGTGGGGTGTTAAAGTCTCCTACTATTATTGTGTCACTGACAGTGTCTCTATTTATGTTGTTAGTGTTTGTCTTATGTATTGAGGTGTCTTATGTATTGGGTGCATAGATATTTACAATTGTTATGTTTTCCTCTTGGATTGATCCCTTGATCATTATGTAGTGTCCTTCCTTATCTCTTGTAATCTTCTTTATTTTAAGGTCTATTATTTTCTGATATGAGAATTGTTACTACAGCTTTCTTTTGCTTTACATTTGCATGGAATATATTTTTCCATCCTCTCACTTTCAGTCTGTATGTGTCTTGAAGTCTTAAGCGGGTTTCTTGTAGACAGCATATATATGGGCCTTGTTTTTGTATCCATTTAGGCAGTCTGTGTCTTTTTGATGAAGCATTTAATACATTTACATTTAAAGTAATTATTGGTATATATGTTCCTATCGCCATTTTCTTAATAGTTTGGGGTTTGATTTTGTGGATCTTTTAATTTTCTTGTATTTCTGGACTATACAAGTCCCTTTAACATTTATTGTAAAGCTGGTTTGGTGGTACTGAATTCTCTTAACTTTTGCTTGTCTGAAAAGCTTTTTATTTCTCCATCATTTTTGAATGAGATCCTTGCTGGGTACAGTAATCTTGGCTGTAGATTTTTTTTTTTCATTTCAGCATTTTAAATATATCCTGCCATTCCCTTCTGGCCTGCAGAGTTTCTACTGAAAGACCAGCTTTTAAACGTATGGGGTTTTCCTTGTATGTTACTTGCTGCTTTTTCTTTGCTGCTTTTGATATTCTTTATTTGTGTTTAATCTCTGTTAGCTTAATTAGTATGTGTCTTGGCATGTTGCTCCTTGGGTTTATCCTGTATGGGACTCTTTGCACCTCTTGGACTTGATTTACTATTTCCGTTTCCATGTTGGGGAAATTTTCAACTACAATCTCTTCAAAAATTTTCTCATACCCCTTCTTTTTCTCTTCGTCTTCTGGGACCCCTATAATTAGAATGTTAGTGTGTTTGATATTGTCCCAGAGGTCTCTGAGACTATCCTCAGTTCGTTTCATTAACTTTATTCTGCTCTTCAGAAATTATTTTCCACCATTTTATCTTCCAGCTCACTGATTCTTCTGCTTCAGACAGTCTGCTATTGATTCCTTCTAGAGTATTTTTAATTTTAGTGATTGTGTTGTTTTTCTCTGTATGTTTATTTTTTAATTCTCCTAGGTCTTTGTTAATTGATTCTAGCATTTTCTCCATTCTGCTGTCAATGTTTTGATCATCTTTACTATCATTATTCTGAATTCTTTTTCAGGTAGTTTGCCTATTTCCTCTTCATTTACTTGGACTTCTGTGTTTCTAGTTTGTTCCTTCATTTGTGCAGTGTTTCTCTGCCTTTTCACTTTTTTCTTTTTTAACTTATTCTGTTTGAGGTTTCCTTTTCCAGGCTTTAAGGTTGAATTCTTTCTTTCTTTTTTGTGTCTGCCCTCCTGAGGTTGGTTCAGTGGTTTGTGTAAGCTTCAAATAGGGTGAGATTTGTGCTGAGTTTGTTTGTTTGTTTTACCTCTGATGGGCATGGCTGAGTGAGGTTGTAATCCTGTATGCTGATGATTGGGTTTGTATTTTTATTTTGTTTGTAGTTTGGATGAGGCATCCTGCACAGGGTGCTACTGGTGGCTGGGAGGTGCTGGATCTTGTATTCAAGTCATTTCCTTTGTGTGAGTGCTCACTATTTGGTATTCCCTAGGGTTAGTTTTCTGGTAGTCTGGGGTCTTGGAGTCAGTTCTCCCACTTTCAAGAGGCTCTTTAGTTCCTCTTTACTTTCGACCATTAAAGTGGCATCATCTTCATATCTGAGGAGTTATTTCTCCCAGCAATCTTGATTCTGGCTTGTGAGTTTTCCAGCCCAGCATTGCACATGATATCCTCTGCATATAATTTACATAAGCAGGGTGACAATTTACAGCTTTGACAAACTCCTTTTTTCAATTTTGTACCAGTCCATTTTCCATGCCCAGTTCTCACTGTTGCTTCTTGTCCTGCGTACAGGTTTCTCAGGAGACAGTTAAGGTGAACTGGTATCCTCATCTCTTTAGGAATTTTGCAGTTTGTTGTAATCCACCCAGTCAAAGGCTTTAGCATAGTCAATGTAGCAGAAGTAGATTTTTTTTTTGTTTTTGGCATTCCATTGCTTTTTCTGAGAGCTTCCCTGGATCACACAGTAAAGAATCTGCCTGCAACTTGGGCGATCTGGGTTTGATCCCTGGGTTGGGAAGATACTCTGGAAAAAGGAATGGCAACCCACTTCAGGATTTTTGCCTGGAGGATCCTATAGACAGAGGGGCCTGATGAGCTACAGTCCATTGTGTTGCAAAGAGTCAGAAATGACTGCGTAACTAACACTTGCTGTTTGTATGATCCAATGGATGTTGATAAATTTATCTCTGGTTTCTCTGCATTTTTCTAAACACAGCTTGTACATCTGGCAGTTTTCAGTTCACATACTGCTGAAGCATAGCTTGAAGGATTTTGAGCATAATCTTGTTAGCATGTAAAATAAGTTCAATTGTACAGTAATTTGAACATTCTCTGGCATTACCTTTTTTTGAGATTGGAATGAAAACTTATCTTTCCAGCCCTGTGGCCAAGGCTGAGTTTTCTAAATTTACTGGCATATTTAACGCAGCACTTTCACAGCATCATCTTTTAGGACTTGAAATAGCTCAATTCGAATTCCATCAACTCCACTAGCTTTTTTCATAGTAATGCTTCCTAAGGCCCACTTGACTTCACACTCCAGGGTGTCTGGCTCTAGGGGAGTGACCATACCATAGTGGTTATCCGGGTCATTAATACCTATATTGTACAGTTCTTCTGTGTATTCTTGCCACCTCTTCTTAATCTCTTCTGCTTTTTTTAGGTCCTTACTGCTTCTGTCCTTAAAATAATGTAATATTTTAAAAGGTTTATTATTTCAAATCTATAAAATAAACATTTAAATAAAAATATAAGAGGAAATATAAAAGCAACTCTCTGAAATCACTGCAGAGTAATCAGAAAAGGCAGATACTGAAGGGGAGCTGAACCTTGGTGCTGGGTGAGTTTCCATTGTTTTATGACTTTAAGCCTGAAGGCAGCCCCAAGTCCTTACCCTTGAAGGGAAACTAAAATTTCAATGGAAAAACTAGAAAAGCAGTATTACCGGCATGAAAAACCAAAGGATACAGTTTGTGGCAGTCACATGCCCTAGAATATGAGAAGTTCTCACACACACACAAAAAAAGACTTAGAAGGAAGCTGAAATCTGCTTCTACACTCTGCTCAAATCCTGGATTATCCCTGAGATAGGCACAGATGGCAGACTACAAGCAACCCAGTTGGTGGGACATTAGTTACCACCAGCAACAAGTTTGTAGTTGTTGTTTCAGCAAATTAACTGCCTGATTTGAAATTGTATTCAGGAAAATATCACAATCAAGATTGTTTATAAAATATCATTCAAAATGTCTAGGACATAATCCAAAATTATTCAAAATAAGAAGGAACAGGAAAATGTGATGCATGCTCAAAAGCAAAGACAATAAACAGAGAACCAAAAAACCGTGGTTGAGCATATGATTGCTGAAATGATTAAGAAATTACTGGTCACAGTAATAACAAAAATACATAGGATTGGCTTCAGATAATTTGAAAGATGAAGCAGCACTTCAGAAAGCTTTGCTGTTGTAACATCACCTTTGCTATTGTAAGCCCCACTTCCCATTCAGGGTTTTTGATTTCCATAAGCCTAGGCCAGCTGGGGGATCTGATGGAATAAATAAGACATAATAATGCATGGTGCTTCTCAGGTGGTACTAGTGGTAAAGAACCCGCCTGCCAATGTAGGAGACATAAGAGATGCAGGTTCCATCCCTGGGTTGGGAATATCCCCTGGAGGAGGACATGAAACCCACTCCAGTATTCTTGTCTGGAGAATCCCAAAGACAGGGGAGCCTGGCAGGATACTGTCCATATCATTGAACAGAGTCAGACATGACTGAAGTGACTAGCACGCAATACTGCAGGAAGCATCTAGATAGAAGCTAAAATGTTTGAAGTTGACACTGTCTGAAAAAAAATGAGTGTCCATTCCTGTATCTGGTGATAAAATTGGGGCTAAGTAGGTGGTTATTGGGTGAATTGAGGGAAATAAAGAAGGGAGCTTTCTATGCTAGGAGGTGTCTTAGTCAAGTATTTATTTTCTTGATACAGCATTGAGGATCTTACTTGCACCCTTGATGGGGTTCCTTTCTGATGTCTGGGGGCAAGGCAATAGAAGGTGATGAAGCTTGCATGTATGCACATACATATCTGTCCATATGTGTGTGTGTGTTTGCTGGCCCATCCCTTTGGCCTAAATTCATGGCTCCTAAGTAAGTTTTTATTTGTCTGCCTCATGTTTTAGTTTGCCTTTTGTTGGTGGTGGTAGTGGTGGTGCACTTGCTTTTGGTTTTAAGGAAAGCACAGAAAACTATACACTATAAGTGTAAGTTCAGTAATTTTTTCACAAGGTGAACAACATACCTGTGCATCTAGCACTTAGATCCAGAAAAACAACATTAGTAGTATCTCTTAGAAGCTCCCTATGGCCCCTCCCTGTTGTGCTACTGTCCTGCCATAAAGTGTTTTTAATGTACCACAAGCGAAGATATATCCTGTCACAGCTGGAGAGGAATTGCCCTGCCATCATTTGGTGGACACCCTGACCATCTCATCCCAAAATAGAAGGGATATTGTAGTAACAGAGAGCAAAAAATATTGGATCCCTATAATCATGGGAAGCAAGTGCAGCTGCCTCTTTCATAAAATGATTGCATGATTAGAAGAAGGTTGAATTAACTGAACAACAGAAGGATAACTGGTCATCTCCATTCCTCCCTGACCAGAGGGTCAAATTAGCTGGGACATGGACAGCCCAGGGATGGGAAGGATGGCAGGTGGGTGTCAAACTTGGTCCGGTTTTTATTGCAACTGTCTGAGGAAATCTGGCTTTTAGAGCCATATTCCTGCAGGTTCCCTACCCCTTCAGGAAACCTCATATCAGGTTTCTAGAAAGTGTGTTGCCAAGGAGAGCAGAAGATACCAGCCCCCCGCCCACAGTTTCCATGATGCAATGCAGGTGTACCCCCCTGCCTGCTCAAGGATGGTGGGGAGGGAGTTGGGGGAGGGGGTCCAGAGGTGGAGTGTTGCATCTGCTGTTTTCTCCCCTGCCTGCCTTCTACCCCTCCTTTGAGCTCATGGTGGCTAATTCATTTTCTGGTTCTTGCTGTTAGCAGACAAAATGTGGCTCCTATACTAATTACCACCAGTATGCTCATCAGAAGCCTGACTGGATTTAACTGAATTAGGGCTTTCACATTTGCTTAGAAGGGAACTTAGCGAAAGGCTTACCAGGGAAAAAAGAAAAGAAGCTAGGGTCTACCAAGTGGTGGATGGTGAGCCTAGAGGGGAATAAAGGACAAAATTTAAAAAAACAGCAGAGTCATGAAAAGTGCAGGAAAAAAGAGTGAAAAAGGCCTGGTCAGAAAGGTATGAAAGACCAGGAGCCTGCAAGGGAGTGAGTAGGAGAGGATTAGGCTCCTGGGTGGGTGGAGCTACCGCACAGTCAAGTTCTGTGAGCAGTACATAAGCCCCTTAGGCAAAAAAAAAAAAAAAAAAAAAAGAAAGAAATGCACTATCTATAAACATTAAATGCTGGAGAGTGTGTGGAGGAAAGGGAACCCACTCTTGGTGGAGATGTAAATTGATACAACCACTAGGGAGAACAGTATGGAGATTTATTTTTAAAACGTAGGAAGAAAACTACCATATGACCCGGCAATCCAACTACTGGGCATATACTCTGAGAAAACCACAATTCTAAAAGACATATGTACCCCAGTGCTTATGGAAGCACTATCTACAATAGCCAGGACATGGAAGCATCTAGATGTCCACTGACAGATGAATGAATAAAGAAGTTGTGGCACATTTACTTAGCTATAAAAGTGGGATATTACTTAGCTATAAAAATTAAGTGAACTTGAGTCAGTTCTATTGAAGTTTACAAACCTAGAGTATATCATACAGAGAAAAGTAAGTCAGAAAGGGAAAAATAAATATTGTGTATTAATGTACATATACAGAATCTAGAAAAACAGTACTGATGAAATTACTTGCAGGACAGCAATAAAAAAAAAAAAAGATACAGAGAACAGAGTTGTGGACACAGTGAGAGAAAGGGTGGCATGGATTGAGAGAGGAGAGAGTAGAACTGAAAATTCACATTACCATATGTAAAATAGACAGCCAGGGGGAATTTGCTGTATGATGCCAGGAGCTTGACCTGGTACTCTGTGACAACTTGGAAGGATGGGATGTGGTGGGAGGTTGGAAGGAGATTCAAGAGGGAGGAGACATAAGTATACCTATGACTGATTCATGTTGACATGTGACAGAAACTAATACAACATTGTAAAACAATTATATTCCAATTAAAAATAAGGTAATTAAAAAATAAACATGAAAGTAATGGAAGCTTTAGCAAAAATCTTTGGGAGGAGGAATAAGAACAAAAATCCCTTAGAAAAAAATGAAAAGTGAGCAATCCAAGACCATATGTAGGGACGCTTTCTCTCTCCTCTTGGTACCCCTCACCCCTGAGAGCACCCAAGAATATAATTTCCAAATCAAATTCCTCAAAGAAACATATGATCCCCAGCAAACATTCTCTACTAACTATCAGTGATGTCAAGGGTACACATCAATAACCTCCAATGCACTTCAGTGGCTTTAAAAGACACACCACCTCAGACTATATTTCTGCCTTGGCTGGGGCCAAAGGTGAGCTTCATCAAGGGATAGGTCCAGCTGGGAGTCTAAAAAGCAGCAAGGCCCTGAAGTAGATAACTCTATGTGTGAGTGGTCTGGAGACTCCAGAGAACCATGGACAGCTAATGATAACATAATTCTCAAACTCACATTTGTAAAATATTTAGTCAAGAGTTGATTGGTGAGGGTGTGCATGAAACTATTCTATGGTAGAAGAAAGTGCATCTCAATCTCTATTGTTGAATAGGAGGAATGTGCCATAGATTTTGAAAATTATGTGACATTATACTTGATTAGAGGACTGGAATGGGTGAATTTAACTCAGCTGACCATTATATCTACTATTGTGGGCAGGAATCCCTTAGAAGAAATAGAGTAGCCACCATGGTCAAGAAAAGACCCGAAATGCAGTATTGGATGCAACCTCAAAAATGACAGAATGAACTCTGTTCGTTTTTAAGGCAAACCATTCAATATCACGGTAATCCAAGCCTATGCCCCAACCAGTAACGCTGAAGAAGCTGAAGTTCAACGGTTCCGTGAAGACCTACAAGACCTTTTAGAACTAAAACCCCCCAAAATACGTCCTTTTCATTATAGGGGACTGGAATGCAAAAGTAGGAAGTCAAGAAACACCTGGAGTAACAGGCAAATTTGGCCTCAGTGTACAGAATGAAGCAGGGCAAAGGCTAATAGAGTTGTGCCAAGAGAACACACTGGTCATAACAAACATTCTCGTCCAACAACACAAAAGAAGACTCTAGACATGGACATCACCAAATGGTCAATACCAAAATCAGATTGATTTTATCCTTTGCAGCCAAAGATGGAGAAGCTCTATAAAGTCAGCAAAAACAAGACTGGGAGCTGCCTGTGGCTCAGATCATGAAGTTCTAATTGCCAAATTCAGACTTAAATTGAAGAAAGTGGAGAAACCACTAGATCATTCAGGTATGATCTAAATTAAATCCCTTATGATTATACAGTGGAAGTGAGAAATAGATTTAAGGGATTAGATCTGATAGAGTGCCTGATGAACTATGGACAGAGGTTTGTGACATTGTACAGGAGACAGGGATCAGGATCATCCCCACAGAAAAGAAATGCAAAGAAGCAAAATGGCTGTCTGAGGAAGCCTTATAAATAGCTGTGAAAAGAAGAGAAGCGAAAAGCAAAGGAGAAAAGGAAAGATATAAGCATCTGAATGCAGAGTTCCAAAGAACAGCAAGAAGAGATAAGAAAACCTTCCTCAGTGATCAGTGCAAAGAAATAGAGGAAAATAACAGAATGCGAATGACTAGAGATGTCCTCAAGAAAATTAGAGGCACCAAGGGAACATTTCATGCAAAGATGGGCTTGATAAAGGACAGAAACGGTATGGACGTAAGAGAAGCAGAAGATAATAAGAAGAGGTGGCAAAAATACACAGAAGAACTGTACAGAAAAGAGCTTCACAACCCAGATAATCACGATGGTGTGATTGCTCACCTAGAGCTAGACATTCTGGAATGTGAAGTCAAGTGGGCCTTAGAAAGCATCACTATGAACAAAGCTAGTGGAGGTGATGGAATTCCAGTTGAACCATTTAAAATCTTGGAAGATGATGCTGTGAAAGTGCTGCACTCAATATGCCAGAAAATTTGGAAAATTCAGCAGTGGCCACAGGGCTTTAAAAGGTCAGTTTTCATTCCAATCCCAAAGAAAGGCAATGTCAAAGAATGCTCAAATTACCTCACAGTTGCACTCATCTCACACGCTAGTAAAGTAATGCTCAAAATTTTCCAAGCCAGGCTTCAGCAGTACATGAACCGTGAACCTTCAGATATTCAAGCTGGTTTTAGAAAAGGCAGAGGAACCAGAGATCAAATTGCCAACATCTGCTGGATCATCAAAAAAGCAAGAAGGTTCCGGAAAAAAACATCTATTTTTGTTTTATTGACTATGCCAAAGCCTTTGACTGTGTGGATCACAATAAACTGTGGACAATTCTAAAAGAGATGGGAATACCAGACCATCTGACCTGCTTCTTAAGAAATCTGTATGCAGGTCAGGAAGCAACAGTTAGAACTGGACATAGAACAACAGACTGGTTCCAAATAGGAAAAGGAGTACAACAAGGCTGTATATTGTCACCGTGCTTATTTAACTTATATGCAGAGTACATAATGAGAAATGCTGGGCTGGAAGAAGCACACACTGGAATCAAGATTGCCGGGAGAAATATCAATAACCTTAGATATGCAGATGAGACCACCCTTATGGCAGAAAGTGCAGAGGAACTAAAAAGCCTCTTGATGAAAGTAAAAGGGGAGACTGAAAAAGTTGGCTTAAAGCTCAACATTCAGAAAACGAAGATCATGGCATCTGGTCCCATCACTTCATGGGAAATAGATGGGGAAACAGTGTCAGACTTTCTTTTTTTGGGCTCCAAAATCACTGCAGATGGTGACTGCAGCCATGAAATTAAAAGATGCTTACTCCTTGGAAAGAAAGTTATGACCAACCAAGATAGCATATTGAAAAGCACATACATTACTTTGCCAACAAAAGTCTGTCTAGTCAAGGCTATGGTTTTTCCTGTGGTCATGTATGGATGTGAGTTGGACTTTGAAGAAAGCTGAGTGCTGCAGAATTGATGCTTTTGAATTGTGGTGTTGGAGAAGTACTGTTGAGAGTCCCTTGGCCTGCAAGTAGATCCAAGCAGTCCATCCTAAAGGAGATCAGTCCTGGGTGTTCATTGTAAGGATTGATGTTGAAGCTGAATCTCTAATCCTTTGGACACCTCATGTGAAGAGCTGACTCATTGGAAAAGACCCTGATGCTGGGAGGGATTGAGGGCAGGAGGAGAAGGGGACGACCGAGGATGAGATGGCTGAATGGCATCACCGACTCAATGGATATGAGTTTGAGTGAACTCCGGGAGTTGGTGATGGACAGGGAAGCCTGGCGTGCTGTGATTCATGGGGTTGCAAAGTGTCGGACACGAATGAGCAACTGAACTGAACAGAACTGATACTTGATTAAAAATATTCCTTTCCCATTGGAAACTGGAACAAATGTTCCAATATCAACAACTTGTTTGTGACCCACTTGAACCACCTACAGGTAAGGGGAATAAAATGTTTCTCATTTATTTGCTATCATTATTTTTAATCTCCTCACAGTGCTTTCCAGGAGATTTTTAAACATAAAACTTCTTCATAGAGGTGAACAAAATGGCAGATGAGTTGGTGTACGTGGAGTACATCTCTCGATGGATACATCAGGAATGCACCTTCAGGCACAGAAGTGCATGCAGAACATCAGCTGAGAGTGGACAGGAGTACGTGATGGATGGAACAGCATATGCAAAACCACACAAAAAAGAACTCAAATCAAGCCCTAAGGCTTTGGAGCGGGAGCACTGACTCCAAGACCCCAGACTACAGGAAAATTAATCCTAGGGAGTATCAAATAGTGAAAACTCACACAAAGGAAACAACTTGAATACAAGATCCAGCATGCCTAGCCACTAGTAGCACTCTGTGCAGGATGCCTCATCCAAACTACAAACAAAATAAAAATACAAACCCAATCATCAGCATACAGGATTACAACCTCACTCAGCCATGCCCATCAGAGGTAAAACAAACAAACAAACAAACTCAGCACAAATCTCACCCTATTTGAAGCTTACACAAACCACTGAACCAACCTCAGGAGGGCAGACACAAAAAAGAAAGAAAGAATTCAACCTTAAAGCCTGGAAAAGGAAACCTCAAACAGAATAAGTTAAAAAAGAAAAAAGTGAAAAGGCAGAGAAACACTGCGCAAATGAAGGAACAAACTAGAAACACAGAAGTCTAAGTAAATGAAGAGGAAATAGGCAAACTACCTGAAAAAGAATTCAGAATAATGATAGTAAAGATGATCAAAACGTTGACAGCAGAATGGAGAAAATGCTAGAATCAATTAACAAAGACCTAGGAGAATTAAAAAATAAACATACAGAGAAAAACAACACAATCACTAAAATTAAAAATACTCTAGAAGGAATCAATAGCAGACTGTCTGAAGCAGAAGAATCAGTGAGCTGGAAGATAAAATGGTGGAAAATAATTTCTGAAGAGCAGAATAAAGTTAATGAAACGAACTGAGGATAGTCTCAGAGACCTCTGGGACAATATCAAACACACTAACATTCTAATTATAGGGGTCCCAGAAGACGAAGAGAAAAAGAAGGGGTATGAGAAAATTTTTGAAGAGATTGTAGTTGAAAATTTCCCCAACATGGAAACGGAAATAGTAAATCAAGTCCAAGAGGTGCAAATAGTCCCATACAGGATAAACCCAAGGAGCAACATGCCAAGACACATACTAATTAAGCTAACAGAGATTAAACACAAATAAAGAATATCAAAAGCAGCAAAGAAAAAGCAACAAGGAAAACCCCATACGTTTAAAAGCTGGTCTTTCAGTAGAAACTCTGCAGGCCAGAAGGGAATGGCAGGATATATTTAAAATGCTGAAATGAAAAAAAAAAAAAAATCTACAGCCAAGATTACTGTACCCAGCAAGGATCTCATTCAAAAATGATGGAGAAATAAAAAGCTTTTCAGACAAGCAAAAGTTAAGAGAATTCAGTACCACCAAACCAACTTTACAATAAATGTTAAAGGGACTTGTATAGTCCAGAAATACAAGAAAATAAAAATATCTACAAAATCAAACCCCAAACTATTAAGAAAATGGCGATAGGAACATATATACCAATAACTACTTTAAATGTAAATGGATTAAATGCTCCATCAAAAAGACATAGACTGCCTGAATGGATACAAAAACAAGGCCCATATATATGCTGTCTACAAGAAACCCGCTTAAGACCTCAAGACACATACAGACTGAAAGTGAGAGGATGGAAAAATATATTCCATGCAAATGTAAAGCAAAAGAAAGCTGTAGTAACAATTCTCATATCAGAAAAAATAGACCTTAAAGTAAAGAATATTACAAGAGATAAGGAAGGATACTACATAATGATCAAGGGATCAATCCAAGAGGAAGACATAACAATTGTGAATATCTATGCACCCAATATATAAGACACCTCAATACATAAGACACCTCAATACATAAGACAAACACTAACAGACATAAATGGAGACACTGTCAGTAACATAATAATAGTAGGAGACTTTAACACTCCACTCACACCAATGGATGGATCATCAAAACAAAACAAACAAACAAAAATAACAAGGAAACACAAGTTTTAATGAAACATTAGATGTGATGAATCTCACTGATATCTTCCAGACATTCCCTCCAAATGCAGAAGACTACACCTTCTTCTCAAGTGCATATGGAACATTCTACAGGACAGACTGGATCTTGGGTCACAAATCAAACCTCAGTAAATTTTGAAAAATTGAAATCATATCAGGCATCTTTTCTGACCACAATACTAAGAGACTAGATATCAATTACAAGAAAAAATGCTGTAAAAAACACTAACACATGGAGATTAAACAATATGTTCCTAAATAACCAACAGGCTACTGAAGAAATCAAAAGGGAAACCAAAAACTTCCTAGAAACCAGTGACAAGGAAAACATGCCAACTCAAAAGCTACGGGATGCAGCAAAAGCAGTTCTAAGAGGAAGGTTTAAAGTAATACCATGCTGCCTCAGGAAACAAGAAAAACATCAAATAGACAACCTAATTTTACACCCAAAACAACTGGGAAAAGAAGAACAAAATACTCACCAAAATTAGCAGAAGGAAAGAAATCATAAAGATTAGAGCAGATATAAATTAAAAAGAAATAAAAAAACAGTAATAAAGATTAATAAATCTAAAAGAAAGATTAAAAAAAATGCAAACTTTTAGCCAGACTCATCAGGAAAAAAAGAAGAATCAAGTCAACAGAATTGGAAAGGAAAAAGGAGAGGCTACAACAGACAAGGCATAAATGCAAAGGATTATAAGAGACTATTATAAACAACTATAGGGCCATAAAATAGATAACTGGAAGAAATGGACAGATTCTTATAAAAGTTAAACCTTCCAAGACTGAACCAGAAGGAAATAGAAATTATGAAAGACCCAATTAGAAGCACTAAAATTGAAGCTCTGATCAAAAACCTCCCTAAAAACAGAAGCCCAGGACCAGATGGCTTCACAGGAGAATTCTATCAAACATTTAGAGAAGAGTTAATGCCTAGCCTTCTAAAACTCTTTCAAAACACTGCAGAGGAAAGAACACTCCCAAACTCATTCTATGAGGCCACCATCACCCTGATACCAAAAACCAAAGAAAACACACAAAAAAGAAGACTACAGGCCAATATCCCTGATGAACATAGATGCAAAAATCCTCAACAAAATTTTATCAAAAAGAATTCAACAACAGATTAAAAAGCTCATACACCATGATCAAGTCAGCTCTATTCCGGGGATGCAATGATATTTCAATATAGGCAAATCAATCAATGTGATTGACACCATATTAACAAATTGAAAGTTAAAAACATATGATAATCTCAATAGACGCAGAAAAAGCCTTTGTCAAAGTTCAGCACCCGTGTATGATTAAAACTCTTCAAAAAAATGGGCATAGAAGGAACCTACCTCAACATAGGAAAGGCCATATATGATAGACAAGTCTATAGCAAACATTATTCTCAATAGTTAAAAACTGAAAGCGTTCCCTTTAAGTTCAGGAACAAGAAAATGGTGTCCAGTTTCACCACTATCATTTAACATAGTTATGGAAATCCTAGCTACAGCAATCAGAGAAGAAAAAGAAATAAAAAGAATCCAGATCAGAAAAGAAGAAGTAACGCTCTCACTGTTTGCAGATGACATGATACTGTACCTAGAAAACGCTAAAGATACTATGAGAAAATTACTAGAGCTAATCCATGAATGTAGCAAAGTTGTAGGATACAAAATCAATACACAGAAATCACTTGCATGTCTCAGTTCAGTTCATTTCAGTCACTCAGTTGTGTCCGACTCTTTGCAACCCCATGAATTGCAGCACTCCAGGCCTCCCTGTCCATCACCAACTCCCAGAGTTCACTCAGACTCACGTCCATCGAGTCAGTGATGCCATCCAGCCATCTCATCCTCTATACCATACACAAAATTAAACTCAAAATGGATTAAAGAGAACATAGGCAAAACACTCTGACATAAATCACAGCAGGATCTTATATGACCCACCTCCAAGAATACTGGTAATAAAAGCAAAAATGAACACATGGGACCTAATTAAAATTAAAAGCTTCTGCACAACAAAGGAAACTATAAGCAAGGTGATAAGACAGCCTTCAGAATGGGAGAAAATGATAGCAAATGAAGCAACTGACAACTAATCTCAAAAATATACAAGCAACTCCTACAGCTCAATTCCAGAAAAATAAACGACCCAATCAAAAAATGAGCCAAAGAACTAAATAGGCATTTCTCCAAAGAAGACATACAGATGGCTAACAAACACAGGAAAAGATGCTCAACATCACTCATTATCAGAGAAATGCAAATCAAAACCACTATGAGGTACCATTTCACGCTAGTCAGAATGGCTGTGATCCAAAAGTCTACAAGCAATAAGTGCTGGAGAGGGTGTGGAGAAAATGGAACCCTCCTACACTGTTGGTGGGAATGCAAACCAGTATAGCCACTATGGAGAACAGTGTGGAGATTCCTTAAAAAACTGGAAATAGAACTGCCTTATGACCCAGCAATTCCACTGCTGGGCATACACACTGTGGAAACCAGAATTGAAAGAGACACGTGTACCCCAGTGTTCATCGCAGCACTGTTTTTAATAGCCAGGACATAGAAGCAACCTAGATGTCCATCAGCAGATGAATGGATAAGAAAGCTGTGATACATATACTCAGCCATTAAAAAGAATACATTTGAATCAGTTTTAATGAGGTGGATGAAACTGGAGTCAATTATACAGAGTGAAGTAAGCCAGAAAGAAAAACACCAACACAGTATAATAATACATATATATGGAATTTAGAAAGATGGTAACGATAACCCTGTATGCAAGACAGTAAAAGAGACACAGATGTATAGAACAGTCTTTTGGACTCTGTGGGAGAGGGAGAGGGTGGGATGATTTGGGAGAATGGCATTGAAACATGTATAACATCATATAAGAAATGAATCGCCAGTCGCGGTTTGATGCAGGATACAGGATGCTGGGGGCTGGTGCACTGGGATGACCCAGAGGGATGGTACGGGGATGGAGGTGGGAGGGGGGTTCAAGATGGGGAACAAGTGTACACCCGTGGTGGATTCATGTTGATGTATGGCAAAACCAATACAATATTGCAAAGTAATTAGCCTCCAATTAAAATAAATAAATTTAAATTAAAAAAAAAAGTATTGATGCTTTGAAACTGTTGTGCTGCAGAAGACTCCTGAGAGTTTCATGGACAGCAAAGAGATCAAACATGTCAATCCTAAAGGAAACCAACCCTGAATATTCATTGGAAGGACTGATGATGAAGCTGAAGCTCCAGTATTTTTTGGCCAACTGATATTAAGAGCTGACTGATTGGAAATGACCCTGATGCTGGGAAAGATTGAAGGCAAGAAGAGGATGACAGAGATGAGATGGTTGGATGGTATCACTGACTCAATGGACATGAGAAGCCTTGTGTGCTGCAGTTCATGGGAATCATAAAGAGTTGGACATGACATAGCTATTGAACAACAACAAATATAATAATTATTAATATAATAATATTGAAGGTAGGAGAAGGGGATGACAGAGGTTGAGATGGTTGTATGACGTTACTAACTTAATGGATATGCGTTTGAGCAAGCTATAGCAGTTGGTGATGCACAGGGAAGCCTGGTGTGCTGCAGTCCATAGGGTTGCTAAGAGTCGGACACGACTGAGTGACTGAACTGATTAATGTAATATGCATGAACCATATCATCAATGTAGCACTATTTGTATTAATATATGTTAATTCATAATTGATATGAGCTGTAAAATATTTGTGTATATATTTATATTTAAATATTTGAAACTAGATGTGTTTAGTTTTCGCTGTCTACAGAAGACTTAATCCAACTGGAGATACTTGGCCACGTCCTGAAACAGAATGCCAAGTTGGTGTCCTCCGAACATGACAGCAAAAGCTCATGAACTGCTACACACTCCAGAGTTATATTTGTTCAGATCAGTCAGACAAAAATATTTCTGCGAATACATGTCAGGGCATTCTACATAAAGATCCCAGACAATTGCATAAGTTTTAGTGTGGGATATGAGAACAAGGGACAGAAAGACTGGTGAGGAGGCACAAAGGTTTATAAAACCAAAGTAGTGCCCCTGGTACAGCCAGCTAGAAGAAGAAAATAGGAGAAATGGATAATCTGGGGAGGAGCACGAAGAATGTGTGGATTCAGAGCATCCTCCCACACAGAGGGTGTCTACTCACCTTCCCCACTCATACCTTCTCTTTCATCCCTGTGGTCTGAGGAATGAATCTGCAGATACACATGACTGTCCATTCTTGTCAAGAAGAAACTGTATTTTCCTTTGCTTCAATAAAAAAATATAATGCAACACATCCTCCAAACTGTATTCTCAGCTTTGGGCAGGACCCCTCTCAGGGAGCTGGGGACCTGGAATGAGGAAGGCTGTAGACAGGAAGCATGGTTTTGTTCTTCTTTGCATTCAGCCTTCATAAAGCATCTAATCTCTCCAATTGCTGACCTCAATCATCACTAAAATGCAACATCAATTCTATTCAAGGCTAGATCATGGAAAATTTTGTTTTCATTTCACTTGTTATGAATTTTCTTTCCACAATACCTTAGCTCTTGTGATGTCTTCTTTCCTTTTTCATTAAACATCTTTCATCATAATATGCAATGTGTTTTCCATTCAACTGGCAGCTTCTCTAAGGATGCTATCTGCATAGGTGGCCTCTATAACTAGTTCACACATAAGGACAGGTAGGGGGCAAGAGTTTGATGTGAAGCCATGCTCATATTTGATGAGGACCTATTAGACAGGTAGAGACTGAGGATGGGTTCTATGTCTTGAGTGGACAAAAGTGGTCCCAAAGTGGTCATCATGAATGTTCTGGAATAACAACTGGCCTTGTGTGCAAACTCTAGAAGCATCTTAAGAACATATCAGAACCCCTTATATCTGATATATTTTTAAGCCACGTTGTAACATTGTAATAATTTCCCCCAAATTGCAACTTAGAATCTACTCAAATTTTTTACATAAAATCATGAATTAATATTTGAGGATCAGATCATTAATTAATATTCCCCATTAATAAGCAATATTCTCTAGTTCTAGAAGTCTGAATAGAGAAATATAGCTAGCAGTATATACAACCCTTAGAAATGTAATATTTTCCTGCCTCAAAAATCTTCCTGAAATCATGTGAAACTTGAAGTGTCATCACAGCTCAAAGTTTTATCATGAGACGGTCACTCAATACCTACTTCAGGATCTGCCAACACTGGTATCCAACACTAATACTCCCCACATATTATGTAGCCAGAACTGCTGGTTGTTGCATAAGATGAACTCTATGAACCTTATTATCTCAGTTCCTAGTGTCAGGACATAGATAAGGAGAAAAGCAGCTGACAGGGAGCACTACTTATATTTCTCAGATCTGGGAAAAGCTTCCTAAGATACATCTGTTACTTAATTTTTGTCTTTATGAAGGCATTACTCACCTCCAAGGTCTTAACTCATTTTTAGCTACATTCTAGGCTCCCCCAGCACTTTCTAAGCCATAAAAGTATTGAGGTCAGAGCAAGAATCAAACCAAGGAAATCTGTATCCCAATAAAATAATAGTCTCCAGTAGTAACCCAATAAAATAGCACTGCCGCATAATTAAATCTGTGTAGGTCATCAGTGTGGAAAGTGGGTCATATAAATGAAGCTGTAATGAATTTGATCTTGTACCTTTACAAAAGGAAGTTAGCTAATCAGTCACAATCAGTTTAATGGAGGGATGGGCAGGTAGGAAGGATGGGTAGTGGAAACTCTCCATACCTCTCAATCCATCTCTTTTCTTACTCCCAATACAGCTTCTATCAATACAGAGGTGCAGGTGTTGGCAGTGCACCCAGATTGTTCTGCGACAATGCACTTGATCCTGGTAGATCTTCTGCTCTCGTCCTTACCCTGTAAATAACTGACAACAGCTTTGTTGCCAGGAATAAAGCATATCCTTGCACACCCTAAAATTGAATAAAGTAGGGAAAACATCTAGACCATTCAGGTATGATCTAAATCAAATCCCTTACAATTATGCACTGGAAGTGACAAATAGATTCAAGGGATTAGATCTAATCGATAGAGTACCTGAAAACTATGAATGGAGGTTCGTAACATTGTTTAGGAGGCAGTGACTAAAACCATCCCCAAGATGAGGAAATGCAAAAAGGCAAAGTGGTTGCATGAAGAGGCCTTAAAATAGCTGAGAAATGAAAAGAAGCTAAAGACAGAGGAGGAAAGGATATATATATATATATGCTGCTACTGCTGCTAAGTCACTTCAGTCGTGTCCGAGTCTGTGCGACCCCATAGACGGCAGCCCACGAGGCTCCCCTGTCCCTGGGATTCTCCAGGCAAGAACACTGGAGTGGGTTGCCATTTCCTTCTCCAATGCATAAAAGTGAAAAGTGAAAGTAAAGTCTCTGAGTTTTGTCCTACTCTTAGCGACCCCACGGACTGCGGCCCACCAGGCTCCTCCATCCATGGGATTTTCCAGGCAAGAGTGCTGGAGTGGGGTGCCATTACCTTCTCATTGTATATATACATACATACATACATACACACACACACACACACACACACACACACACACATATGTGTGTGTATATGTATATATATACACACACACACGTATACATACATCTGAATGCAGAGTTCCAAAGAATGGCAAGGAGAGATAAGAAAGGCATCCTAAATGATCAGTGCAAAGAAATAGAGTAAAACAATAGAATGGGAAAGGCTAGAGATCTCTTTAAGAAAATTAGAGATACCAAGGGAGCATTTAATGTGAAAATGGGCACAATAAAGGATAGAAACGGCATGGACCTAACAGAAGCAGAAGATATTAAGAAGAGGTGGCCAAAACACAGAAAAAGTAAACAAAAAACTCTAATAACTTAGATAACCATGAAGGTGTTATAACTCACCTAGAGCCAGAAATCCAGGAGTGGAAAATCAAGTGGGCCTTAGGAAGCATCACTATGAACAAAGCTAGTGAGGGTAATGGAATTCCAGCTGAGCTATTCCAGTCCTAAAATATGATGCTGTGAAAGTGCTGCCCAAATATACCAGCAAATTAAAAAAAAAAACTCAGCAGTGGCCACAGGACTGGAAAGGTTCATTTTCATTCCAATTCCAAAGAAAGGCAATGCAAAAGACTGTTCAAACTCCTGCACAATTGCACCAACCTCATAAGCTAGCAAAGTAATGCTTAAAATTCTCCAAGATAAGCTTCAATACTATGTGAACCGAGAACTCCCAGTTTTTCAAGCTGGACTTAGAAAAGGCAGAAGAACCAGAGATCAAATCGTCAACATCCTTTGAATCATAGAAAAAACAAGAGAATTCCAGAAGAAAAGCATCTAATTCTGTTTCACTGACTACGCTAAAGCCTTTGATGTATTCAGTTCAGTTAATTTCAGTTGCTCAGTCGTGTCTTACTCTTTGAAGCACCATGGATTCAGTTGCAGCTCAACATGCTTCCCTATCCATCACCAACTTCTGGAACTTGCTCAAACTCATGTCCAAGTCGGTGATGCCACGAACCATCTCATTCTCTGTCGTCCCCTTCTCCTCCTGCCTACAATCTTTCGCAGCATCAGGGTCTCTCCCAATGAGTCAGTTCTTTGCATGAGGTGGCCTAAGTACTGGAGCTTCAGCATCAGTCCTTTCAATGAATATTCAGGACTGATTTCCTTTAGGATTGACTGATTTGATCATGCAGTTCAAAGGACCTTCAAGAGTCTTCTCCAACTTCACAGTTAAAAGCATCAATTATCCAGCACTCAGCTTTCTTTATGGTCCAACTCTTACATACATATATGACTACTGGAAAAACCATAGCTTTAATTAGATGGACCTTTGTTGGTGGAGTAATGTCTCTGCTTTTTAATATGCTGTCTAGGTTGCTCATAGCTTTTCTTCAAAGGAGCAAGTGTCTTTTAATTTCATGACTACAGTCATCATCTGTAGTCATTTTGGAGCCCAAGAAAAGAAAATATGTCACGGTTTCCATTGCTTCCCCATGAATTTGTCAGGAAGTAATGGGACTGGATGCCATAATCTTTGTTTTTTGAATATTGAATTTTAAGCCAACTTTTTCACTCTCCTCTTTCACTTTAATCAAGAGGCTCTTTAGTTCCTCTTAGCTTTTTTCCATAAGGATGATGTCATATTACTCAGCCATTAAAAAGAATACATTTGAATCAGTTCTAATGAGGAGGACGAAACTGTAGCGTATTATACAGAGTGAAGTAAGCCAGAAAGAAAAACACCAACACAGTATACTAACGCATATATATGGAATTCAGAAAAAATGGTAGCAATAACCCTATATGTGAGACAGCAAAAGAGACACAGATGTATAGAACAGTCTTTTGGACTCTGTGGAAGAGGGTGAGGGTGGGATGACTTGAGAGAAAGGCATTGAAACATGTATATTATCATATATGAAACGAATCGCCAGTCCAGGTTCGATGCGTGAGACAGGGTGCTTGGGGCTGATGCACTGGGATGACCCAGAGGGATGGGATGGGGAGGGAGGTGTGAGGGGGTTCAGAATGGGGAACACATGTACAGCCATGGTGGATTCATGTCAGTTTCAGGCCTACTGAAACTCTCTTGCTTTTCCGATGATCAAATGGATGTTGCCAATATGATCTCTGGTTCCTCTGCCTTTTCTAAAGGTAGCTTGAACGTCTGGAAGTTCATGCTTCATGTACTGTCAAAGCTTGGCTTGGAGAATTTTGAGCATTACTTTGCTAGCAGGTGGGATGTGTGTGGTATTTTGAGCCTTCTTTGAAATTGTGTTTCTTTGGAATTGAAATGAAAACTGACCTTTTCCAGTCCTGCGGCCACTGCTGAGTTTTCCAAATTTGCTGGCATATTGAGTGGAGCACTTTCACGGCATCATCTTTTAGAATTTGAAATAGCTGAACTTGAATTCCATCACCTTCACTAACTTTGTAGTCATTCTTCCCAAGGCCCACCTGACTGCATTCCAGGGTTGCTGGCTCTTGGTGAGTCATTACGCCATGGGTTATCTGGGTCATGAAGGTCTTTTTTGTATAGTTCATCTGTGTGCTCTTGCCACCTCTTCTTAATATCTTCTGCTTCTGTTAGGTCCATGCAATTTCTGTCCTTTATTGTACCCATCTTTGTATGAAATATTCCCTTGGTGTCTCTAATATTCTTGATGAGATCTTCAGTCATTCCCATTCTATTGTTTTCCTCTATTTCTTTGCATTGACCACTGAGGAAGGCTTTCTTATCTCTCCTTGTTTTCTTTGGAACTCTGCATTCAAATGGGTGTATCTTTCCTTTTCTACTTTGCCTTTTGCTTCTCCTCTTTCTTAGCTCTTTGTATGGCCTCCTCAGACAACCATTTTGTCATTTTGCCTCTCTTTTTCTTGGGAACTGTCTTGTTTACTGCCTCCTGTACAATGTCACGAATGTCCACCTGTTGATATTCAGGCACTCTGTCAATCCGATTTATAACTTGATGTATGATCAATGATTGTAATAGTGTAATTCTAGGTATGAAAAAATGTAATGAGGTGGAAAACTTGGCTGGATCATAACTAGAAGAGAGGTGTCCAGAGATCTTTGAGTATTAAGGCCTAGTCCAGTAATAGCACATAGAGTATCTTATCAACAAACATCTTCTTCAGAAGTGGGAACAAGCCTTCCCAGCAACACGGGATAAAATGGTAATGAAATGCCCCCCGAAGTGTAGTCGAATTTATGACTACAAGGGGGGCGTGTCAACTACAAATTGGCACTTCCCAAGATCATTGCCAAGGACTGAACAACAAAGGCATTTGCATTTTTCTCTATTGAGATTGAACCCCATGCTGCTATAGCTGTTGACCTTCAACAAGCCCTGAGGGAGTTCAGGGTGGAGTGAGGTACTCTGGGCTCTGGTGAAAATGTTGGGACAGGCTTTAGATAGATGGATGATTTTAGAAACAGATTTTATGATCTCAATCCTTCAGTTCAGTTCACTTCAGTCACTCAGTCATGTCTGACTCTTTGCAACCCCATGGACTATAGCACACCAGGCCTCCCAGTCCATTACCAACTCCCGGAGTTTATCCAAACTCATGTCCATTGAGTCAGTGATGCCATCCAACCATCTTATCATCTCTCATCCCCTTCTCTTCCCACATTCAATCTTTCCCACCATCAGGGTGTTTTCAAATTAGTCAACTCTTCGCATCAGGTGGCCAAAGTATTGGAGTTTCAGCTTCACCATCAGTCCTTCCAATGAACACTCAGGACTGATATCCTTTAGTATGGACTGGTTGAATCCCCTTGCAGTCCAAGGGACTCTTGAGAGTCTTCTACAACACTTCAGTTCAGAAGCATCCATTCTTCGGAGCTCAGCTTTCTTTATAGTCCAATTCTCACATCCATACATGACTACTGGAAAAACCATAGCCTTGACGAGATGGACCTTTGTTGCCAAAGTAATGTCTCTGCTTTTTAAATACACTGTATAGGTTTGTCATAATCTTTCTTCCAAGGAGTAAGCGTCTTTTAATTTCATGGCTACAATCACCATCTGCAGTGATTTTGGAGCCCCAAAAAAGAAAGTCTGACACTGTTTCTCCATTTATTTGCATTGAAGTGATGGGACCAGATGCCATGATCTTCGTTTTCTGAATGTTGAGTTTTAAGCCAACTTTTTCCCTCTCCTCTTTCACTTTCATCAAGAGGCTTTTTAGTTCCTCTTCACTTTTTGCCATAAGGGTGGTGTCATCTGCATATCTGAGGTTATTGATATTTCTCCTGGAAAACTTGATTCTAGCTTGTGCTTCATCCAGCCCAGCATTTCTCATGATTACACTGCATGTAAGTTAAATAAGCAGGTTGACAATATTGAGCCTTGATGTACACATTATCCT
This sequence comes from Bos indicus, assembly GCF_029378745.1. Classification (NCBI taxonomy): domain Eukaryota; kingdom Metazoa; phylum Chordata; class Mammalia; order Artiodactyla; family Bovidae; genus Bos; species Bos indicus. The sequence goes on along the minus strand of NC_091780.1, from coordinate 1,694,862 downwards.
GTTTGGAACCAGTCTGTTTTTCCATGTCCAGTTCTAACTGATGCTTCCTGATCTGCATACATATTTCTCAAGAGGCAGGTCAGTTGGTCTGGTATTCCCATGTCTTTCAAAATTTTCCACAGTTTATTGTTATCCACACAGTCAAAGGCTTTGGCATAGTCACTAAAGTGGAAATTGATGTTTTTCTGGAACTCTCCTGCTTTTTTGATGATCCAGTGGATGTTGGCATTTTGATCTCTGGTTCCTCTGCCTTTTCTAAAACTAGCTTGAACATCTGGAAGTTCATGGTTCGTGTACTGTTGAAGCTTGGCTTGGAGAATTTTTAGCATTACTTTGCTAGCATGTGAGGTGAGTACAATTGTACAGTAGTTTGAGGATTCTTTGGTCTTGCCTTTCTGAAACACTGAATGAAAACTGACCTTTTCCAGTCCTGTGGCCACTGCTGAATTTCCCCAAATTGCTGGCATATTGAGTGTAGCACCCTAACAGCATTATCATTTAGAATTTGAAATAGGTCAACTGGAATTGCATCACCTCCACTAGCTTTATTCATAGTGATGCTTCCTTTTTTTTTTTTTCTTTTTGAAAACTTTTATTGGAGTATAGTTGACTTACAATGCTGCATACATTTCAGATATATAGCAAAGTTAATCAGTTATACATATACCCATTTTTCGATGCTTCCTAAGGCCCACTTGACTTCACATTCCAGGATGTCTGTCACTAGGTGACTGTTCACAGCATCATGATTATTTGTGTTGTAAAGTGTTTTTTTTTTTTTTTTTTACAGTTCTTCTGTATAATCTTGCCACATCTTCTTAGTATCTTCAGCTTCTGTTAGGTCCATATCATTTCTGTTCTTTATTGAGCCCATCTTTGCATGAAATATTCCCTTGGTATCTCTAATTTTCTTGAAGAGATCTCTAGTCTTTCCCATTACTATTGTTTTCCTCTCTTTCATTGCACTGATCACTGAGAAAAGCTTTCTTGTCTCTCCTTGCCATTCTTTGGAACTCTGCATTCAAATGGGTGTATGTTTCCTTTTCTCCTTTGCTTTTTGCATCTCTTCTTTTCACAGCTATTTTTAACGTCTCCTCATACAGCCATTTTGCTTTTTTGCATTTCTTTTTCTTGGGGATAGTCTTGATCCCTGTCTCCTGTGCAATGTCATGAACCTCTGTCCATAGTTCTTCAGGCATTCTGTCCATCGGTTCTAGCCCCTTAAATATATTTCTCACTTCCAGTGTATAATCATAAGGGATTTGATTTAGGTCATACCTGAATGATCTTGGGCTTCCCTGGTGGCTCAGAGGTTAAAGCGGCTGCCTGCAATGAGGGAGACCTGGGTTCAATCCCTGGGTCGGGAAGATCCCCTGGAGAAGGAAATGGCAACTCGCTCCAGTATTCTTGCCTGGAGAATCCCATGGATGGAGGAGCCTGGTGGGCTACAGTCCATGGGGTCGCAAAGAGTCGGACACAACTGAGCAACTTCACTTTCACTTGAATGATCTAGTGGCTTCCCCTCCTTCTTCAATTTCAGTCTGAATTTGGCAATAAAGAGTTCATAATCTGCCAACAGTCAGCTCCCAGTTTGTTTTTGCTGATTGTATAGAGCATCTCCATCTATGACTGCAAGGAATATAATCAATCTGATTTCGATGTCGACCATCTGGTGATGTCCATGTGTGGAGTCTTTTCTTGTGTTGTTGGAAGAGGGAGTTTGCCATGCCCAGTGTGTCCTCTTGGCAAAACTGTGTTATCCTTTGCCCTGCTTCTGTACTCCACGGTCAAATTTGCCTGTTACTCCAGGTGTTTCTTGACTTCCTAATTTTTCATTCCAGTCCCCTATAATTAAAAGGACATCTTTTTTTTTTTTTTTTTTTTTTTTGCGTGTTAGTTCTAAAAGGTTTTGTAGGTCTTCATATTACCGTTCAACTTCAGGTTCTTCAGCATTACTGTTTGGGGCATAGACTTGGGTTACTGTGTTATTGAATGGTTTGCCTTGTAAACAAACAGTAATCATTCTGTCGTTTTTGAAATTGCATCCAAGTACTGAATTTTGGCAGAGAAGGCAACGGCACCCCACTCCAGTACACTTGCCTGGAAAATCCCATGGACACAAGAGCCTGGTGGGCTGCAGTCCATGGGGTCGCTAAGAGTCGGACATGACTGAGAGACTTCAGTTTCACTTTTCACTTTCATGCATTGGAGAAGGAAATGGCAACCCACTCCAGTGTTCTTCCCTGGAGAATCCCAGGGACAGCAGAGCCTAGTGGGCTACTGTCTATGGGGTCGCACAGAGTTGGACACGACTGAAGTGACTTAGCAGCAGCAGCAACTGCATTTTGGACTCTTTGTTGACAATGATGTCTAGTCCATTTCTTCTAAGGGATTCTTGCCCATAGTAGTAGATATAGTGGTCATCTGAGTTAAATTCACCCATTCCATTCCATTTTAGTTCACTGATGACTAAAATGTCAACATTCACTTTTGCCATCTCCTGCTTGACCACTTCAAAGTTGCCTTGATTCATGGACTTAACATTCCAGATTCCTATGCAGTTTTGCTCTTTACAACATTGTACCTTGCTTCTATAACTTGTCACATCCACAACTGGGTGCTGTTTTTGCTTTGGTTCCATCTCTTCATTCTTTCTGGAGTTATTTCTCCACTGATCTCCAGTAGCATATTGTGCATCTACCGACCTGGGAATTCATCTTTCAGTGTCATATCTTTTTGATGTTTCATACTGTTCATGGGCTTCTCAAGGCCAGGATACTGAAGTGGTTTGCCATTCCCTTCTCCCATGGACCACATTTTGTCAGAACTCTCCACCATGACCCGTCTGTCTTGGGTGGCCCTACTCAGCATGGGTCATAGTTTATTGAGTTAGACAAGACTGTGGTCCATGTGATTAGATTCGTTAGTCTTCTGTGATTGTGGCTTTCAGTGTGTCTGCCCTCCGATAGAGAAGGATAAAAGGCTTATGAAATCTTCCTAATGGGAGATAGTGACTGAGGGGGAAACTGGGTCTTGTTCTGATGGGTGGACCCATGTTCAGTAAATCTTTAATCAAATTTTCTGTTGATGGGTGGATTTGTGTTCCCTCCCTGCTATTTACCTGAGGCCAAACTATGGTGGAGGTAATGAAGGTAATAGTGACCTTCTTCAAAAGATCCTATGCATGTACTACTACACTCAGTGCCCTCAACCCTGCAGCAGACCACCACCAACACACTTCTCCGCTGGAGACTCCTGAACACTCACAGGCATGTCTGGGTCATTCTCTGGTTGGGTCACTGCCCCTTTGTCTTGAGTCCTGGTGCACAAGGTTCTGTTCGTCCCTCCAAGAGTCTATTTCTAAGTCCTGTGTAAGTTCTGGCAGCTCTTTGGTGGGGTTAATGGCGACCTCCTCCAAGAGGGCTTATGCCATACTCAAGTCTGCTGTACCCAGAGCCCCTGTCCCTGTGGCAGTCCACAGCTGACCCATACCTCCACAGGAGATGCTCAAACACAGTTCTGTCTCAGTCTTTGAGGGGTCCCTGGATCCTGGTATGCACAAGGTTTGTCTGAGCCCTCTTAATGTCTCTGGCAGGAATGGGGTTTGATTCTAAACATGAGTTCACCCCTCCTACCATCTTGCTGGGGCTTCTCCTTTGCCCTTGTACTTGCAGTATCTCCTCACAGCTGCTCCAGCACTACCATCTTATTGGGGTTTCTCTGACTTTGAACATGGGGTATCATGTAATGGTCTCAATCCTTGCATCTCCTCATATCTAGAGAAGAACTAAGTCCCTTCATGGTGACATCAGATCCTCATGACTAACAAAAACCTTTTGTAAAATGAGTGCTTCATGGCACTGAACTCCCCCTTCACCAAAACCGTATGTACAGATTTTCCCCCACTGCCACTTTGGAGCAGTGTCTCAGACCTATCTGAAATTCTGCCTCCCCGGCTGCAGTCCTCATTTTGCCCCAAATAAAAACTTATCTCACAACTCTCAAGTTGTACACTTTTTTTTTTCCAGTCCACATTTCTATGCACATTTCTTTAAAATTCTTTGTGTAGAAATATGTTTTTATTCCTTTTTGGTAAATATCTAGGACTAGGTTGCTGGTCCATATGGTAACTCCGTGTTTACCTCTGTAAGAGATAACCAAACTCTATTCCAAACTTCCCTACGTTTTTATGGTCCCCAAGGCAACTTATAACTATTTCAGTTGTTCAACAGCTATGTCAACACGTGGTGTTGTCAGACTTTTAGATTTTACCCATTCTGGTAGGTATGTGATGGTATTTCACTGTTTTTCCCTAATGATTAATGATGTTAAGCATCTTTGTATAGTTAGTTGACCATTTTTGTATCTTAGTAGGTAAAGAGTCTGATTAAAGCTTTTCCTCATTTTTATTGAATTGTTTACCTTATTACTGAATTTTAAGAATTCATTATAAAATCTAGATATAAAACTTTTGCTACATATGTTAAATGTAAACATTTGCATAGTCTTCTCTTTTCATTTCATCAAAGATGTATTTCAAAGAGCATAAGTTTTATTTATTTTTTTTTGTATGGTATAATTTTCACATGATGAAATTATTTTTAATTAATTAATTAAAATTGGAGGCTAATTACTTTACAATATTGTAGTGTTTTTTCTTTTTGCCAAACATCAAATGAATCAGTCACAGGCACACATGTATTCCCCATCCAGAACCCCCTTCCCACCTCCCTCCACATCCCATCCCCCAGGGTCATCCCAGTGCACCAGCCCTGAACACCCTGTCTCATACATCGAACCTGGACTGGTGATCTGCCTCACATATGATACACTTCAACACTACCCTCTCAAATCATCCCATCCTCGCCTTCTCCCACAGAGTCCAAAAGACCTCTTTACATCTGTGTCTTTTTTGCTGTCTAGCATAAAGGGCCATCATTACCATCTTTCTAAATTCCATATATGTGCATTATTATACTGTATTGGTTTTTTTCTTCTGACTTACTTCACTCTGTATAATAGGTAATAGGCTCCAGTTAGGCTCCAGTTTTATTCACCTCATTAGAACTGATTCAAATGCATTCTTTATAATGGCTGAATGCCTGATGAACTGTAGACAGAGGTTCGTAACATTGTAGAGAAGACAGAAATCAAGACCATCCCCAAGAAAAATAAATGCAAAAAAGCAAAATGGCTGTCTGAGGAGGCCTTACAAATAGCTGCGAAAAGAAAAGAAGCAAAAAGCAAAGGAGAAAAGGAAAGATAAACCCATTTGAATGCAGAGTTCCAAAGAATAAGAGAGATAAGAATGCCTTCCTCAGTGATCAATGCAAAAAAATACAGGAAAACAATAGAATGGAAAAGACTAGAGATCTCTTCAAAAAAAATTAGAGATACCAAGGGAATATTTTATGCAAAGACGGGCTCAATAAAGGACAGAAATGGTATGGACCTAACAGAAGCAGAAGATATTAGGAAGAGGTGGCAAGAATACACAGAACTGTACAAAAAAGATCTTCAAGACCCAGATACTCACGATGGTGAGATCACTCACACTCACCTATAGCCAGACATCCTAGAATGTGAAGTCAAATGGGCCTTAGAAAGCATCACTATGAACAAAGCTAGTGGAGGTGATGGAATTCCAGTTGACTATTTCAAATCCTAAAAGGTGATGCTGTGAAAGTGCTGCACTCAATATGCCAGCAAATTTGGAAAACTCAGCAGTGGCCATAGGACTGGAAAAGGTCAGTTTTCATTTCAATCCCAAAGAAAGACAATGCCAAAGTATGTTCAAACTACCACACAATTGCACTCGTCTCACATGCTAGTAAAGTAATGCTCAAAATTCTCCAAGCCAGGCTTCAGCAATATGTGAACAGTGAACTTCCAGATGTTCAAGCTGCATTTAGAAAAGGCAGAGGAACCAGAGATCAAATTGCCAACATGCACTGGATCATCGAAAAAGCAAGAGAGTTCCAGAAAAACATCTATTTCTGCTTTATTGACTATGCCAAAGCCTTTGACTGTGTGGATCACAATAAAATGTGGAAAATTCTGAAGGAGATGGCAATAGAAGACCACCTGACCTGGCTCTTGAGAAACCTGTGTGCAGGTCAGGAAGCAACAGTTAGAACTGGACATGGAACAACAGACTGGTTCCATATAGGATAATGTGTACATCAAGGCTGCATATTGTCACCTTACTTATTTAACTTCTATGCAGAGTACATTATGAGAAACACTGAGCTGGAGGAAACACAAGTTGGAATCAAGATTGCCGGGAGAAATATCAATAACCTCAGATATGCAGATGACACCACCCTTATGGCAGAAAGTGAAGAGGAACTAAAAAGCCTCTTGATGAAAGTGAAAGAGGAGAGTGAAAATGTTGGCTTAAAGCTCAACATTCAGAAAACTAAGATTATGACATCCGGACCCATCACTTCATGGCAAATGGAATGGGAAACAGTGGAAACAGTGTCAGACTTTATTTATTTGGGCTCCAAAATCACTTCAGATGGTATTGCAGGAATGAAACTAAAAGACACTTACTCCTTGGAAGGAAAGTTATGACCAATCTAGACAACATATTAAAAAGCAAAGATATTACTTTGCCAATAAAGGTCCATCTAGTCAGAGCTGTGGGTTTTTCAGTAGTCATGTATGGATGTGAGAGTTGGACTATAAAGAAAACTGAGTGCAGAAGAATTGATGCTTTTGAACCGTGGTGTTGGATACGACTTTTGAGATTCTCATGGACTGCAAGGAGATCCAACCAGTCCATCCTAAAGGAGATCGGTCCTGGGTGTTCATTGGAAGGACTGATGTTGAAGCTGAAACTCCAACACTTTGGCCACGTGATGCGAAGAGTTGACTCATTTGAAAAGACTCTGATGCCGGGAAAGATTGAAAGCAGGAGGAGAAGGGGACGACAGAGGATGAGATGGTTGGATAGCATCACTGACTCAATGGACATGGGTTTGTGTGGACTCCGGGAGTTGGTGATGTACAAGGAGGCCTGGCGTGCTGTGGTTCATGGGGTTGCAAAAAGTCGGACACGGCTGAGTGACTGAACTGAACTGAATATTTTTCTGTATATGTGTACCACAGCTCTCTTATCCTTTCATCTGCTGATGGACATCTAGGTTGTTTACATGTCTGGCTACTTTACAGTGCTGCGATGAACACTGGGGTACACGTGTCTCTTTCAATTCTGCCTTTCTTGTTGTGTATGCTCAGCAGTGGGATTGCTGGGTCGTATGGCAGTTCTATTTCTATTTTTTTTTAAGGAATCTCCACTGTTCTCCATAGTTAAATGAACTTTAACACTTTTTGATTGTTTAAACCATAAATATTTGCCTAACCCAAGGTTATGGATATTTTCACCAACATTTTCTTCTAGATGCTTTGTAATTTTAGATTGTATGCTTATGGTTCTTGTAATCAATTTTTGTGTATGATGTGATGCAACTCAGGATTCATTTGTTTCCCGTATGGGTAACCAGTTTTTCTAGGACATGTTGGGAATGATTCTGTGCCTAACCTCAGAAACTTTGATGAAAACCAATCAGCCACATATCTATGAATCTATTTTTTGACCTTCCAAACTACTTAATTGACTTTTATGCTTATATTTATATCAGTAACACGCTTTCTTGGTTAATGTAGTAACTTGAAGTCAGATGGTGTGAATCCTTCAAATCTGAATTTTTTCTTTTCCAAGATTGTTGTTACCCTAAGTACTTTGCATTTCCAAACATATTTTAAAGTCAGGATGTGATTTTCTTTAAAAAGCCTGCTGTGATTCTTACTGGATTTGTGTTATATATATATATATATGTCCACTTGAGAACTTTGATATTTTAACAATATTGAGTCTTTCTGTCCAGGAGCATGCTTTATATTTCCATTTATTTAGATTCTTCTTTACATTTTCATGGCATTTTTTTTTTCTTTTTCAGTGCAAATATCTTGCAAATATTTTGTTAAAATATATGCTGATTTCATACGTGTTTTGGCTATTATAAATGGTATTGCTCTGAGGTTTATTTTCAAATTGCTTGCTGGTACTTAATAGAGATACTATTAATTTTTTATTTTTAACCTGTGCCCTGCAACCCTGCTAAATTCACTGATTAATTTGTATATGTAAAAATTCTTTTGGAATTGACATATACATTATCATGTCATCTGTGAATAAAAGTTTTTTTTTAATTTTATTTTTAAACTTTACAATATTGTATTGGTTTTGCCATATATAAACATGAATCTGCCACAGGTATACACGTGTTCCCCATCCAGATCCCTTGAATAAAATTTATTAACAGTATTTATAATATTAATTTTAAAAATCTCATTGTTTCTGAGTGTGTTTTAACTGGCATACTTTTTCTACTAGTTATCGTTCATATTTTCCTGCTTCTCATATTTAGTAAGTTTTGAGTGAATGGTGGTTATCGTGAATGTTTCAGTGTTAATTGTCTGGATTCTGTTGGCCTTTGTTCTGACAAGCAGGTAAGTAACTTGCAAATCATCTCAATCATTCTGAGACTTGTTTCAAGACATTTTTAGGGCAAGTCTGGATTTACTTTTGCTGTAGGGAGTGTTTGGCCCTATTAATAATGAATGGATCTTTTTGGGTCACCATTGAATGACAAAACATCATGAATGTTTTGTCATTAAATGAATCTATTCCGTGTTGCCTGTCTGTACTGGAATACTCTCCAGCTCTGCCTGATATCTAGGAATTGTTCAGTTTTCAGTTCTGTGGTTTTTCTTTGTCTACCTATTCATGGAATAGTATCAGACTCAGTGGTACCACTATGCAGTTTGGGGGAGTTTTTTTTTTTTTTTTTTTTTCATTACTAGGTCCCATAAATACAAGCCATCTCATCCTCTGAATGTTGACCTCTGCTTCCTCTTACCAGAGTGATCGCACTGTTTGTTGGGATGTCCCTCTTTCTATTGCAGTGGGAAAATACTTCCAGGCAGAAAGTGGAGCAGCTGTCTTTTTTTCTTCTCTATGTAATAATGTTTTATGCTGCCTGTTTTCATTGTTTGAAAATAATTGTTTCACATTTTTTCCAGTTTACCATTTTTTTATGACAGGAAAATAAGTCCAGCTCAAGCTCTGGCTTAGTGGCTAGAAATAGAGATCCTCCTCCTAATCATCCTTCTAATTCCTTTAAATCTACCTGAGTAATAATGAGGGCACTTGCTATACATTAAACATACAGTACAAAATCTGGAATCCGGGAAGACCCCTATAAGCTAAGCAGGTGATACTATTTCTTGCAGCACCATCCATTTCATGTCTACCAATTTAAGAACAGAATCTCTTATTCAGTCCTAATTTCAGTACTCTGACTTCTCTCTTGTTGTATCACTCATCATTTTCTGAACATCTATTTTTTAATAGCTTCTTACCAGCTGAGAATGAGAAGTATAGGTAGCAGAGTACAGGTCATGCATTTCTACTCTAAGTAGTGATAGTTTCAACACAGTTCCCTTCTATATTCCTGATTTTCAAAGCCCTCCATAAGCCCATGAAGACTGAAACATCCTGTCCATTCAAAAACAACATAATGAGATCAACAAAATGTGGTATATCCATACAGGATAATATTCAGTTCAGTTCAGTTCAGTCACTCAGTTGAGTCTGACTCTACCTGACCCCATGGACCACAGCACTCCAGGCCACCCTGTCTATCACCAACTCCCAGAGTTTACCCAAGCTCATGTCCATTGAGTCAGTGATGCCATCCAACCATTTCATCCTCTGTCATCCCTTTCTCCTGCCCTCAATCTTTCCCAGCATCAGGGTCTTTTCCAGCGAGTCAGCTCTTTGCATCAGGTGGCCAAAGTATTGGAGTTTCAGCTTCAACATCACTCCTGCCAATGAACACTCAGGACTGATCTCTTTAGGATGGACTGGTTGGATCTCCTTGGAGTCCAAGGGACTCTCAAGAGTCTTCTCCAACACCAAAGTTCAAAAGCATCAATTCTTCAGTGCTCAGCTTTCTTTTCAGTCCAACTCTCAAATCTATACTGACTACTGGAAAAACCATAGTCTTGACAAGACGGACCTTTGTTGGCAAAGTAATGTCTCTGCTTCTTAATATGCTTTCTAGTTTGGTCATAAGTTTTCTTCCAAAGAGCAAGCATCTTTTAATTTCATGGCTGCAGTCACCATCTGCTGTGATTTTGGAGCCCAGAAAAATAAAGTCAGCCACTATTTCCACTGTTTCCCCATCTATTTGCCATGAAATGATGGGACTGGATGCCATGATCTTAGTTTTCTGAATGTTGAGCTTTAAGCCAACGTTTTCACTCTACTCTTTCACTTTCATCAAGAGCCTCTTTAGTTCTTTTCTTTCTGCCATAAGGGTGGTTTCAACTGCATGTCTGAGGTTATTGATATTGATAATAAGATAATATTAGTTGGCTATAAAAATGAATGAAATTATACATGCTATGACAAGACAAGCTTCAAGAACATGCTAAGAGAAAGCATTCAGTCACAAAACATCCTGTATTATATGGTTCCATTCATATGAATTGTTCAGAATATGTCAATTTATAGATAATGAAAGTAGATTAGTGGTTGGGAGTGATAGCAAAAACATACATTGATTTTGTGGCGATGAAAAATATATAACTCAACTGTGGTCATGTCTTCTCATATCTATGACTATTCTAGAAAACATGGCATTGTTCATTTTAAATGAGTGAATTACATGGTACTGATCCAGAAGCTGAAGCTCTGATACTTTGGCCACCTGATGTGAAGAGACGGCTCATTGGGAAAGTCCCTGATGCTTGGAAAGACTGAGGGAAGGAGCAGGAGATGTCAAAGGATGAGATGGTTGGATGGCATCATCAACACACTGGACATGAGTTTGAACAAATTCTGGAAGATAGTGAAAGACAGGGAAGCCTGGTGTGCTGCAGTTCATGGGGTTGTAAGTAGTTGGGCATGACTCAGTGACTGAACAATAACAACAACATATGGTATGTGATATCAATGAAGCTGTTCAAAATATATGTAAAAAATGGGTCTTCAAGGGCCAGTACCAGAGTAAAGAACTGAAACTTTAACTCCTTAGGTGTGACATGAGCATTGAGCATAGGCAGGCTTTGTAAGACAATTTTCACAGGTGTGTGTGTGTGTGTGCACACGCATGTGTCTGTCTGTCTGTCTGTAAAATCCCCCAAATTAGTCCTTTAGAAACAAGTGCTTCCAGGTTTGTGTGCATAAGTAATTTGTGGTGTTTAATGAGGCAAATATATATGAGCAAAATATGGCAATTGGTGGTTTAAAGGACCCCATAGGAAAAGAGAAATGAATTTTTAAGTCTTCCCATGCACTGACTTCAGAGGAAGGCTAAGCAGAGTAAATGCTCTGTAGAGAACTGTGAAGAGACATCCTTCATTGCAGGGACTGAGTCCTCATTCCATTCACGTCTACCATTTTCCTTCCCTAGCCCATCTGAACCTTTATATAAGAATGGGGCTGAGGGAGGAGCCAAGATGACGGAGGAGTAGGACAGGGAGAACACTTTCTCCCCCACAAATTCATCAAAAGAGCATTTAAACGTCGAGTAAATTCCACAAAACAACTTCTGAATGCCGGCAGAGGACATCAGGCACCCAGAAAAACAACCCAGCTCTTCGAAAGGAGCTAGGAAAAAATATAAAAGACAAAAAAAGAGACAAAAGAGGGAGGGACAGAGTTCCGTTCTGGGAAGGGAGTCTTAAAAAGAGAGAAGTTTCCAAACACCAGGAAACCTTCTCACTGCTGAATCTGTGCCGAGCTTTGGAAGCACAGAGGGCAACATAACAGGGAGAAAAAATAAATAAACAATTAAAACTCGCAGATTGCGAGTCCTACGATAACTCCCCCAGTGGAGAAGCAGCGCAGACGCCTGCATGCGCCATTAGCAAGCGGGGGCTGGGCAGGGAGGCGCAGCGCGGGCTGCAACGCTTAGAGTAAGAATCTGGCCTGAATACCCTGAGCACTATCTGAGCGAAATAATTTGGGCTAGCAAACCAGACTGTGGGATATCTACCACGCGAAAAGCCAGCCCCAACCTAAGACACCGCCAGGCCCGTGCACGGAACAAAGAATTGAACAGAGATAGCCGGCTGCAGACCTTCCCCCTCCGGTGACAGGCAACTAGAGCCGGAAGGGGGCAATCGCAGCCCCAGAGAGACATTATCTATAAAACTGTAAGCAGGCTTCTTTGCTAACTAAAACTTCTTGGGGGTCTGGACGGTTAACATCTGCCTGAGAAGGTGTGCCGGTTTTACACCCAGATAACCGAGTGGCGGGGAGGCGATAAGTCACAGCATTGGTGCTCGCCAAACACCTCATCACCTGAGCTGCTCGGACCTGGGAAGAGCACAAAATGCAGGCCCAACTGAGTCTGCGCCTCTGAGGACTACCCGAGTGCCTGAACCTGAGCGGCTTGGACCTGGGAGGTACATGCAGCCCAGGGCCGGCCTCGGATTGTTCCCGGGGGAACAACCTAGAGCCCTAGCAGTGTGGGCAGGGAGGCTACACGCGCCGTGAGAGGGGGCAGACCCAGTGTGGCTGAGGCACTGCGAGCGCACGCCAGTGTTATTTGTTTGCAGCATCCCTGCCTCCCTCCCCACAGCACGACTGAACAAGTGAGCCTAAAAAAAAAAAAAAAAAGTTTCCTCCACTGTCCCCTTTGTGTCAGGGCAGAAACCAGACACTGAAGAGACCAGCAAACAGAAGAATCTATGACAGAGGGAAACGCCCTGGAAGCTACAGGCAATAGATGAAAACCCTGTGGTTACTACGGACTACATAGGAAGGGGCCTATAGATCTTGAGAAATATAAGTCGGACCAAAGAACTAGCCAAAAATGAACTGAACCCCTAATACTCACAACAAAACCAGCAAAAGTCCTATATATATATTTTACTATTTTTACAATAATTCTTTCTTTCTTTCTTTTTTTTTAATTAAAAAAAATTTTTAAGTCCTCTATTGTTCCTTTAATTTTCACTTTTATAACCTATTACTTTGCAAAAAAAAAAAAAAAAAGACCCTATTTTTTTTCTTCTTCAGCAAACTTCATATACATATATTTTATAATTTTTTGACCCCCCCCTTTTTTTTTCTCTCCTTTTCTTTAATATTGTATTTTTGAAATTTCAAACTCCACTCTAGTTTTTCAATTTTTGCTTTTTGGTATATGTTATCAATTTTGTACCTATAGTTTTTTTTATAACTTCTGTGACTTTTTTTTCTGTTTCTTTTTCTTCTTTTATATAACATCGTATATCTGAAATTACAAACTCTACTCTAGATTTTTAATTTATGCTTTTTGGTATTTGATGTCAATTTTGTACCTGTATTTTCTTTATGATTTTTGTGACATTGTTTGTTTTTGTTTGTTTGTTTTCTCTCTTTATGCTTCTTCTTCCTTTTTTTTAACATTGTATTTTTGAAATTCCAAACTCTACTCTAGATTTTTAATTTTTGCTTTTTGGTATTAGTTATCAATTTTGTACCTATATTTTCTTTATAATTTTTGCGACCTTGTTTGTTTCTCTTTGTTCGTTTTTTCTCTCTTTCTTTTCCTTCTTCTTTCCTTTAACATCATATTTTTGAAATTCCAAACTCTACTCTAGATTTTTAATTTTTGCTTTTATGTATTTGTTACCAATTTTGTACCTTTAAGAACCCAATCTTCAGGACCAATTTTTCACTAGGGAGCAAGATTACTGGCTTGACTGCTCTCTCTCCCTTTGGACTCTCCTTTTTCTCCACCAGGTCGCCTGTGTCTCCTCCCTAACCCCTCTCTACTCTACCCACATCTGTGAATTTCTGTGTGTTCCAGACGGTGGAGAACACTTAGGGAACTGATGACTGGCTGGATCTGTCTCCCTCCTTTTCATTCCCCCCTTTTATCCTTCTGGCCACTTCTGTCTCCTTCCTCCTTCTTCTCTTCTCTGTATAACTCCGTGAACATCTCTGAGTGATCCAGTTGTGGAGTGCACATAAGGAAGTGACTACTGCTACCCCACTCTCTCCACTATTGATTCCACCTCATCTCATTTGGGTCACCTCTAACTCCCTCCTCCCTCTTCTCTTCTCCATGTAACGCTGTGAACCTCTCTGAGTGACCCTCACAGTAGAGAAACGTTTCATCTTTAACATAGATGTTTTATCAATGGTGCTGTATAGAAGGAGAAGTTTTGAAACTTCTGTAAAAATAAGACCGATAACTGGAAGCAGGAGGCTTAAGTCCAAACCCTGACTCCAGGGAACTCCTGACTCCAAGGAACATTAATTGACAGGAGCTCATCAAACGCCTCCATACCGACACTGAAATCAAGCACCACACAAGGGCCAGCGAGTTCCAGGACAAGACATACCAAGCAAATTCTCCAGCAACAAAGGAACACAGCCCTGAGGTTCAAAATACAAGCTGCCCAAAGTCACCCCAATACCATAGACATCTCATAACTCATTACTGGACATTTCATTGCACTTCAGAGAGAAGAAATACAGCTCCACCCATCAGAACACTGACACAAGCTTCCCTAACCAGGAAACCTTGACAAGACACCTGTACAAACCCAAACACAGTGAGGAAACGCCACAATAAAGAGAACTCCACAAACTGCCAGAATACAGAAAGGACACCCCAAACTCAGCAATTGAAACAAGATGAAGAGACAGAGGAATACCCAGCAGATAAAGGAACAGGATAAATGCCCACCAAACCAAAAAAAAAGAGGAAGAGATAGGGAATCTACCTGATAAAGAATTCCGAATAATGATAGTGAAATTGATCCAAAATCTTGAAATTAAAATGGAATCACAGATAAATAGCTTGGAGACAAGGATTGAGAAGATGCAAGAAAGGTTTAACAAGGACCTAGAAGAAATAAAAAAGAGTCAATATATAATGAATAATGCAATAAATGAAATTAAAAACACTCTGGAGGCAACAAATAGTAGAATAACAGAGGCAGAAGATAGGATTAGTGAATTAGAAGATAGAATGGTAGAAATAAATGAATCAGAGAGAATAAAAGAAAAACAAATTAAAAGAAATGAGGACAATCTCAGAGACCTCCAGGACAATATTAAACGCTACAACATTCGAATCATAGGGGTTCCAGAAGAAGAATACAAAAAGAAAGATCATGAGAAAATACTTGAGGAGATAATAGTTGAAAACTTCCCTAAAATGAGGAAGGAAATAATGACCCAAGTCCAAGAAACCCAGAGAGTCCCAAACAGGATAAACCCAAGGCAAAACACCCCAAGACACATATTAATCAAATTAACAAAGATCAAACACAAAGAACAAATATTAAAAGCAGTAAGGGAAAAAAAACAAATAACACACAAGGGAATTCCCATAAGGATAACAGCTGATCTTTCAATAGAAACTCTTCAAGCCAGGAGGGAATGGCAAGACATACTTAAAATGATGAAAGAAAATAACCTACAGCCCAGATTATTGTACCCAGCAAGGATCTCATTCAAGTATGAAGGAGAAATCAAAAGCTTCTCAGACAAGCAAAAGCTGAGAGAATTCTGCGCCACCAAACCAGCTCTCCAACAAATACTAAAGGATATTCTCTAGACAGGAAACACAAAAATGGTGTATAAATTTGAACCCAAAACAATAACGTAAATGGCAACGGGATCATACTTATCAGTAATTACCTTAAATGTAAATGGGTTGAATGCCCCAACCAAAAGGCAAAGACTGGCTGAATGGATACAAAAACAAGACCCCTACATATGTTGTCTACAGGAGACCCACCTCAAAACAGGGGACACAAACAAACTGAAAGTGAAGGGCTGGAAAAAGATTTTCCATGCAGATAGGGACCAAAAGAAAGCAGGAGTAGCAATACTCATATCAGATAAAATAGACTTTAAAACAAAGGCTGTGAAAAGAGACAAAGAAGGTCACTACATAATGATCACAGGATCAATCCAAGAAGAAGATATAACAATTATAAATATATATGCACCCAACACGGGAGCACCGCAGTATGTAAGACAAATGCTAACAAGTATGAAAGGAGAAATTAACAATAACACAATAATAGTGGGAGACTTTAATACCCCACTCACACCTATGGATAGATCAACTAAACAGAAAATTAACAAGGAAACACAAACTTTAAATGATACAATAGACCAGTTGGACCTAATTGATATCTATAGGACATTTCATCCCAAAACAATGAATTTCAACTTTTTCTCAAGCGCACACGGAACCTTCTCCAGGATAGATCACATCTTGGGCCATAAAGCTAGCCTTGGTAAATTCAAAAAAATAGAAATTCCAAGCATCTTTTCTGACCACAATGCAGTAAGATTAGATCTCAATTACAGGAGAAAAACTATTAAAAATTCCAACATATGGAGGCTGAACAACACGCTGCTGAATAACCAACAAATCACAGAAGAAATCAAAAAAGAAATCAAAATTTGCATAGGAACGAATGAAAATGAAAACACAACAACCCAAAACCTGTGGGACACGGTAAAAGCAGTTCTAAGGGAAAAGTTTATAGCAATACAGGCACACCTCAAGAAACAAGAAAAAAGTCAAATAAATAACCTAACTCTACACCTAAAGCAATGAGAAAAGGAAGAAATGAAGAACCACAGGGTTAGTAGAAGGAAAGAAGTCTTAAAAATTAGAGCAGAAATAAATGCAAAAGAAACAAAAGAGACCATAGCAAAAATCAACAAAGCCAAAAGCTGGTTCTTTAAAAGGATAAATAAAATTGACAAACCATTAGCCAGACTCATCAAGAAACAAAGGGAGAAAAATTAAATCAATAAAATTAGAAATGAAAATGGAGAGATCACAACAGACAACACAGAAATACAAAGGATCATAAGAGACTACTATCAACAATTATATGCCAATAAAATGGACAACGAGGAAGAAATGGACAAATTCTTAGAAAAGTACAACTTTCCAAAACTGGACCAGGAAGAAATAGAAAACCTTAACAGACCCATCACAAGCACGGAAATTGAAACTGTACTCAGAAATCTTCCAGCAAACAAAAGCCCAGGTCCAGACGGCTTCACAGCTGAATTCTACCAAAAATTTAGAGAAGAGCTAACACCTATCCTGCTCAAACTCTTCCAGAAAATTGCAGAGGAAGGTAAACTTCCAAACTCGTTCTATGAGGCCACCATCACCCTAATACCAAAACCTGACAAAGATCCCACAAAAAAAGAAAACTACAGGCCAATATCACTGATGAACATAGATGCAAAAATCCTTAACAAAATTCTAGCAAGCAGAATCCAACAACACATTAAAAAGATCATACACCATGACCAAGTGGGCTTTATCCCAGGCATGCAAGGATTCTTCAATATCCACAAATCAATCAATGTAATACACCACATTAACAAATTGAAAAATAAAAACCATATGATTATCTCAATAGATGCAGAGAAAGCCTTTGACAAAATTCAACACCCATTTATGATAAAAACTCTCCAGAAAGCAGAAATAGAAGGAATATACCTCAACATAATAAAAGCTATATATGACAAATCCACAGCAAACATTATCCTCAATGGTGAAAAATTGAAAGCATTTCCTTTAAAGTCAGGAACAAGACAAGGGTGCCCACTTTCACCATTACTATTCAACATAGTTTTGGAAGTTTTGGCCACAACAATCAGAGCAGAAAAAGAAATAAAAGGAATCCTAATTGGAAAAGAAGAAGTAAAACTCTCACTATTTGCAGATGACATGATCCTCTACATAGAAAACCCTAAAGACTCCACCAGAAAATTACTAGAACTAATCAATGACTATAGTAAAGTTGTAGGATATAAAATCAGCACACAGAAATCCCTTGCATTCCTATACACTAATAATGAGAAAACAGAAAGAGAAATTAAGGAAACAATTCCATTCAGCATTGCAACGGAAAGAATAAAATACTTAGGATTATACCTACCTAAAGAAACTAAAGTCTTATGGACTCTGTGGGAAAGGGAGAGGGTGGGGAGATTTGGGAGAATAGCATTGAAACATGTATAATATCATGTATGAAACGAGTCGCCAGTCCAGGTTCGATGCATGGTACTCGATGCTTGGGGCTGGTGCACTGGGACGACCCAGAGGGAGGGTAGGGGAGGGAGGAGGGAGGAGGGTTCAGGATGGGGAACGCGGGTATACCTGTGGCGGATACGTTTCGATGTTGGGCAAAACTAATACAATATTTTAAAGTTTAAAAATACAATAAAAGTTAAAAAATAAAAATGTAAATCAGAAAAAAAAAAAGAAACTAAAGACCTATATATAGAAAACTATAAAACACTGGTGAAAGAAATCAAAGAGGACACTAATAGATGGAGAAATATACCATGTTCATGGATTGGAAGAATCAATATAGTGAAAATGAGTATACTACCCAAAGCAATTTATAGATTCAGTGCAATCCCTATCAAGCTACCAACAGTATTCTTCACAGAGCTAGAACAAATAATTTCACAATTTGTATGGAAATACAAAAAAACCTCGAATAGCCAAAGTGATCTTGAGAAAGAAGAATGGAACTGGAGGAATCAACCTACCTGACTCCAGGCTCTACTACAAAGCCACAGTTATCAAGACAGTATGGTACTGGCACAAAGACAGAAATATAGATCAAGGGAACAAAATAGAAAGCCCAGAGATAAATCCACGCACATATGGACACCTTATCTTTGACAAAGGAGGCAAGAATATACAATGGATTAAAGACAATCTCTTTAACAAGTGGTGCTGGGAAATCTGGTCAACCACTTGTAAAAGAATGAAACTAGAACACTTTCTAACACCATACACAAAAATAAACTCAAAATGGATTAAAGATCTCAACATAAGACCAGAAACTATAAAACTCCTAGAGGAGAACATAGGCAAAACACTCTCTGACATACATCACAGCAGGATCCTCTATGACCCACCTCCCAGAATATTGGAAATAAAAGCAAAAATAAACAAATGGGACCTAATTAACCTTAAAAGCTTCTGCACATCAAAGGAAACTATTAGTAAGGTGAAAAGACAGCCTTAAGAATGGGAGAAAATAATAGCAAATGAAGCAACTGACAAACAACTAATCTCAAAAATATACAAGCAACTCCTACAGCTCAACTCCAGAAAAATAAATGACCCAATCAAAAAATGGGCCAAAGATCTAAATAGACATTTCTCCAAAGAATACATACAGATGGCTAACAAACACATGAAAAGATGCTCAACATCACTCATTATCAGAGAAATGCAAATCAAAACCACTATGAGGTACCATTTCACACCAGTCAGAATGGCTGTGATCGAAAAGTCTACAAATAATAAATGCTGGAGAGGGTGTGGAGAAAAGGGAACCCTCTTATCCTCTTGGTGGGAATGCAAACTAGTACAGCCACTATGGAGAACAGTGTGGAGATTCCTTAAAAAACTGAAAATAGACCTGCCTTATGACCCAGCAATCCCACTGCTGGGCATACACACTGAGGAAACCAGAAGGGAAAGAGACACGTGTACCCCAATGTTCATCGCAGCACTGTTTATAATAGCCAGGACATGGAAGCAACCTAGATGTCCATCAGCAGGTGAATGGATAAGAAAGCAGTGGTACATATACACAATGGAGTATTACTCAGCCATTAAAAAGAATACATTTGAATCAATTCTAATGAGGTGGATGAAACTGGAGCCTATTATACAGAGTGAAGTAAGCCAGAAGGAAAAACACCAATACAGTAATCTAATGCATATATATGGAATTTAGAAAGATGGTAACAATAACCCGGTGTACGAGACAGCAAAAGAGACACTGATGTATAGAACAGTCTTATGGACTGTGTGGGAGAGGGAGAGGGTGGGAAGATTTGGGAGAATGGCATTGAAACATGTAAAATATCATGTATGAAACAAGATGCCAGTCCAGGTTCGATGCATGATACTGGATGCTTGGGGCTGGTGCACTGGGACGACCCAGAGGGATGGTATGGGGAAGGAGCAGGGAGGAGGGTTCAGGATGGGGAACACATGTATACCTGTGGCAGATTCATTTTGATATTTGGCAAAACTAATACAATTATGTAAAGTTTAAAAATAAAATAAAATTAATTAAAAAAAAAAAAACAAAATAAAAATGCTATTAAAAAAAAAAAAAAAAAAGAATGGGGCTTTCTCAAATAAATCACAGGTCTCTGTAACTCCCTGCACAGTGTTTCTATCATTAGTCTGAGCTTTTCTTTTCCAGTTTTACACAAGTAGAATCACGGCCCCTAGATTGGAGCTCTTATAACAAGGCTACCTTGACTATTTGTGAACAAAGCTTTCTAGAGATGTATTTTCATTCTATTGGATAAATAACTAGAAATTGGATTGCAAATTCCTAATGTAAGTATATATCTAATTTTATTTAAAAAAATGGACAGTTTTGCAAAAATACTGCACTCAGTGATGGCTTCAATTCTTAAAGAAATCTATTCTTAATTATCTTAAAAACTCCACAGAGTTTCCATGTATGTGCTTCTAATCAGGTCGTTGTACCAATATTCATACCTACGATTACTTTTGAGAATTTGTCAATTAGCCATTTCCTTGTGTTTTTATTTCCACAAATTTCTCTTCCAGCATAAAAGTAGAGGAAGGTGTACATTTAACCTGATAGCAACACAAAGGAGGAATATTATAACCTTTTGATATTTTTGACAAGGTATATTAACACAGTGATGTATTTTACTGGCCATTTTCTCAAAAAACACTTAAAATATAGCACCTATCCTCACATTTTCTTCTGGCTTTCAAACTGGTCTATTATTTTCTTTCCTTATAATATTTCACCCACTGTAGGCAATAGCTTCCAACTTCAGAAGTAGGATTTTATTTCCCGGAGTTTTCCCCACAAACTGCTGGCTCAGGAAGCCTGTAGTTCACCTCCCAGCTTAGTGAAGACCACAGAGTAACCCCATATTTTGCCACCACCAAAGACAGATGATCATCTTTCTAGGCTCAGATATCAATTTCTATCCTACTTGCTAATTAAAAACTGCATCTTTTGGTTTTCATGTTATTTTAGAAAGATGACTCTCTAAGGATTGCTACAGTATATTAAGCTAGGTTGTTTTGTGGTAAAAAACTTAACCCAAAGAATCTGTGGCTTAACACAAAATTAGTTTGTTACATATCACATAGATGGATAGGTGGCTCTCCTCCACAGAGTCTCTCAGGGACCTAGACTTCTAGAACTATCACTTCATACAGGCTTTTGTTTTTCCCTTGAGCTCTTACCTCACATATTGCCAATATGGAGCCTCATATGGGAGGATATATTCCCCTACACCACATCATTCTACCTGAAGCTCTGGTCAACAAATAGGCTACTTTTTTTTTTTTTTATAACAAATCAAATCCAGTCCAAAATTTATTTCAGACCATGGGCAGATAAGCAGTAAAGATGAAGGGGCATGTGTTTAAAAATCATCGTTTGTAGAAACTACAACACACACACACACAAAATGGAGACTAAGTTAGTGAGCTCAGAATCCTTCATATCAGGAGAAAATAAGCGGTCCCAGTAACTGATGACAACTGGGGACCCAAACACAGAAATCACACAGTGCACTATGCATGCAGTATAGACTATAGGACTACCTTGCTCAGCACGCATGACCAAGTTTAATATGCTTACAGAGACACTGTCCTGAACTACAGCACTTTCATAAGAAACAACAAACAAATCCTAAAATTTTAAACACCCTTACATTTTTTTGGACCAAAAGAGGGAAGCAGTAATCCTAGTTCTTGTCTCTATCTCCCACAAGAAATGTCTTGTGGTAATCAAATGAACAAATAAAGAAGTGCAACTGATAACCACCCAAATCAGGAATATGCACTAAAATATTCACTTTAGCCTCTTATAATCTTCCCCTTTATTCCAAGAACTTATTTAAAGAGCTTGAAAATATTTGCACAATCAGACATGATATCTTAAATTGTGGATTATCAAGATTCCCTTCATTTAGTGTTTCAACTAGAGAAACATGCAGCTTTTCCCAAACTTGCACTCTTGTGCTGAATGTAAAATTTCCTAATACAAGTTTGACAGGATGTTAAGCAACATGAACACTCCTACACTGTTGATGGGAAGGTAAACTGGTGTAGCCACTATGGAGAACAGTATGGAGGTTCTTGGGCTTCCCAGCTGGCTCAGATGGTAAAGAATCCACCTGTGGTACAGGAGACCCAGGTTTGTTCCCTGGGTTGGGAAGATCTCCTGGAGAAAGACGTGAAGACCCACTCCAGTATTCGTGCCTGGGGAATCATATGGACAGAGGAACCTGGAAGGCTACAGTTCATGGGGTCACACAGAGTCAAACATGATGGAGCAACTAACACACACACACACCAGAGGTTCTTTAAAAACAAAAACTAGAGCTACCATATTATCCAGCAATCCCATTCTTAGGTATATCCCTGGAGAAACCTCTAATTCAAAAAGATAAATGTACCCCAATGTTCATAGCAGCACTATTTGCAATAGGAGAACCGTGGAACCAACCTAAGTAACCATCAACAGATGAATGGATAAAGAATATGTGGCATATATGTATGTATATGTGTATATTGTTGTTGTTTAGTCAATAAGTTGTGTCTGACTGTTTATAACCTTATGGACTGCAGTATGCCAGGCTTTCCTGTCCTTCACTATCTCCCCGAGTTTGCTCAAATTCATGTGCATTGAGTCAGTGTAACCATCTCATCCTCTGCCTCCTCCTTCTCCTTTTGTCTTCAATTTTTCCCAACATCAGCGTCTTTTACAATGAGCCAGATCCTCACACCAGGTGGCCCAAGTATTGGAGCTTCAGCTTCAGCAACAGTCCTCCCAATGAATATTCAAGAATGAGTTCCTTTAGGACTAATTGTTTTGATCTCCTTGCTGTCCAAGGGACTCTCAAGAGACTTCTCCAGCACCACAATTTGAAAGCATCAAATCTTTGGCACTCAGCTTTATTTATGATCCAACTCATCTCGATACATGTCTACTGGAAAAATGATATATTTGACTGTACAGACCTTTGTAAACAAAGTGATGTCTCTGCTTTCTAATATGCTGTCCTGGTTTGTCATAGCTTTCCTTCTAAGGAACAAGTGCCTTTTAATTTCATGGGTGCAGCCACCATCCACAGTTAATTTGGAGCCCCCCAAAATAAAAGCTGTCACTGATTCCACTTTTCCCCTTCTTTTTGCTATGAAGTGATGAGACCTATTGCCATGCTCTTAGTTTTTATAAAGTTGACTTTCAAGCCAACTCTTTTACTCTCCTCTTTCCCCTCATCAAGAGCCTCTTTAGTTCCTTTTCACTTTCTTCCATTAGAGTGGTATCATCTGCATATCTGAAGTTGTTGATATTTCTCCTGAAAATCTTGATTTTAGCTTGTGATTCATCCGGTCTGACATTTTTCATGATATATTCTGTGTATTAGTTGAGTAACCAGGGAGACAATATACAGCCTTGTTGTACTCCTTTCTCAGTTTTGAACAAACCAGTTGTTCCATGCCAAGTTACAACTGTTGTTTCTTGACCCACTTGCAGGTTTCTCAGGAGACAGGTAAGACGGCCTGGTGCTTCTATCTTATACACTCATGTATGTATGTATATATGAATATATATGTATATGAATAGAGTGGAATCTTACTCAGTTGTTAAAAATAATAAAATGATGCCATTTTCAGCAACATAGATGGACTTGGAGATTAACATATTAAGTGAACTAAGCCAGACATATTGCTTATATGTAGAATCTAAAAATAATATACAAATTAACTTATTTACAAAATACAAATAGGTCCCCCACAGACATAGAAAATAAACTTATAGTTATCACAGGGAAAGAAGTGGGAGCTATAAATTAGAAGCTTGGGATTAATATTTACACACTATTATATATAAAACTGGGCTTCCCTGGTGGCTCAGATGGTAAAGAATCTGCCTGCAATGCAGCAGACCTGGGTTTAATCCCTGGGTTGGGAAGATCTCCTAGAGGAGGGCATGGCAACCCACACCAGTATTCTTGCCTGGAGAATCCTCATGGACAAAAGAACCTGATGGACTACAGTCCATGGAATTGCAAAGAGTCGGACATGACTCAGTGAATTAGCACAACACATATATAAAATATGTAAATAACAAGGACCTACTATATACCACATGGAACTATACTCAATATTTTGTAATAGCCTATAAAGGCAAAGGACCCAAAAAAGAATTTGTATTACTTCCATCAAAGGGCAGAGATTAATTTCCCTCCCCTTGAAACTGGATGGGGTTGGAAGTGCTTCCACTAACAGAGTATGGCATTCATGTTCTGTGACTTCTGACTCAGGATCACAAAAGGAATGCTACTTTGTTTTGCACACTGGAAATCTGACTGTTTAAATTTAATCCACTGTGGGCTATCCTTAACTAGGTTCCCAGGCTGTGAATAGTCCAAGCCAAATGAAGAACCCCTGTTGATAGTCCTAGCTGATCACAGCATTTGTGTTGTTTCTGACTAGTACCACATGTGTGAGTGAAGAAGTTGCTGGATTATTCCAGTCCCCAATGTTTTTAATCACTCTCTACTTATTTACATTTTGCTGTTTCAGGCCCCAGACATTACAAAGCAAAGCAAAGTCTTGACTATTATATCAGAGAATCCATGAATACAACAAAATATTTGTTCTTTAATACTACTAATTCTGGTATGGTTTGTTACAAAGCAGTGAACAATGGTACCACATTTCATACTTCATTGTTACATATGGGCAAGGTGTCATGGGGATGACCAGGATATTTTATGTATTAAAGATCCTTCTGCAAATGGCTTAGGGAGGTAAAGAGAGAAAACTCTAATGTGATATGGGATATAGGGGAAATTGCTAATTTTTCTCACGCCATGGAAGATCTTCCTAAGATGCAACTTTTTCTCACTTTAGGTTTTCAGGATGCTTATATCCTCTAGGCTTTTAATTCACTTCTTAAAAATTCAGATTTATCCAACTGTTAGACACTATAATACGAGCTTTTTCCTTCCTAAGTTAAGTTAGCCGAACAGATGGAGAAGGCACTGGCACCCCATTCCGGTACTCTTGCCTGGAAAATCCCATGGACGGAGGAGCCTGGTAGGCTGCAGTCCATGGGGTCGCTAAGATTTGGACACGACTGTGACTTCACTTTCACTTTTCACTTTCATGCATTGGAGAAGGAAATGGCAACCTACTCCAGTATTCTTGCCTAGGTAACCCCAGGGATGGGCTGCCGTCCATGGGGTCGCACAGAGTCGGACACGACTGAAGTGACTTAGGACCACCACCAACAGCAGCCAAACAGAAACCCGAGCCTACCCTCTTATTTCTGACAGGCAGCTTGTGGATGGAGCAATGTTTACATTGGTCACTACATCAATAAGTATGATGATGTCTGGTGTAGTTAAATGGAGAAAAGTGTCAGCATGAATAAGGTGGTAAGGGAAAATTCCCCCTTATTCTCTAAACCTGACCACCGTACCACTCATACCCCAACTTCTTAAAGGATATCTGGGTTATGGAGAGACAGACCCTGAAAGAAGAACTGCAGTGCTCAGGGAATACTGTCCAGACTTTGCAGAGGCATTCCAAACAGAAAGGTTGGTCTGAGTTCACAGTTTGAACCTCTCTGTATTTGCCTACTGTCAGCTTTGATCTGGTATGGGACTGGGATATGCACAAATAGGAGCCTGGAGAGAGATTTCGGACCAAGCACATACTTGAAGATTCTGACTTTGAGCATTCAAATGCGCTTGAACAGACTTGGTTCCCATCTTTTCCTCCAAATATCTTTAAAAGAAGAAAGTGCCTGCCAGATAGCAAAGCTCATATTCTCTGGTCACAAATACTATACTTATTATATTTCTCTTGATTGAGATTTCCTCATAACTACCATACTTATTATATTTCTGTTGTTTGAGATTTCCTTATAACTGTCATACTTGTAGTATTTCTCCTGATTGAGATTTCCTCATAACTACCATATAGTTTTATTTCTCTTGATTGGAGTTTCCTCACATTTTCTCATCTCAGACTTTTAATCACCCACTTTAGGAGTACAACAAATCCACTACACATGGACCCTCAAGTTGCAAACTTTCAAAGATACAAATGTTCATTCCATCAACATTACACATGAGTGAAATTGGTTACTTTCCACCTTCTATTTCTGATGATCCTTCAGTCCTACCATCTCCTACCTCCTTTCCTTCCAGTCAGTAACTCTTCCTGCCTGTTCACTCAATGTATGCCACTTTACTCACCCTGCATGCCAGGTGTTGTACTGTACTATCATACTTTTCTTTTTAATATAAATTTATTTATTTTAATTGGAGGCTAATTACTTTACAATATTGTGGTGGTTTTGCCATAAACTGACATGAATCCACCATGGCTGTACATGTGTTCCCCATTCTGAACCCCCCTCACACCTCCCTCCCCATCCCATCCCTCTGGGTCATCCCAGTGCATCAGCCCCAAGCACCCTGTCTCACGCATCGAACCTGGACTGGCGATTCGTTTCATATATGATAATATACACGTTTCAGTGTCTTTCTCTCAAGTCATCCCACCCTCACCTTCTCCCACAGAGTCCAAAAGACTGTTCTATACATCTGTGTCTCTTTTGCTGTCTCGCATATAGGGTTATTGTTACCATTTTTTTTCTGAATTTCATATATATGCGTTAGTATACTATGTTGGTGTTTTTCTTTCTGGCTTACTTCACTCTGTATAATATGCTCCAGTTTCATCCTCCTCATTAGAACTGATTCAAATGTATTCTTTTTAATGGCTGAGTAATACTCCATTATGTATATGTACCATAGCTTTCTTATCCATTCATTTGCTGATGGACATCTAGGTTGCTTCCATGTCCTGGCTATTAGAAACAGTGCTGCGATGAACGTTGGGGTACACGTGTCTCTTTCAATTCTGGTTTCCTCAGTGTGTATGCCAAGCAGTGGGACTGCTGGATCATATGGCAGTTCTATTTCCAGCTTTTTAAGGAATCTACACACTGTTCTCCATAGTGGCTGTACTAATTTGCATTCCCACCAATAGTGCAAGAGGGTTCCCTTTTCTCCACACCCTTTCCAGCATTTATTGTTTGTAGACTTTTGGATCGCAGCCATTCTGACTGGCGTGAAATGGTACCTCATAGTGGTTTTGATTTGCATTTCTCTGATAATGAATGATGTTGAGCATCTTTTCATGTGTTTGTTAGCCATCTGTATGTCTTCTTTGGAGAAATGTCTGTTTATTTCTTTGGCCTATTTTTTGATTGGGTCATTTATTTTTCTGGAACTGAGCAACTCCTACAGGAGTTGCTTGTATATTTTTGAGATTAGTTGTTTGTCAGTTGCTTCATTTGCTATTATTTTCTCCCATTCTGAAGGCTGTCTTTTCACCTTGCTTATACTTTCCTTTGTTGTGCAAAATATTTTAAGTTTAATTAGGTCCCATTAGTTTATTTTTGCTTTTATTTCCAGTATTCTGGGAGGTGCATCATAGAGGATCCTTCTGTGATGTATGTCACAGAGTGTTTTGCCTATGTTTTCCTCCAGGAGTTTTATAGTTTCTGGTCTTACATTGAGATCTTTAATCCATTTTGAGTTTATTTTTGTGTATGATGTTAGAAAGTGTTCTAGTTTCATTCTTTTACAAGTGGTTGACCAGTTTTCCCAGCACGACTTGTTAAAGAGATTGTCTTTTCTCCATTGTATATTCTTGCCTCCTTTGTCTTTTCAAGGCATTGTACTGTAAGATTAAAGTGTTTTATTTTTGCGTTTGTTTTTTAATGTATTATTTGTGTGAAAAGTATTATAAGCCTACTATAGTACAGTACCATATAGCCAATTGTGTTAATTGCATATCTAGACTAATTTTCTTGGACTTACCAATGGATTCTCAGAAATGGAAGTGAAATGAAATGAAAGTCGCTCAGTACCTCATGGACTATACAGTCCACAGAATTCTCAAGGCCAGAATACTGGAGTGGATAGCCTTTCCCTTCTCCAGGGGATCTTCCCAACACAGGGAATGAACCCAGGTCTCCTGCATTGCAGACGGATTATTTACCAGCTGAGCCACCGGGGAATCCCATAGGAATTCAGAAATGGAACTCATGTTTATAGGAAGGTTACTGAAGAAACACTTCTTTGAAAGTTTCTTCAATAATTCTCCACAATGAGGGTCACACAAACAATCCTTTAAAAGTCATAGGACAACAATAAAATTCAAAACATCATGGGAAAATGGTTTGAATAGATATTTCTTTAAAGAAAATACAAAATAGCCCAGAGCATAGCCATACACTACTAATCACTAGAGAAAGGCAAACCAGAAGTACAATGAGAAGCCATTTAACACATATTACAGAAAATAACAAGTGTTGGTAAAAATGTGAAGAAATTGGAACACTTGCACACTGCTGGTGAAAGTGTGAAATGGTGTAGCCACTATGGAAAAAAGTGTGGAGATTCATGAAGGCATTAAAAATAAAATTATATGATGCTTCCCCATCCTGAACCCTCCTCCATCCTCCCTCCTTGTACCATCCCTCTGAGTCGTAAAGTTAAAAAATAAAATAAATAAATAAATAAAAATAAAAAACATCAGCCATTAAAAAAAATTATATGATGCTTCGCTGTCACTTCTGCATATATGCCCAAAGGAATATAAAGTAGTGCTGAACAGATATCTGTATACCCATGTCCATAGCAGCATTATTTACAGTAGCCAAAAGATGACTATGCAAGTGTCCATTGATGGATGAATGGGTAAGCAAAATGTATTTACAGACAACACAATATTATCCAGTCTTAATAAAGACAGAGCATTTAAAACATATTTTAACATGGAAGAACCTCAAGGACATTAGGGACATTATGCTATGTGAAATAAACCAGTCACAAAAGATACATACTATTGATTTCATTTATATGAGGTACCTAGAGTATTCAAACTCATATAGACAGGAAGCAAAATGGTGGTTTCTAGGGAATGGGGATGGGGAAAATGAGGAGTTACTGTCTAATGAGTCTAGAGTTTCTAACCCTAACCCTAACCCTTCTATTTTTAGGATGAAAAGAATTCTAGAGGTGAATGTGGGTGATGATTACACAAGAATGTGAATGTGCTTAGTGCTACAGAACTGTGCAACTAAAAATGGGTAATACTATTTATGTTAAGTGCATTTTACCACAATCTTTAAAGTCCAGTTAAAAAATCTGGTGGTAACAACATGAGCAAAAATATCAAGTTAGGAAAAAACAGCATGCTATGGGGGCAGTAAAAGCACCAACATCTCAAAAACTGAAGACATGCTGAAAAAAGTGGAGGGGGTATAGAGTAAGTAGGCAAAAAAATAAGCAAAGGTAGAAGAGGATAGATTTCATATAGAAAGGTGTGAGGTTAGATAATAACAACTCGAGGAAAATGTGAAGAAGACAGAATCCTCATACACTACTGGTGGGATAAAAAATGGTGCAGCCACTTTGGAAGATAGGTTGAAAGTTCCTCAGAAAGTTAAACAGAGTTATCATTTGACCCAGAAATTCCACTCTTACAAATATACTCAAGAGAAATGGAAACATATACCACAGAAAAACATACAAAAATGTCTACACCAGTATTATTCATAATAGCCAAAAGGTGGAAATAACCCAAATGTCCATCAATTAGATGAGTAGATAAATGTGGTTTGCACATGCAATGGAATATTATGTAGTCATAAATAGTGGTGAAGTACTGATACATGTTACATGAATGAACTTTGAAAATATTTTGATAAGTGGAAGGAAGTAGTCACAAAAGCTCATATACTTTATTGATCCATTTATATAAAATAAGAATAAGAAATCCCTAGAGATAGTAATTAAATCAGTGGTTACTTAGGGCTGAGGAGAATCGGGACTAAGGGGTAAAAACCAAAGGGTACAGTGTTTTCTTGGTTGTAAATGTTCTATGTTTGCTTTAAGTTTTATTCTAAATTGATTGTGATGATTGCACACTTCTGTGAATATACTAAAACACAGTGAATTGTACATGTTAAGTGGGTAAATCTCATGTTATGTGAATTGCCTATCAGAAAGCTGTCACAGAAATAAAAATAAAAAAAAAAAAGAGGGCCTAGGAGTAAGGCAGATGGAAGGGCAGGCAGAGGAAGAAAGCTTGATCACAGCTCTCCTCCTTCTTAACCCTGATTTCTGTAGGCACAAAGAGGACTGCTTGGTTACCCTAAAAATACATGCAGCATCCATGCAGACTTCCCAGTTCAGACAGCAGTTTCCTGTCTTATCCTCCTCACCTCTGACATGCTATCATTTACCAACTACTTTGTTTTCCTTTGAATACTATTCATATTCTGTAAATTCTGCTATGTAGTATAAATCATATAGCATGTCTTCAGCAGCCTGCCTTCTCCTTTCACATAAAGAGGAATCTAGAAAACAGTAGCCTATCATGGAGAGTGAAAGTCAGACCCCTGGGCCCTGAACAGCTATATACATTCTCCAGCAGTCCTATTTACGACATTCTCTGATCCTGCTGCTCCTGTAATACCCATATCAGAGTATAAGTCAGGCAATTTATTATCAGACTGTGCTTGCTCAGGCCACTGTCACTTCTATAGAGAATCTCAGAATGCTGAAACCAAAAA
Source organism: Bos indicus (assembly GCF_029378745.1). Lineage (NCBI taxonomy): Eukaryota > Metazoa > Chordata > Mammalia > Artiodactyla > Bovidae > Bos > Bos indicus. The sequence continues at coordinate 1,664,091 of NC_091780.1, read as the reverse complement.
GAACACACGAAAACAGTTAAAAGGTAGACAGAACTCATGGTTTTGTGCCGGGTCATATTTAGTTCTTTTTCAAGGCAATGAGGTAAAAATAGTCTACAAGGAAACATAAGTTTTGTGGGAAAGCTTGTGGGTCAGTTTTCTGTCATGATTAGTTTGAAGGCATGCATACCATGAGGGAACTCAGGCTCCACATCTTCCTCAGGGTTCAGCCCCCCAGATGACTGTTTTCAGTTCTGTCCCTAGAAAGGAAATCAATATAGTTAGTGTACTTAAGATCACAGTTTACCAGAAGCTGTTTTTAACATCTTATGAAACAGGTTTCACAATAATGTGCATGTATTGGCATCTATCTCTCAGTCTTACCCCAAAGTATTTCTGGGAGACAAAGGGGCAAACCAAGGAGGTCACCACAAGCACACTTTAGAAGAGACCAAATAGCCCTAATTCTATTGCTCATATATTTTAAGATTGTTGTAATGTGTTCATTTCACTAAGCTCTTGGCTCACTCGTTGCCAAATTCCAATCTGCTTTTAATTTCATATCTATAAACATAGATGATGAAGACCATATTTTCTATCATTTTTTCCAGAAATCAATTATCCCAACCCAAGTCATAGTGGCTGAGATCTAAACACCAGCACAAGATAAAGAAAGGTGGATTAAAATCAATCTGTGTATATGTAAAGGAAAATAGAAGAGTTAAGAATTTCAGGCTCAGGGAAAGTTTTGTCCCTGAAAAAGAATATTCAAGATGGCAGAGTAGAAGGATGTGGGCTCATCTTCACCTGCAAGAACACCAGAATTGCAACTCGCTGCTGAACAACCATCAATGAGAGAATGTTGGATCCCCCCAAAAAAAGATACCCCAGGCCAAAGAAAGAAGTTATGATCCAAAAATTCCACTTCTGAGTATATATACAAATAAAATAGAAGCACTAATTAGAAAAAACACATGCATATCAATGTTCAAAGCAGTGCTATTTACAATAGCCAAGGTATGGGACCAATCTAAATGTTCATCAACAGATGGACAGATAAGGAATATGTGAAATATATTCTACCCAGCCATAAAAAAGAATGAACTTATGCCATTTGTGAAAATATAGATGGATCTGGAGGGAATTATGCTTAGTGAAATAAATGATAGGCTACTGTTTTCTAGATGCCTCTTTATGTGAAAGGCTGCTGAAGACATGCTATACGATTTATACTGCATAGCAGAATTTTCAGAATATGAATAATATTCAAAGGAATATGTGCCTCTGGTGAAAACATATATAATGAAAACCATTACACGTGGAAAAGTCAGAAAAAATCCAAATAGGATGAACTTAGAGACCCACACCAAGATATAGCATAGTCAAGTTATCAAAAGCCATAGACATAGACTGTTTAAAGCTGGGGGAAAGTGTCTTGAATAAGGATATTGATACAAGGGATAATTTAATTATTAAGAATTAATTTATAATCAGAAATCATGAGTCCAGAGTGCAGTAGATGAAATATTCAAAATGCTGAAAGAAAAATCAGGTAAAGAAACAGCAAGGGGATGCAAAGTATACAACAGAAAATACAGAAGGAAGCAATGATGGCTACGTGTGGAACAAAAATGAGTTAAGACCTATCAAAAACAGCAAAATGGAAGATATAAATCCTCCAGTAGGGCTGTCCTAAGATGTGGAGGAATAGAATGGAGAGACCATCTTCCCCCCGACAAACTCATCAAAAGATCATTCTAACACTGAGCAAATTCCACAAAACAACTTCTGAACACTGGCAGAGGACACTAGGCACCCAGAAAGGCATGTAGGACACAATATAAAAATAAAAGAGAGAGACAGAAGAGTTAGGGATGGAGACCTGTCCTGCAGAGGGAGTCATGAAAGAGAAGTTTCCAAACATCAGGAAACCCTCTCATCAGCGGGTCTGTGGGGAGTTTGGGATCTCAGAGGGCAACATAACCAGGAGGTAAAAGTAAATAAAACCCACAGATTACACACCTAACTGCAACTCTCATCAGAGAAGTAGCCCAGATGCTCGCGTCCACCACCAACAAGCAGGGGCTGAACAGGGAGGCGTGGGCTGCACTGCTTAGGGTAAGGACCGGGCCTGAATGCCCTGAGGACAATCTGAGGGAGCTAACGTGAGAGAGCAACCCAAACTGTGGGATAGCCAGAGAGAGGGAAAAAAAAAAAAGGAAAGAAAGAGAGAACTTTGCAGTGAAAAGCTCTAACCTAAGGCACTGCCAGGCCCCCTCACAGAACAAAAGACTGAGTGATCCCCAAAGGAAAGCTACCGGCTGTGGACCAGCCCATCCCCCACCAGAGGCAGAGAGGCAGGCGAGCGACAGCCAAAGCTGGAAGGTGAGGGGCAATCTTGGCCCCAGAGATGGCGTCCTCTACCAAACTGCGAGCTGGCTTCCAGTTGCTAACCAAGTCTTCCTGGTGTCTTGGACGGTTGACATCCATCAGGAGGTTAGCTCCCCAGAGGAGACACATAGCACACCTGAGATAGCACTCCTGCTGCACACCCAGGAAACAGCAGCTGGGACAAGGGAGGTGATAAGATGCACCGCCCACCTGGAGAGTGCACTCATCAAGCACCTGGTAGCCTGAGCTGCTCAGACCTGGGAGGGGCATAAAACGTAGGCCCAATTTAGTCTGTGCCTTTGTGGAATACCCAAGAACCTTAACCTGAGTGGCTTAGAAGTGGGAAGTGCATGTAACTCAGGGCTCGCTTTAGACAGTTCCCCTGCAGAACAACCTGGAGCTTGAGCAGTGTAGACTGGGAAAGCACGCATGCTATGAGTGGGGGCAAACCCACTGTGGCCCAGACAATGTGAGCACTCCCCACACATGCCAGTGATATTTTTTTGCAGTGTTTCTCCCTCCCCACAGCACAACTGAACAAGTGAGCCTAAATAAGTGACCACCTTCGCCTCCTTGTGTCATGATGGCAGTCAGACACTAAAGAGACTTGCAAACAGAAGAAGCCAAAATAAACAGAGGGAACCCCTTTGGAAGTGGCAGGTGCAACAGATTTAAATCCTGTAGTTAGCACCGACTACATTGGAAGGGGGCTATAGATCTCAAGAAGAAGTATGAGCTGGAACAAGGCACTATCTGAAACTGAACTGATTCCAAACTGCCCTCAACAGCTACAGAGAAATTCCTAGATATATTTTACTATTATCATTTAAATTTTTTTTAAAAAATTAAGTCCTTTATTACTCCTTAATTTTCATTTTTATAACCTACTATTACCTTGCAAAAAAGACTATTTTAAAAGCAAATTTCATACATATTTTTATAATTTTTGTGATTTTTTAAAATATTGTATTTTTGAGAGTCTACCCTCTACTCTAGATTTTTAATCTTTGCTTTTTGGTATTTGTTATCAATTTTGTACCTATGAGAATCCAATCTTCAGTACCCATTTTTTCTTAGGAGTGTGATCATTGGCTTGATTGCCCTCTCCCCCTTTTGACTCTCCTTTTTCTTCCCCAGGTCACCTCTATCTCCTCCTTCTCCCTTCTTTTCTCTACCCAACGCTGTGAATCTCTTTGTGTGTTCCAGGCTGTGGAGAACACTTAGGGAACTGATTACTATCTAAATCTGTCTCTCTCCTTTTGACTGCCCCTCTTCTCCTCCTCGTCACCTCTATCTCTTTCCTTCCTCTTCTATTCTCTTTGTAACTCTGTGAACCTCTCTGGATGTTCCAGGCTGTGGAGAGCACATAGGGTATTGATTACCAGCTAGACTGCTCTCTCTCTTTTTGATTCCCCCTCTTCTCCTCCTGGGCACTTCTATCTCCCTCCTCCCTTTTGGCTTCTCCATGTAACTCTGGGAACCTCTCTGGGTGTCCCTCACTGTGGATAATCTTTTCTCCATTAACCTAGATGTTTTATCATCAGTGCAGTATGGATGGAGAAATCTTGAGGCTACTGTAAGAATAAGACTGAAAACCAGAAGCGGGAGGCTTAAATCCAAAACATGAAAACACCAGAAAACTCCTGACTCCAGGGAACATCAATCAACAAGAGCTCATCCAAAAGCCTCCATACCTACACTGAAACCAAGCTCCACCCAAGAGCCAACAAGTTTCAGAGCAAGACATACCACACTAATTCTCCAGCAATGCAGGAACATAGACCTGAACATTAATATACAGGCTGCTCAAAGTCACACCAAACCTGTAGACAGCTCAAAACTCACTGCTGGACACTTCATTGGACTCCAAAGAGAAAAGATACAGCTCCACCCACTATAACACCAACACAAGCTTCCCTAACCAGGAAACTTTGACAAGCCACTCGTCCAACCCCACCCATAGGGAGGAACCTCCACAATAAAGAGGAACCATAAAGGTCCAGCATACAGAAAGGCCACCCCAAACACAGCAATCTAAACAAGATGAAAAGGCAGAGAAATATTCAGCAGGTAAAGGAACATGATAAATGCCCACCAAACCAAAAAAAAAAAAAAAAAAAAAAAAGAGGAGATAGGGAGTCTACCTAAAAAATAATTCAGAATAATGATAGTAAAAATGATCCAAAATCTTGAAAACAAAATGGAGGTACAGATAAATAGTCTGGAGACAAGGATTGAAAAGATGCAAGAAATGTTTAACAAGAACCTAGAAGAAATAAAAAAGAGTAAATCAATAATGAATAATGCAATAACTGAGATCAAAAGCCCTCTGGAGGGAACCAACAGTAGAATAACTGAGACAGAAGATAGGATAAGTGAGGCGGAAGATAGAATGGAGGAAATATATGAAGCAGAGAGGAAAAAAGAAGAAAAGAATTAAAAGAAATAAGGACAACCTCAGAGACCTCTGGGACACTGTGAAATGCCCCGACATTTGAATCATAGGAGTCCTAGTAGAAGAAGATGAAAAGAAAGGCTAGTGCACTGGGAAGACCCAGAGGGATGGTATGGGGAGGGAGGAGGGAGGAGGGTTCAGGATGGGGAGCACATGTATACCTGTGATGGATTCATTTTGATATTTGGCAAAACTAATACAATTATGTAAAGTTTTAAAAAAAAAAAGGCAATGAGAAAATACTTGAGATAATAGTTGAAAACTTCCCTAAAATGGGGAAGGAAATAGCCACCCAAGCCCAAGAAACCCAGAGAGCCCCAAACAGGATAACCCAAGGTGAAACACCCCCAAGACACATATTAATCAAATTAACGAAGATCAAACACAAAGAACAAATATTAAAAGCAGCAAGAGAAAAACAACAAGTAACACACAAGAGGACTCCCATAAGGATAACAGCTGATCTTTCAATAGCTCTTAGAAACTCTTCAGGCCAGAAGGGAATGGCAGGACATACTTAAAGTGATGAAAGATAAAAACCTACAACCCAGATTACTGTAACCAGCAAGGATATCATTCAAATATGAAGGAGAAATAAAAAGCTTAATAGACAAGCAAAAGCTGAGAGAATTCAGCACCACCAAACCAGCTCTTCAACAAATGCTAAAGGATATTCTCTAGACAGGAAACACAGAAAAGGTGTATAAACTCAAACCCAAAACAACAAAGTAAATGGCAACGGGATTATACTTATCAATAATTATCTTAAATGTAAATGAGTTGAATGGTCCAACCAAAAGACAAAGACTGCCTGAATGGATACAAAAACAAGACCCCTATATATGCTGTCTACAAGAGACACATCTCAAAATAAGGGACACATACAGACTGAAAGTGAAAGGCTGGAAAAAGATATTTCACACAAATGAAGATCGAAAGAAAGCAGGAGTAGCAATATTCATATCAGATAAAATAGACTTTGAAATGAAGGCCGTGAAAAGAGAAAAAGAACACTACATAATGATCACTGGATCAATCCAAGAAGAAAATATAACAATTATAAATATATACACACCCAACATAGGAGAACTGCAGCATGTAAGACAAATGCTAACAAGTATGAAAGGGGAAATTAACAGTAACACAATAATAGTTGGAGACTTTAGTACCCCACTCACACCTATGGATAGATCAACTAAACAGAAAATTAACAAGGAAACACAAACTTTAAATGATACAATGGACCAGTTAGAACTAATTGATATCTATAGGACATTTCACCCCAAAACAATGAATTTACTCTTTTTCTCAAGGGCACATGGAACTTTCTGTAGGATAGATCACATCCTGGTCATAAATCTAGCCTTGGAAAATTAAAAAAAAAAAATAGAAATCATTCCAAGCATCTTTTCTGACCACAATGTGGTAAGATTAAATGTCAACAACAGGGAAAAAATATTAAAAATACAAACATATGGAGGCTAAACAGTATGCTTCTAAATAACCAACAAATCACAGAAGAAATCAAAATATGCATAGAAACGAATGAAAATGAAAACACAACAACTCCAAACCTATCAGATTCAGTAAAAACAGTGCTAAGGAGAAGGTTAATAGCAATACAAGGTTACCTCAAGAAACAAGAGAAAAGTCAAATAAATAACCTAACTCTACATCTAAAGCAACTAGAAAAGGAAAAAAAAAAAAAATGAAGAACCCTATGGTTAGGAGAAGGAAATAAATCATAAAAATTAGGGCAGAAATAAATGAAAAAGAAACAAAGGAGACCAGAGAAAAAGTCAACAAAGCTAAAAGCTGGATCTTTGAGAAGATAAATAAAATAGACAAACCATTAACCAGACTCATCAAGAAAAAATGGAGAAGAATGAAATCAACAAAATTAGAAATGAAAATGGAGAAATCAAAACAGACAACACAGAAATACAAATGATCATAAGAGACTACAATCAGCAACTATATGCCAATAAAATGGACAACTTGGAAGAAATGGACAAATCCTTAGAAAAGCATAACTTTCCAAAACTGAACCAGGAAGAAATAGAAAATCTTAACAGATCCATCACAAGCATGGAAATCAAAACGGTAATCAGAAATCTTCCAGGAAACAAAAGTCCAGGACCAGATAGCTTCACAGGTGAATTCTACCAATTATTTATAGAAGAGCTAACGTCTATCCTAGTCAAACTCTTTCAGAAAAATGCAGAGGAAGATCAACTTCCAAACTCATTCTATGAGGCCACCATCACCCTAATACCTAAACCAGATAAAGATGCCACAAAAAAAGAAAACTACAGGCCAATATAACTGATGAACATAGCTGCAAAAATCCTCAACAAAATTCTAGCAAACAGAATGCAACAACATATTGAAAAGATTGTACATCATTACCAAGTGGGCTTTATCCCAGGGATGCAAGGATTGTTTATTTATTTTTTAATTAATTTATTTTAATCAGAGGCTAATTACCATACAATATTGTAGTGGTTTTTGTCATACATTGACATGAATCAGCCATGGGTGCACATGTCTTTGCCATTCTGTACCCCCCTCCCACCTCCCTCCCTATCCCTTTCTCTGGGTCATTTACTATCCACAAATCAATCAATGTGATACATCACATTAACAAATTGAAAGATAAAAACCATATAATTATCTGAATAGATGCAGAGAAAGCCTTTGACAAAATTCAGCATCGATATATGATAAAAAAAAAAAAAACCCTCTGGAAAGCAAGAATAGAAGGAACATACCTCAATATAATAAAAGCTATATATGACAAACCCACAGCAAACATTATCTTCAATGGTGAAAAATTGAAAGAATTTCCCCTAAAGTCAGGAACAAGACAAGGGTGCACACTCTTACCACTAATATTCAACATAGTTTTGGGAAGTTTTAGCCACAGCAATCAGAGAAGAAAAAGAAATAAAAGGAATCCAGATTGGGAAAGAGGCAGTAAAACTCTCACTGTTTGCAAATGACATGATCCTCTACATAAAAAACCCTAAAGACTCCATCAGAAAATTACTAGAGCTAATCAATGAAGATAGCAAAGCTGTAGAATATAAAATTAACACACAGAAATCCCTTGCATTTCTATAAACTAACAATGAGAAAACAGAAAGATAAATTAAGGAAACAAGTCCATTCACCATTGCAACGAAACGAATAAAATACTTAGGTATCAGTTCAGTTCAGTTCAGTCGCTCAGTCATGTCCTTCTCTGCGACCCCATGAATCGCAGCACACCAGGCCTTCCTGTCCATCACCAACTCCCGGTTTTCATTCAGACTCACGTCCATCGAGTCGGTGATACCATCCAGCCATCTCATCCTCTGTCGTCCTCTTCTCCTCCTGCCCCCAGTCCCTCCCAGCATGAGAGTCTTTTCCAATGAGTCAACTCTTCGCATGAGGTGGCCAAAGTACTGGAGTTTCAGCTTTAGCATCATTCCTGCCAAAGAAATCCCAGGGTTGATCTCCTTCAGAATGGACTGGCTGGATCTCCTTGCAGTCCAAGGGACTCTCAAGAGTTTTCTCCAACACCACAGTTCAAAAGCATCAATTTTTTGGTGTTCAGCTTTCTTCACACTCCAACTGTCACATCCACACATGACCACTGGAAAAACCATAGCCTTGACTAGACGGACCTTTGTTGGCAAAGTAATGTCTCTGCTTTTCAATATGCTATCTAGGTTGGTCATAACTTTTCTTCCAAGGAGTAAGCATCTTTTAATTTCATGGCTGGAGTAACTATCTGCAGTGATTTTGGAGCCACCAAAAATAAAGTCTGACACTGTTTCCCCATCTATTTCCCATGAAGTGATGGGACCTGATACCATGATCTTCATTTTCTGAATGTTGAGTTTTCAGCCAACTTTTTCACTCTCCTCTTTCACTTTCAATAAGATTTTCTTTAGTTCTTCACCTTCTGCCATAAGGGTGGTGTCATCTGCATATCTGAGGTTATTGATATTTCTCCCAGCATTCTTGATTCCAGCTTGTGCTTCTTCCAGCCCAGTGTTTCTCATGATGTACTCTGCATATAAGTTGAATAAGCAAGGTGACAATATACAGCCTTGACATACTCCTTTTCCTATTTGGAACCAGTCTGTTGTTCCATATCCTGTTCTAACTGTTGCTTATAAATCTACCTAAATAAACAAAAGACTTATATATAGAAAACTATAAAACATTGATGAAAGAAATGAAAGATGACACAAATAGATGAAAAAATATACCATGTTCATGGATTGGAAGAATCAATATAGTGAAAATGAGTATACTACACAAAGCAGTCTATAGATTCAATGCAATCCCTATCAAGCTACCAGCAGTATTTTTAAAAGAACTAGAACAAATAATTTCACAATTTATATGGAAATATAAAAAACCTCAAATAGCCAAAGCAATCTTTTGAAAGAAGAATGGAACTGGAGGGATCAACCTGCCTGACTTCAGACTATACTACAAAGCTGTATCCATCAAGATTGTATGATACTGGCACAAACACTGAAATATAGATCAATGGAACAACATAGAAAGCCCAGAGATAAATCCATGCACCTATGGATACCTTATCTTTGACAAAGGAGAATATACAATGGAGAAAAGACAATCTCTTTAACAAATGGTGCTGTGAAAACAGGTCAACCGCTTGTAAAAGAATGAAACTAGAACACTTTCTAACACCATACACAAAAATAAACTAAAAATGGATTAAAAATATAAATGCAAGACCAGAAACTATAAAACACCTAGAGGAAAACATAGGCAAAACACTCTCTGACATAAAGCACAGCAGGATCTTCTATGACCCACCATCCAGAGTAATGGAAATAAAAGCAAAAATAAATAAACGGGACCTAATTAAACCTAAAAACTTTTGCACAACAAAGGAAACTATAAGCAAGGTGAAAAGACAGCTTTCAGAATGGGAGGAAATAATAGCAAATGAAGCAACTGACAAACAACTAATCTCAAAAATATACAAGCAACTCCTGCAGCTCAATTACAGAAAAATAAATAACCTAATCTAAAAATAGGCCAAAGAACTAATCAGACATATCTCCAAAGAATACATACAGATGGCTAACAAACACTTGAAAAGATGCTCAACATTACTCATTATCAGAAAAATGCGTATCAAAACCACAATGAGGTACCATTTCACACCAGTCAGAATGGCTGATCTGAAAAGGTCTACAAACAATAAATGCTGGAGAGGGTGCAGAGAAAAAGGAGCCCTCTTACACTGTTGGTAGGAATGCAAACTAGTACAGCTACTATGGAGAACAGTGTGGAGATTCATTAAAAAACTGGAAATAGAAATGCCATATGATCTGGGAATCCCACTTCTGGCTATACACACCGAGGAAACCAGAATTGAAAGAGACACATGTATGCCAATGTTCATTGGCAGCACTGTTTACAATAGCCAAGACAGAGAAGCAACGTAGATGTCCATTGGCAGACGAATGGATACGAAAGCTGTGGTATATGTACACAATGGAATATTACTTAGCCATTAAAAAGAATGCATTTGAATCAGTTCTAATGAGGTGAATGAAACTGGAGCCTATTATACAGAGTGAAGTAAGTCAGAAAGAAAAACACCAAAGCAGTATACTAACACATATATATGGAATTTAGAAATATGGTAACAATGACCCTATATGCGAGACAGCAAAAGAGATACAGATGTAAAGAACAGTCTTTTGGACTCTGTGGGAGAAGGTGAGGGTGGGATGATTGGCGAGGGTAGCATTGAAGCGTGTATATTATCATATGTGAAGCGGGTCCCGGGTCCAGCTTTGATGCATGAGACAGGGTGATCAGGGCTGGTGTAATGGGATGACTCTGTTGATGGGATGGGGAGGGAGATGAGAGGGGTGTTCTGCATGGGGAACATATGTGCACCCATGGCTGATTCATGTTGATGTATTGCAAAACCCACCATAATATTTAAAAGTAATTAGCCTCCAATTAAAATAAATTAATTTTAAAAATCCTCCAGTAACAGTAAAAATATCAAAAGGCAACATTGTCAAAATTTATATGAAAAATTATCTAAATACATGTTTCTAGAAGGAAACACTAGGACTTTCCTGGTGGTCCAGTTGGTTTGGAATTTACCTGCCAATGCACCAACTCAGGAGACAGGATTTCCAACTCCGGAATGGTAAAATACCACAAGCAGAGGGGAAAATTAATCCTGTGTCCCATAACCACTGAGCCCATGTGATGCAACTACTGAAGCCAGCATGCCTAGAGCCCGTGCTCCGCAACAAGAGAAGCCACCACACTGAGAAAACCTTGTACCTAGCCCCTGCTCACCAAAACTAGAGAAAGTTCACATTCAGCAATGGAGACCCAGCAGAGTCAAAAATAAAAAAATAAATAAAATAAAAGGGAAACACTTTAGAAAAAAAGACATGAGATTATAAGGTAAATGATAAAAAATATATCCTAATAAACATTATCCAAATAATTGAGTAGCTATATAATTATCAGACAAATATAGATTTAAAGAAAAAAATGTTGAGTTCAGTTAAGTTTAGTCACTCAGTCATGCCCGACTCTTTGCGACCACACGAATCGCAGCACACAAGGCCTTCCTGTCCATCACCAACTCCCAGAGTTTACCCAAACTCATGTCCATCGAGTCGGTGATGCCATCCAGCCATCTCATCCTCTGTCGTCCCCTTATCCTCCTGCCCCCAGTCCCTCCCAGGATCAGGGTCTTTTCCGATGAATCAACTCTTCACATGAGGTGGCCAAAGGATTGGAGTTTCAGCTTTAGCATCAGTCCTTCCAATGAACACCCAGGACTGATCTCCTTTAGGATGGACTGGTTGGATCTCCTTGCAGTCCAAGGGACTCTCAAGAGTCTTCTCCAACACCACAGTTCAAAAGCATCAATTCTTCGTCACTCAGCTTTCTTCACAGTCCAACTCTCACATCCATACATGACCACTGGAAAAACCATAGCCTTGACTAGACAGACCTTTGTTGGGAAAGTAATGTCTCTGCTTTTGAATATGCTATCTAGGTTGGTCATAACTTTCCTTCGAAGGAGTAAGCGTCTTTTAATTTCATGGCTGCAGTCACCATCTGCAGTGATTTTGGAGCCCAAAAAAAGAAAGTCTGACACTGTTTCCACTGTTTCCCCATATATCTGCCATGAAGTGATGGGACCAGATGCCATGATCTTCGTTTTCTGAATGTTGAGTTTTAAGCCAACTTTTTCACTCTCCTCTTTCACTTTCATCAAGAGGCTTTTGAGTTCCTCTTCCCTTTCTGCCATAAGGGTGGTGTCATCTGCATATCTGAGGTCATTGATATTTCTCCTGGCAATCTTGATTACAGCTTGTGCTTCTTCCAGCCCAGAATTTCTCATGAGGTATTCTGCATAGAAGTTAAATAAGCAGGGTGACAATATACAGCCTTGATGTACTCCTTTTCCTATTTGGAACCAGTCTGTTGTTCCATGTCTAATTCTAACTGTTGCTTCCTGACCTGCATATAGGTTTCTCAAGAGTCAGGTCAGGTGGTCTGGTATTCCCATCTCTTTCAGAATTGTCCACAGTTTATTATGATCCACACAGTCAAAGGCTTTGGCATAGTCAATAAAGCAGAAATAGATGTTTTTCTGGAACTGTCTTTCTTTTTCCATGATCCAGCAGATGTTGGCAATTTGATCTCTGGTTCCTCTGCCTTTTCCAAAAGCAGCTTGAACATCTGGAAGTTCACGGTTCATGAATGGCTTGAAGAATTTTGAGCATTACTTTACTAGTGTGTGAGACGAGTGCAATTGTGTGGTAGTTTGAGCATTCTTTGGCATTGCTTTTCTTTGGGATTGGAACGAAAACTGACCTTTTCCAATCCTGTGGCCGCTGCTGAGTCTTCCAAATTTGCTGGCATATTGAGAGCAGCACTTTCACAGCATCATCTTCCTAGATTTGAAATAGCTCAAGTGGAATTCCATCACCTCCACTAGCTTTGTTCATAGTGATGGTTTCTAAGGCCTACTTGACTTCACATTCCAGGATGTCTGGCTCTAGGTCAGTGATCACATCATTGTGATTATCTGGGCCATGAAGATCTTTTTTAAACTGTATACCATTTGTACAGTTCTGTGTATGCTTGCCACCTCTTATTAATATATTTTGCTTCTGTTAGGTCCATACACCATTTCTGTCCTGTATCAAGCCCATCTTTGCATGAAATGTTCCCTTGGTATCTGTAATTTTCTTGAAGAGGTCTCTAGTCTTTCCCATTTTGTTGTTTTCCTCTATTTCTTTGCATTGATCTCTGAGGAAGTCTTTCTTATCTCTCCTTGCTATTGTTTGGAACTCTACATTCAGATGCTTATATCTCTCCTTTTCTCCTTTGCTTTTTGCTTCTCTTCTTTTCATAGCTATTTGTAAGCCCCCCCACCCCCGAAAAGACACCTTTTTTTTTTTTTGCATTTCTTTTCCATGGGGATGGTCTTGATCCCTGTCTTCTGTACAATATCACGAACCTCTGTCCATAGTTCATCATGCACTCTGTCAGATCTAGTCCCTTAAATCTATTTCTCAGTTCCACTTTCTAATCATAAGGAATTTGATTTAGGTCATTCCTGAATGGTCTAATGGTTTTCCCTACTTTCTTCAATTTAAGTCTGATATTGGCAATAAGGTGTTCATGATCTGAGCCACAGTCAGCTCCTGGTCTTGTTTTTGCTGACTGTATAGAGCTTCTCCATCTTTGGCTGCAAAGAATATAATCAATCTGATTTCGGTCTTGACCATCTGGTGATGTCCATGTGTAGAGTCTTCTCTTGTGTTGATGGAAGATGGTGTTTGCTATGACCAGTGCATTCTCTTGGCAAAACTGTATTAGCCTTTGCCCTGCTTCATTCCCTATTCCAAGGCCAAATTTGCTTGTTACCCCAGGTGTTTCCTGACAAATATAAATTTAAAGAAAAATTGTTACTAAAAATAAATGCTTTTTGTAATAATGAAAATGACAATTCATCAAGAAGACACAATTTTAAACTGATATACATCTAACAATAGAACTCAAACCACACAGCAAAACTGATGAAATTTATGAGACAAATAAAACAATAATATTTGTAGACTTTAATGGCCCACTTTCAATAATGGATAGAATGACTAAGGAGATCAACAAAGAAATAGGAGACTTAAACAGCACAATATTTCAACTAAATCTAACAAACATCCATAGAACATTTTACATAATAACAGCATAAGGAATATCCTGCTCAAACACACATGGAACTTTGTGCAGGATAGGCCATATTTTAATCTATAAAATGTGTATTAGTAAATATATAAAAACAGAAGTGGTTAAAAAAGGATTCTCCGTAACCATAATTAAATAAATTAGAAACCAGTTACACATAAATATTTATAAATGTGTGGAAATTAAATTACACATTCCTAGATAATCAGTAGGTCAAGGAAGAAATAACAAGAAACTCTATCCTTATTTTAGCCATTATTTTGTAACAACATATACATGTATCAAATAAGTGTGTTGAACAATTTAAGATTAAACAATTGTATATGTCAATTATACCACAATAAAACTGGCAAAAGTTTAAAATTTTAAAAATAAACAATAATTTGAGATAACCTTTATTATGTTGACACACAGTCCATGTGAATGCAAAGAGTTGGGCACACCTTAGTGACTGAAAAACAACAAATGCTCCATCTATACACATTTTCTGATGAGTTTTTTTTTTTAATCATAAATGGGTATTGAATTTTGTCAAAAACTTTTCCTGCAGTTATTGAGATGATCATAATTCACAAACAATCAATGATGGAGAGGTTTTGGAGAGAAGGGAACCCTCCTACACTGTTGGTAGGAATGTAAATTGGTGTAGTCACTATGGACAGCATTATAGAGTTTCCTTAAAAAGCTAAAAATAGCCTTACCATATGACCCTGCAATCACATTCTTGGACATACAACTGGAGAAAAACATGGTCTGAAAGGATCCATACACCCCAATGTTCATTGTAGCACTTTTAATAATATCCAAGACATGGAAGTAACCTATGTGTCCATCAACAGAGGAATGGATGAAGGAGATGTGGTGCATATACACAAAGAAATATTACTAAGCAATAAAAAGGAACACAATTAAGTCAGTTTGAATGAGGTGGATGAAGCTACAGATTATTATAAAGAGTGAAGTCAGAAAGAGAAAAACAAATATTGTATATTAACACATATATATGAAATCTAGAAAGTTGGTGCTGATGAACATATTTGCAGGGCAACAATGGAGACGCCCAGGTGGCGTTAGTAGTAAAGCACCTGTCTACCAATACAGAAGATGTAAGAGATGCGGGTTTGATCCCTGGGTCAGAAAGATATCCCCTGGAGGAGGACATAGCAACTCATCCAGTATTTTTGCCTAGAGAATGACATAGACAGTGTAGCCTGGCAAGCTACAGTCCATAAGGTCACACCAAGTCAGACACAACTGAAGCGACTTAGCAAAATAGCAATGGAGATGCAGAAATACAAAACAGACATGTAGACACAGTAGGGGGAAAAAAAGAGTAGGATAAATTGAGAGAGTAGTGCAGAAATATATACATTACCATATGTAAAATAAATGTGGTGTGGTGTGGAAGTCACTGAGTCATGTCTGACTCTTTGTAACCCCAGAAAATGTATTCTGCCAGCAATTTCCATGGAATTCTCCAGGCAAGAATATTGGAGTGAGTTTCCATTCCTTTCTAAAGGATATCTTCCCTACCCAGGGATTGAACTTGGGTCTCCTGCACTGCAGGCAGATTTTTTACCATCTGAGCCACCAGGGAAGGCATGTAAACTAAATAGCAGGTAGGAACTTGCTATATGACAGAGGGAGCTCAAAACTGGTGCTCTCCCTACTCTTGTATTTTCAAATAACATGTTGTTCAGCATTGCTCATCTTCTAACTCAAATTGTTGTGTTTAAAATACATGCTCAGTTGTGTCAGACTCTTTACAGCCTCATGGATTGTAGCCCGCCAAGCTTCTCTCTTCATGAGATTGTCCAGGCAATATTAAATAAATATTTATTTATAAATATTATAAATATTTATATAATAAATATAAAATATTAGAGTGGGTTGCCATTTCTTTCTTCTGGGATCTCCACAACCCAGGGATCGAAACTTTGTTTCTTGCATCTCCCGAATTGGCAGGTGGATTCTTTACCAACTGCACCACTAACTCAGATAAATATCTGTATAAATTAACCTATACCAGTAGCCTAATGATGAGAAAACACAAGATAAATCCATATTTTTGGACATTATACAAAATATTGGACCAGTACTTTTAAAAATAAGCAGAGTGACAATTTACAGCCTTGATGTACTCCTTTCCCAATTTGGAGCCAATTTGTTGTTCCATGTCCCATGCATATTGTCAACCCGTTTATTTAACTTATATGCAGAGTACATAATGAGAAATGCTGGACTGGATGAAGCACGAGCTGCAATAAAGATTGCTGGGAGAAATATCAACAACCTCAGATATGCAGATGACACCACATTTATGGCAGAAAGCATAGAAGAACTAAAGAACCTCTTGATGAAAGTGAAAGAGGAGAGTGGAAAAGTTGGCTTTAAAGTCAACATTCAGAAAACTAAGATCATGGCATCCAGTTCCCATCATTTTATGGCCAACAGATGGAGAAACAGTGGAAACAGTGAGAGACTTTATTGTGGGAGGCTCCAAAATCACTGCAGATGGTGACTGCAGCCATGAAATTAAAAGACACTTGCTCCTTGGAAAAAAGTTATGACCAACCTAGACAGCATATTAAGAAGCAGAGACATTACTTTGCCAACAAAAGTCCATCTTAGCCAAAGCTATGGTTTTTCAGTAGTCATGTATGGATGTGACAGATGGACTATAAAGAAAGCTGAGTGCCAAATAATTGATACTTTAGAACTGTGGTGTTGAGAAGACTCTTGAGAGTCCCTTGGACTGTGAGGAGATCCAACCAGTCTGTCCTAAAAGAAATCAGTCCTGAATATTCATAGGAAGGACTGATGCTGAAGCTGAAACTCCAGTATTTTCGTCATCTGATGTGAGCAGCTGATTCATGGGAAAATACCCTGATGCTGGGAAAGATTGAAGGCAGGAGGAGGAGAGGACGACAGAGGATGAAATGGTTGGATGGCTTCAGCAACTCAATGGACATGAGTTTGAGTAAACTCCGGGAGTTGGTGATGGACAGGGAGGCCTGTCATGCTGCAGTCCATGGGGTCACAAAAAGTCAGGCAGAACTGAGAGACTGAACTGAACTGAACTTTTCAAAAGGGTTAAGTTCACGAAAAATGAGACTGAGAAAGTGTTGGAGAATAACTGATGTGGCCAGTAGACCCTAAGATGGTATCTGATGATTCTCCATCTCTTGTGTTCTAATCCCCTTCTCATGAGTGTGGGCAGGAACTGTGATCTGCTCACATGGCAAAGAATTGAGTGAAAATTCTAGACAATGAACACGAAGGAACAGAGGCACTTGGTCCAAGAGACTGCAGACAACTGAATTCTAACAATCATGACAATCATGTGAGCTTGGAAGGGGATTCTTTCCTGGCTGAACATTCTGTTGAGAGTTTATCCTTGGCCATTACCTACATTTGGATTCTTCACCCACACAAATTTTGATACAATATGTGTGGATTTTGTTATGTTAAATTATGTGATAATTTATTATTAGCAAAAAAGTAATATATATGGCAAATAAATGTAATGTATCCTGGAGCAATACATGAACCATGAACTTGCAGATGTTCAAGCTGGTTCTGGAAAAGGCAGAGGAACCAGAGATCAAATTGCCAACATCCTCTGGATCATGGAAAAAGCAAGAGAGTTCCAGAAAAACATCTATTTCTGCTTTATCGACTATGCCAAAGCCTTTGACTGTGTGGATCACAATCAACTGTGGAAAATTCTGAAAGAGATGGGAATACCAGACAACCTGACCTGCCTCTTGAGAAACCTATATGCAAGTCAGGAAGTAACAGTTATAACTGGAAATGGAACAATAGACTGGTTCCAAATAGGAAAAGGAGTATGTCAAGGCTGTATATTGTCACCCTGCTTATTTAACTTATATACAGAGTACATCATGAGAAATGCTGGGCTGGAAGAAGCACAACCTGGAATCAAGATTGCCAGGAGAAGTACCGATAACCTTAGATATGCAGATGACATCCTTATGGCAGAAAGTGAAGAGGAACTAAAAAGGCTCTTGATGAAAGTGAAAGAGGAAAGTGAAAAAGTAGGCTTAAAGCTCAACATTCAGAAAACGAAGATCCTGGCATCTGGTCCCATCACTTCGTGGTAAATAGATGGGGAAACAGTGGAAACAGTGTCAGACTTTATTTTGGGGGGGGCTCCAAAATCACTGCAGATGGTGATTGTAGCCATGAAATTAAAAGACGCTTACTCCTTGGAAGGAAAGTTATGACCAACCTCGACAGCATATTCAAAAGCAGAGACATTACTTTGCCAACAAAGGTCTGTCTAGTCAAGGCTATGGTTTTTCCAGTGGTCATGTAGGGATGTGAGAATTGGACTGTGAAGAAGGTCGAGCGCCAAAGAATTGATGCTTTTGAACTGTGGTGTTGGAGAAGACTCTTGAGAGTCCCTTGGACTGCAAGGAGATCCAACCAGTCCATTCTAAAGGAGATCAGCCCTGGGTATTCATTGGAAGGACTGATGCTAAAGCTGAAACTCCAGTCCTTTGGCCACCTCATGTGAAGAGCTGACTCATTGGAAAAGACCCTGATGCTGGGAGGGATTGGGGGCAGGAGGATAAGGGGACGACAGAGGATTAGATGGCTGGATGGTACCACTGACTCGATGGACATGAGTTTGGGTATACTGCAGGAGTTGGTGATGGACAGGGGGGCCTGGTATGCTGTGTTTCATGGAGCAGACAAAGAGTCGGACATGACTGAGGGACTGAACTGAACTGAACTGATCCTGGATTGAATATTGGAAAGAAAAATGACCATAGTTGGAAAATATTCTGGTAAAATATCAAGAAAATCAAATCCATTTAATAAGTTTATATCACTGTCAATTTCTCAGCTTTTGTAAATATAGTATGGTGATATAATCTAAAATTGTTTCCAAAAATATTTTAAAGTATTACTTTCATATAAAAATAACTCTCAAAAACATAAAGAAACAACAACAACAAAGTCTTGGGCTCAGAGGGTAAAAGAGAAGGGCAAAGCAGTATCCCTAATCTATCCACTGTTCCAAACACAGATGCACTTTCTTCAGGAAGACCCTCTCAAGCTTCAGGGACTTTCCACCTTTCTTTTCCCTCTTCATTCTCCCCATCATCCTGCCATCAGTTTGTGTCTCAATAAACACTTCTCTAAAAATATGTGTCTGTGCCTGCACCTCCCCTTTATGGAACACAACTTTGTCATGGCCAAGGGGCTTGCATAACACAATTAAGCTCTTTTGAGCAGTGCCATGCAGAAACACCCAAGTCAGATGGATCATAGTGAGGAGTTCTGACAAAATGTGGTCAACTGGAGAAAGAAATGGCAACACACTCTACTATTCTTGCCTGGAAAACCCCATGGACAGTATGAAAATGCAAAAGGATATGACACCAGAAGATTAGCCACCTCCAGAGTAGAAGGTGTCCAATATGCTACTGGAGAAGAGCAGAGGACAATTACTAATAGCTCCAGAAAGAATGAGGGTGCTGGGCCAATGCAGAAATGATGCTCAGCTGTGGATGTGTCTGGTGGTGAAAAATCCAATGTTCTAAAGAACAATATGACATAGGAACCTGGAATGCTAAGTCTGTGAATCAAGGTAAATTGGACATGTTCAAGCAGGAAATGACAAGAATGGACATTGACATCTTAGGGATCTGTGAATTAAAATGTACGAGAATATAATTCATATGACGATTATATCTACTACTATGGCCAAGAATCCCTTATAAGAAATGGAATAGCCCTCATACTCAACAAAAGAATCCAAAATGCAGTACTTGGGTGCAATCTCAAAAACAACAGAATGATCTCAGTTCGTTTTCAAAGCAACCATTCAATATCACAGTTCAGTTCAGTTCAGTCACAATATCACAGTAATCCAAGTCTATACCGCACCTCTGATATTGAACAAGCAGAAACTGACCAGTTCTATGAAGACATAAACCATCATGTAAAACTAACACCAAAAATGTTCTCATTTTCATGATATAGGATTAGAATGTAAAAGTTGGAAGCAAAGTCAAAAGACACCCAGAATAACAGAAAAGTTTTGTATTGTAGTACAAAATGAAGCAGGGCAAAACCTAACAGAGTTTTGTCAAGTGAACATGCTGATCTTAACAAACACCCTTTTCCAATGAACCAAAAGACAACTCTACATATGAATATCACAAAATGGTCAATATCGGAATCAGATTGATTATGGTCTTTGTAGCCAAAGATGGAGAATCTGTCTACAGTAAGTTAAAACAAAGCCTGGAGCTAACTGTGGCACACATCAGGAGCTTCTTACCGCAAAATTAAAGCTTAAATTGAAGAAAGTAGGCAAAACCACTAGGCTATTCAGGTATGACCTAAATCAAATCCCTTATGATTATACAGTAGAGGTGATGAATAGATTAAAGGGATTAGATCTGGTAGACAAAATGTCTGAAGAACTATGGACGGAGGTTCATAACATTGTATAGGCAGCAGTGACCAAAACCATGCCTAACAAAAAGAAAGGCAAAAGGCGAAATGGTTGTCTGCGGAGACATTACAAATAGATGGGGAGAGAAGAGAAGTGAAAGACAAAGGAGAAAGGGAAAGATATACTGAAATGAATGTAGAGTTCCAAAGAATAGAGAGCAGAAATAAGAAGGCTTTCTTAAGTGAACAATGCAAAGAAATAGAGGACTTTTGGATAGCAGCCATTCTGACCAGCATCAGATTGTACCTCATTGTGGTTTTGATTTGCATTTTTGTAATAATGAGTGATGTTGAACATCTTTTCATGTTTTTGTTCATCTGTATATCTTCTTTGGAGAAATGTTTGTTTAGGTCTTTGGCCCATTTTTTGATTGGGTCATTTGTTTTTCTGGAATTGATCTGAAGGAGCTGCTTGTATATTTTTGAGATTAATTCTTTTTCAGTTGCTTCGTTTGCTATTATTTTCCCCCATTCTGAACTCTGTCTTTTCACCTTGCTTATAGTTTCCTTCATTGTGCAAAAGTCTTTAAGTTAATTAGGTCCCATTTGTTTATTTTTGCTTTTATTTCCATTACTCTGGGAGATGGGTCATAGAGGATCCTGCTGTGATTTATGTCAGAGAGTATTTTGCCTATGTTTTCCTCTAGGAGTTTTATAGCTTCTGGTCTTACATTTAGATATTTAATCCGTTTTGAGTTTATTTTTGTGTATGGTGTTAGAAAGTGTTCTAGTTTCATTCTTTTACAAGTGGTTGACCAGTAGAAAGATTATAATGATGACCTTATATGCAAGACAGCAAAAGAGACACAGATGTATAGAACGTCTTTTGGACTCTGTGAAAGAAGGTGAGGGTGGGATGATTTGAGAGAATAGCATTGAAACATGTATATTATCATATGTGAAACAGATTGCCAGTTCAGGTTCGATGCATGAGACAGGGTGCTCAGTGCTGGTGTACTGGGATGGGATAGGAGGGAGGTGGGAGGTGGGAGGGGGTTCAGAATGGTGAACACATGTACACCCACAGCTGATTCATGTCAAGGTATGGCAAACACCACTACAATATTGTAAAGTAATTAGCCTCCAATTAAAATAAATAAATAAAAAGTAAAATAAAGGAATGGGGGGGGGCGGTCCTAAGATGGTGGAGGAATAGGACAGGGAGACCACTTTCTCCCCCACAAATTCATCAAAAGAACATTTAAACGCTGAGTAAATTCCACAAAACTTCTGAATGCCGGCAGAGGACATCACACACCCAGAAGAACAGCCCATTGCCTTCGAAAGGAGGTAGGAAAAAATATAAAAGATAAAAAAAGAGACAAAAGAGGTAGGGATGGAGCTCTGTCCCAGGAAGGGAGTCTTAAAAAGAGAGAAGTTTCCGAACACCAGGAAACAGTCTCACTGCCGAATATGTGGCGAGCCTTGGAACCACAGAGGGTAACATAACTGGGAGGAAAAATAAATAAATAATTAAACCCCACAGATTATGTGCCCAATGGTAACTCCCCCAGTGGAGAAGCAGCAAAGATGCCTGCACCCACCACTAGCAAGCAGGGGCTGGGCAGGGAGGCGCAGGCTGCATTGCTTAGGGTAAGGACCAGGCATGAATGCCCCGAGGACAATCTGAGGGAACTAACTTGGACTAGCAAACCAGACTGTGGGATAGCTACCACATGAAAAGCCCTAACCTAAGACACTGCCAGGCCCTCTCACAGGACAAAGAACTGTAGAGAGCTAGTCGGCTGCAGACCATCCCCCTCCAGTGACAGGCAGCCAGAGCTGGAAGGGGACAATCACAGCCTCAGAGAGACATTATCTACCAAACTGCAAGCAGGCTTCTTTGCTAACTAAGACTTCTTGGGGTTCTGGGCAATCAACATTTTCCTGAGAAGGTGCACTGGTTGTACACCCAGAAAACAGAGTGGCAGGGACGGGGGAGGTGATAAGTCACAGCAACCACTTTCGCCAAAAACCTCATCACCTGAACAGCTGGGAAGGGCACAAAATGCAGGCCCAACCGAGTCTGCACCTCTGAGGACTACCCGAGTACCTGAACCTGAGTGGCTTAGACCTGGGAGGTGCATTCAGCCCAGGGCCGGCAATGGACGGTTCCTGGTGAAGCAACATAGAGCCTGAGCAGTGTGTGCAGGGAGGGCACTTGTGCCATGAGCGGGGGCAAACCCAGTGTGGCTGAGCCACTGCAAGCACATGCCAGTGTTATTTGTTTGCAGCGTCCCTCCATCCCCACAGCACGACTGAACAAGTGAGCCTAAAAAAGTGTCCACCACCACCCTCCTTGTGTCAGGGCAGAAATCAGACACTGAAGAGACCAGCAAACAGAAGAAGCTAAAACAGAGGGAACTGCCTTGGAAGTGACAGGTGCAATAGATAACTAACCCTGTAGTTAGTACCGACTACATAGGAAGGGGCCTATAGATCTTGAGAAATATAAGCTGGACCAAGGAACTATCCGAAAATGAACTGACCCCACACTGCCCACAACACCACCAGAGAAAGTCCTAGATATATTTTTACTATATTTTATGATTTTTTTTTTAATTTTAAGTCCTCTATTACTCCTTTAATTTTCATTTTTGTAACCTACTATTACTTTCCACACACATACAAAAGACCCTATTTTTTAAAGCAAACTTCATATATATATATTTTGTGTGTGTGTGTGACTTTTTTTCTTTTCTTTTCTTTAATATTGTATTTTTGAAAATCCAATTTCTACTCTAGATTTTTAATCCTTGCTTTTTGGTATTTTTTTTTTTTTTTTTTATCAATTTTGTACCTTTAAGAACCCAATCTCCAGTACCCATTTTTACTTGGGAGTGAGATTACTGGCTTGACTGCTCTCTCCCCCTTTGGACTCTCCTTTTTCTCCACCAGGTCGCCTCTATCTCCTCCCTCCCTCTTCTCTTCCCTACCCAACTCTGTCAATCTCTTTGTGTGTTCTGGACGGTGGAGGACACTTAGGGAACTGATTACTGGCTGGATCTGTCTCTCTTCTTTTTTTTAATTTAATTTTATTTTTTAACTTTACAATATTGTGTTTGGTTTTGCCATATATCAAAATGAATCTGCCACAGGTATACTCCTTTTGATTCCCACCCCCCCCCCTTTATCCTCCTGGTCACCTCTGTCTCCTTCCTCCCTCTTCTCTTCTCTGTATAACTCCATGAACATCTCTGAGCAGTCCAGACAGTGAAGTGCACATAAGGAAGTGATTACTGGCTAGTTTGCTCTCTCCTCTTTGGATTCCACCTCATCTCATTTAGGTCACCTCTAACTCCCTCCTCCCTCTTCTCCTCCATGTAACTCTGTGAACCTCTCTGGGTGTCCCTCACTGTGGATAAACTTTTCATCTTTAACCTGGATGTTTTAGCAATGGTGCTGTATAGATGGAGAAGTCTTGAGACTACTGTAAAAATGAGACTGAAAATCAGAAGCAGGAGGCTTAAGTCCAAATCCTGAGAACACCAGGGAACTCCTGACTCCAGGGAATGTTAATCGACAGGAGCTCATCAAACGCCTCCATACCTACACTGAAACCAAGCACCACTCAAGGGCCAACAAGTTCCAGAGTAAGACATACCATGCAAATTCTTCAGCAACACAGGAACACAGCCCTGAGCTTCAATATACAGGCTGCCCAAAGTTACTCCAAATCCATAGACATCTCATAACTCATTACTGGACACTTCATTGCACTCCAGAGAGAAGAAATCCAGCTCCATCCAGCAGAACACCTATACAAGCTTCCCTAACCAGGGAACATTTACAAGACACCCGTACAACCCCACCCACAGTGAGGAAACTCCACAGTAAAGATAACTCCACAAACTGCCAGAATACAGAAAGGCCACCCCAAATTCAGCAATATGAACAAGATGAAGAGACAGAGGAATACCCAGCAGGTAAAGGAACAGGATAAATGCCCACCAAACCAAACAAAAGAAGAAGAGATAGGGAAGCTACCTGATAAAGAATTCCAAATAATGATAGTGAAAATGATCCAAAATCTTGAAATCAAAATGTAATCACAGATAAATAGCCTGGAGACAAGGATTGAGAAAATGCAAGAAAGGTTTAACAAAGACCTAGAAGAAATAAAAAAGAGTCAATATATAATGAACAATGCGATAAATGAGATCAAAAGCACTCTGGAAGCAACAAATAGTAGAATAACAGAGGCAGAAGATAGGATTAGTGAAGTAAAAGATAGAACGGTAGAAATAAATGAATCAGAGAGGAAAAAAGAAAAATGAATTAAAAGAAATGAGGACAATCTCAGAGACCTCCAGGACAATATTAAATGCTACAACATTCGAATCATAGGAGTTCCAGAAGAAGAAGACAAAAAGAAAGACCATGAGAAAATACTTGAGGAGATAATAATTGAAAACTTCCCTAAAATGGGGAAGGAAATAATGACCCAAGCCCAAGAAACCCAGAGAGTCCCAAACAGGATAAACCCAAGGTGAAACACCCCAAGACACATATTAATCAAATTAACAAAGATCAAACACAAAGAACAAATATTAAAAGCAGCAAGGGAAAAACAACAAATAACACACAAGGGGATTCCTATAAGGATAACAGCTGATCTTTCAATAGAAACTCTTCAAGCCAGGAGGGAATGGCAAGACATACTTAAAGTGATGAAAGAAAATAACCTACAGCCCAGATTACTGTACCCAGCAAGGATCTCATTCAAATATGAAGGAGAAATCAAAAGCTTTACAGACAAGCAAAAGCTGAGAGAATTCGGCACCACCAAACCACCTCTCCAACAAATGCTCTAGACAGAAAACACAAAAAGCGTGTGTAAATTCGAACCCAAAACAATAAAGTAAATGGCAACAGGATCATACTTATCAATAATTACCTTAAACGTAAATGGGTTGAATGCCCCAACCAAAAGGCAAAGACTGGCTGAATGGATACAAAAACAAGACCCCTATATACATTGTCTACAAGAGACCCACCTCAAATCAGGGGACACATACAGACTGAAAGTGAAGAGCTGGAAAAGATATTCCATGCAAATAGACACCAAAAGAAAGCAGGAGTAGCAATACTCATATCAGATAAAATAGACTTTAAAACAAAGGCTGTAAAAAGAGACAAAGAAGGACACTACATAATGATCAAAGGATCAATCCAAGAAGATATAACAATTATAAATATATATGCACCCAACATAGGAGCACCACAACATGTAAGACAAATGCTAACAAGTATGAAAGGGGAAATTAACAATAACACAATAATAGTGGAAGACTTTAATACCCCACTCACACCTATGGATAGATCAACTAAACAGAAAATTAACAAGGAAGCACAAACTTTAAATGATAAATAGACCTGTTAGATCTAATTGATATCTATAGGACACTTCACCCCAAAACAATGAATTTCACATTTTTCTCAAGTGCACACGGAACTTTCTGCAGGATACATCACATCCTGGGCCATAAATCTAGCCTTGGTAAATACAAAAAAATTGAAATCATTACAAGCATCTTTTCTGATGACAATGCAGTAAGATTAGATCTCAATTACAGGAAAAAAAAAAAAAAAAACTTAAAATGCCAACATATGCAGGCTGAATAACACGATGCTGAATAACCAGCAAATCACAGTAGAAATCAAAAAAGAAATCAAAATATGCACAGAAACGAATGAAAATGAATACACAGCAACCCAAAACCTGTAGGACACTGTAAAAGCAGTGCTAAGGGGAAAGTTCATAGCAATACAGGCATACCTCAAGAAACAACTCAAATAAATAACCTAACTCTACACCTAAAGCAACTAGAAAAGGAAGAAATGAACAACCACAGGGTTAGTAGAAGGAAAGTAATCTTAAAAGTTAGGGCAGATCAAAACCACTATGAGGTACCATTTCACACCAGTCAGAATGGCTGCCATCCAAAAGTCTACAAATAATAAATGCTGGAGAGGGTGTGGAGAAAAGGGAACCCTCTTACACTCTTGGTGGGAATGCAAACTAGTACAGCCACTATGGAGAACAGTGTGGAGATTCCTTAAAAAACTGGAAATAGAACTGCCTTATGATCCAGCAATCCCACTGCTGGGCATACACACTGAGGAAACCAGAAGGGAAAGAGACACGTGTACCCCAATGTTCATTGCAGAACTGTTTATAATAGCCAAGACATGGAAGCAACCTAGATGTCCATCAGCAGATGAATGGATAAGAAAGCTGTGGTACATATACACAATGGAGTATTACTCAGCCATTAAAAAGAATACATTTGAATCAGTTCTAATGAGGTGGATGAAACTGGAGCCTATTATACAGAGTGAAGTAAGCCAGAAGGAAAAACATAAATACAGTATACTAACGCATATATATGGAATTTAGAAAGATGGTAACAATAACCTGGTGTACGAGACAGCAAAAGAGACACTGATGTATAGAACAGTCTTATGGACTCTGTGGGAGAGGGAGAGGGTGGGAAGATTTGGGAGAACGGCAATGAAACATGTAAAATACCATGTAGGAAACGAGTTGCCAGTCCAGGTTCGATGCACGATGCTGGATGCTTGGGGCTGGTGTACTGGGACGGCCCAGAGGGATGGTATGGGGAGGGAAGAGGGAGGAGGGTTCGGGATGGGGAACACATGTATACCTGTGGCGGATTCATTTTGATATTTGGCAAAACTAATACAATTATGTAAAGTATAAAAATAAAATAAAATTAGAAAAAAAAAAAAGAAAAAGCAAGAGAGTTCCAGAAAAACAAACAAACAAACAAAAAAATTAGGGCAGAAATAAATACAAAAGAAACAAAGGAGACCATAGCAAAACTCAACAAAGCCAAAAGCTGCTTCTTTGAAAGGATAAATAAAATTGACAAACTATTAGCTAGACTCATCAAGAAACAAAGGGAGAAAAATTAAATCAATGAAATCAGAAATGAAAATGGAGAGATCACAACAGACAACACAGAAATACAAAGGATCATAAGAAACTACTAATAGCAATTATATGCCAATAAAATGGACAACTTGGAAGAAATGGACAAATACTTAGAAAAGTACAACTTTCCAAAACTGAACCAGGAAGAAATAGAAAATCTTAACAGACCCATCACAAACACAGAAATTGAAACTGTACTCAGAAATCTTCCAGCAAACAAAAGCCCAGGTCCAGACAGCTTCACAGCTGAATTCTACCAAAAATTTAGAGAAGAGCTAACACCTATCCTACTCAAACTCTTCCAGAAAATTGCAGAGGAAGGTGAATTTCCAAACTCATTCTATGAGGCCACCATCACCCTAATACCAAAACCTGACAAAGATGCCACAAAAAAAGAAAAATACAGGCCAATATCACTGATGAACATAGACGCAAAAATCCTTAACAAAATGCTAGCAATCAGAATCCAGCAAGACATTAAAAAGATCATATATCATGACCAAGTGGGCTTTATCCCAGGGATGCAAGGATTCTTCAATATCTACAAATTAGTCAATGTAATAACCACATTAACAAATTGAAAAATAAAAGCCATATGATTATCTCAATAGATGCAGAGAAAGCCTTTGACAAAATTCAACATCCATTTATGATTAAAACTCTCCAGAAAGCAGGAATAAAAGGAACATACCTCAACATAATAAAAGCTATATATGACTAACTCACAGCAAACTTTGTCCTCAATGGTGAAAAATTGAAAGAATTTCCCCTGAAGTCAGGAACAAGAAAAGGGTGCCTACTTTCACCACTACTATTCAACATAGTTTTGGAAGTTTTAGCCAAAGTAATCAGAGTAGAAAAAGAAATAAAAGGAATTCAAATTGGAAAAGAAGAAGTAAAACTCTTACTGTTTGCAGATGACATGATCATCTACATCAGATCAGATCAGATCAGATCAGTCGCTCAGTTGTGTCCAACTCTTTGCGACCTCATGAATCCCAGCATGTCAGGCCTCCCTGTCCATCACCAACTCCCGGAGTTCACTGAGACTCACATCCATCGAGTCAGTGATGCCATCCAGCCATCTCATCCTCTGTCGTCCCCTTCTCCTCCTGCCCCCAATCCCTCCCAGCATCAGAGTCTTTTCCAATGAGTCAGCTCTTCGCATGAGGTGGCGAAAGTACTGGAGTTTCAGCTTTAGCATCATTCCCTCCAAGGAAATCCCAGGGCTTATCTCCTTCAGAATGGACTGGTTGGATTTCCTTGCAGTCCAAGGGACTCACAAGAGTCTTCTCCAACACCACAGTTCAAAAGCATCAATTCTTCGGTGCTCAGCCTTCTTCACAGTCCAACTCTCACATGCATACATGACCACAGGAAAAACCATAGCCTTGACTAGACGAACCTTTGTTGGCAAAGTAATGTCTCTGCTTTTGAATATGCTATCTAGGTTGGTCATAACTTTCCTGCCAAGGAGTAAGCGTCTTTTAATTTCATGGCTGAAGTCACCATCTGCAGTGATTTTGGAGCCCAGAAAAATAAAGTCTGACACTGTTTCCACTGTTTCCCCATCTATTTCCCATGAAGTGGTGGGACTGGATGCCAAGATCTTCGTTTTCTGAATGTTGAGCTTTAAGCCAACTTTTTCACTCTCCACTTTCACTTTCATCAAGAGGCTTTTTAGTTCCTCTTCACTTTCTGCCATAAGGGTAGTGTCATCTGCATATCTGAGGTTATTGATATTTCTCCCGGAAATCTTGATTCCAGTTTGTGTTTCTTCCAGTCCAGCGTTTCTCATGATGTACTCTGCATAGAAGTTAAATAAACAGGGTGACAATATACAGCCTTGACGAACTCCTTTTCCTATTTGGAACCAGTCTATTGTTCCATGTCCAGTTCTAACTGTTGCTTCCTGACATAGAAAACCCTAAAGACTCCACCAGAAAATTACTAGAGCTAATCAATGAATATAGTAAAGTTGCAGGATATAAAATCAACGCACAGAAATCCCTTGCATTCCTATACACTAATAATGAGAAAATTGAGAAATTAAGGAAACAATTCCATTCACAATTGCAACAAAAAGAATAAAATACTTAGGAATATATCTACGTAAAGAAAATAAAGACTTGTATATATAAAACTATAAAACACTGATTAAGGAAGTCAAAGAGGACACTAATAGATGGAGAAATATACCATGTTCATGAATCGGAAGAATCAGTATACTGAAAATGAGTATACCACCCAAAGCAATCTATAGATTCAATGCAATCCCTATCAAGCTACCAACGATATTTTTCACAGAACTAGAACAAATAATTTCACAATTTGTATGGAAATACAAAAAACCTCAAATAGCCAAAGCAATCTTGAGAAAGAAGAATGGAACTGGAGGAATCAACCTGCTTGACTTCAGGCTCTACCAGAAAGCCACAGTCATCAAAACAGTATGGTACTGGCAGAAAGACAGAAATATAGATCAATGGACTAAAACAGAAAGCCCAGAGATAAATCCATGCACCTATGGACACCTTATCTTTGACAAAGGAGGCATGGAGAAAAGACGATCTCTTTAACAAGTGGTGCTGGAAAAACTGGTCAACCACTTGTAAAAGAATGAAACTAGAACACTTTCTAACACCATACACAAAAATAAACTCAAAATGGATTAAGGATCTAAATGTAAGACCAGAAACTATAAAACTCCTAGAGGAGAACATAGGCAAAACACTCTCTGACATAAAGCACAGCAGGATCCTTTATGACCCACCTCCCAGAATATTGGAAATAAAACCAAAAACAAACAAATAGGGCCTAATTAAAATTAAAAGCTTCTGCGCAACACAGGAAACTATAAGCAAGGTGAAAAGACAGCCTTCGGAATGGGAGAAAATAATAGCAAATGAAGCAACTGACAAACAACTAATCTAAAAAATATATAAGCAACACCTGCAGCTCAATTCCAGAAAAATAAATGACCCAATCAAAAAATAGGCCAAAGAAATAAACAGACATTTCTCCAAAGAAGACATACAGATGGTTAACAAACACATGAAAAGATGTTCAACATCACTCATTATCAGAGAAATGCAAATCAAAACCACAATGAGGTACCATTTCACACCAGTCAGAATGGCTGCGATCCAAAAATCTACAAGCAATAAATACTGGAGAGGGTGTGGAGAAAAGGGAACTCTCCTACACTGTTGGTGGGAATGCAAACTAGTACAGCCAATATAACAGTATGGAGATTCCTTAATAAATGGGAAATAGAACTGCCATATGATCCAGCAATCCCACTGCTGGGCATACACACAGAGGAAACCAGAATTGAAAGAGACACGTGTACCCCAATGTTCGTTGCAGCACTGTTTATAATAGCCAGGACATGGAAGCAACCTAGATGTCCATCAGCAATGGATGGATTAGAAAGCTGTGGTACATACACACGATGAAGTATCACTCAGTCATTAAAAATAATACATTTGAATCAGTTCTAATGAGGTAGATGAAACTGGAGCCTATTATACAGAGTGAAATAAGGCAGAAAGAAAAACACCAATAATGCATATATATGGAATTTAGAAAGATGGTAATGATAACCCTGTATGTGAGACAGCAAAAGAGACACAGATGTATAGAACAGTCTTTTGGACTCTGTAGGAGAGGGAGGTGGGGATGATTTGGGAGAATGGCATTGAAACGTGTAATATATAAGAAACGAATTGCCAGTACAGGTTTGATGCAGGATACAGGATGATTGGGGCTGGTGCACTGGGACGACCCAGAGGGATGGTATGGCGAGGGAGGTGGGAGGGGGGTTCAGTATGGGGAACACATGTACACCCGTGGTGGATTTGTGTCGATGTATGGCAAAACCAATACAATATTGTAAAGTAATCAGCCTCTAATTAAAATAAATAAATTTAAAATTTAAAAGTTATGAATTATATGTTTCTTATTCTCTTAATACATTCAGCAAGTGACACCAAAGCCAATTCCAATTTAAAAATAGAACTGGTCACAGTAGCATGTAGGCAGAGAAAAACAATTTATGTAGTTTATAATGATTATATTATGCACTGCAAACTGCAAAATGATTTGTATTATCACCACCCATTTTATTAGAAGAAAAAAAGGGGAAGAAGGAAATATAGATATACACTTATATCTATATACACTATAGTGTATATAGATATACACTATATATATATAGATATAGTATTGAATTTGGAATGACAGAGGATATCAGTCATATTTCTAAGATTAGGGCATAAATTTGAAAGATACAGCTTCTTCTAAGTCTTTAGAAAGCTTCTGGTCCAATTCAAACTTTCCACTAAGTAATTTCTATCTTCCTTATCTGTGGATTTCTTGAGGCAGAGTTAATAAAATTATGTCTACTGACATAATCTAAGAATTCCAGTGGTTCCTTAGAATCTCTAATATCTCTAAAAGTCAGGTAGAAAGTAAATGTAGTTAGTAAACTTATATGAAACTACATTTAAATATGTTTCCTCAATAATGGAACAGAATACAACAATGAGCCACTATAATTTTACACTAACACATAGGGTGGTCACAAAAAAAGTAATGAATTCCACTGATGCTAGAATTTCCACATTTTTCAATTAGAGGCTCATCTTAGAATTGATAATATACGAACACTATTGTTCAGAAGTCAATCACAATAGGCTGTTCCTGTCTGTATGTGTGTGAACTTGATCTAAAGTCTTCTGTAGACACTTCTTCGTAATATATGCATCAAAACTTACATAGGAATATGTCAGTAAGTCAGAAGATAATTTCACAGAGAGAAGTATGGGATTCTCTCAAGAAATGTGACATTCTTAAAGCTCCTGTTTAGCACAGATGATACTAATGTGGAAAAATTATGGTCAAGATGAATTGAAAAAAAATTATTCAGAGGAGTTCAACTCTGAATGGGAAAAATGTTAGGAATAGTAACTTTATTAGTTTATGGTGCTTATGTTGGGTTGGCCAAAAAGTTTTTTTGGGCTTTTCTGTAAGATATTATGAAAAAACTGATTGAACCTTTTGGCCAACCCAATATTTTCCATCTTGTGATCATAAGTGTGACAGAAGACAAATATTCACATTTATACCAGTTTTAAAAAGTGTTTTCCAGCACTGTTTATAATAGTCAGGGTATGGAAGCAACCTAGATGTCCATCGGCAGACAAATGCATAAGAAAGCTGTGGTACATATACACAATGGGATATTACTCATCCATTAAAAAGAATACATTGAAATCAGTTCTAATGAGGTGGATGAAACTGGAGCCTACTATACAGACTGAAGTAAGTCAGAGTGAAAAACACCAATACAGTATACTAACGCATATATATGGAATTTAGAAAGATGGTAACAATTACTCTATATGCGAGGCAGCAAAAGAGACACAGATGTATAGAACAGTCTCTTGGACTCTGTGGGAGAAGGTGAGAGTGGGATGATTTGAGAGAATAGCTTTGAAACATGTATATGATCATATGTTAAACAGATTGCCAGTCCAGTTTCGATGCATGGAACAAGGTGCTCAGGGCTGGTGCACTGGGATGACCCGGAGGGACGGGATGAGGACGGAGGTGGGAGGGGGTTTCAGGGTGGGGAACACATGTACACTCATGGCTGATTCATGTCACTGTATGGCAAAACTCACTACAATATTGTAAACTAATTAGCCTCCAATTAAAATAAATTAAAAAAATGTTAAACATACACTGGCCATATGACCCATCTATTTCTAGGTATTTACCCAGGAGAAAATGAAAGTATATGTCTATACAAGGACCTGTAGAAAACTGTTCAAAACAGTTTTATTGGTAACAATCAGAAACTAGAAATAACCAAAACTTCCATCAACAGATGAATGGATAAACATTGTAGTAGCAATACATTCAATGCAATGATGTCAACAATAAACAAGGCATAAACTATTTGTACACATAATAACATGGATGAAATAATTAGGCTGAAAAAATGAGACAAAAAAGAATACAAACTGTATGATTCCTTTTATTTAAAAGTGTAGGAAAGGCAGACTAATCTATTTAACAGAATCAGATGGTTTGTTTTCCAGGAGGTGGAAAGAGCATCAGGATGTAAGGACATTCTGGGGGTGACGGAGATGTTATTATCTTGAGGAGATGTTATTATCTTATTATCTTGAGGAGATGTTATTATCTTGTTATTATACACTTGAGGATAGTTTCTCAAGTGTATACATACTGTAGAACTTACTAAATTGTTTAAGTGTAATTTATCATGTCTTTATCTCAATTAAGCTCTTTTAAAAAAAAGTCTTTTCAATAATATAATGTAAAATTCTAGGTGACAAGAGCTATACGTGCCAAAGTTTTCAATGATTTTCTTTCCTTGCGACATACACAATGATGATGCATACTTCAGTCATAGTAATTTTGTAATTGCTTAGAAAAAGCTTTCAGTATTAGTCCAGGATGACTTAGTGGGTACGATAGATCTGATATTAGTGCACAAACTTTATGTGTCATGAGTTTACTTAATCCTTCCATCTCAAAAGGTAGACATTATAATCATACTAAAATTTCAGTTCTGAATCTGAGTTAAATTACTGCCAGAAATGAATAGAAGATGTTTGAACATGACACTTTATGTCTTGAGATTTTTAAGAACTATACTAAAAGTTCTTTTCTTTCAGAAAATACTTTCTGAATCTAGTTAATGAGCCACACCCCACCCCATAATGTTGTGAAGTTGTTTTCCTAAAGTAGGTACTAAATACTGCATTAAATTGTTTTTATTTCATTTTAGGAATTTTTATTAGAGTATACTTGATTTACAAAGTTGTTCTTATTTCAGATGAACACAAAGTGAATCTGATATGTATATATGCATACATTCATTTTAGTTCAGTTCAGTTGCTTAGTAGTGTCCAACACTTTGTGACCCCATAAACTGCAGCACACCAGGCTTCCCTGTCCATCACCAACTCCCAGAGCTTGCTCAACTCATGTCCATCGAGTGGGTGATGCCATCCAAAAATCTCATCCACTGTCATCCACTTCTCCTCCTGCCTTCAATCTTTCACAGCAGCAGGGTCTTTTCAAACGAGTCAGTTCTTAGCATCAGGTGGCCAAAGTATTGGAGTTTCAGCTTTGGCATCAGCCTCCAATGAATATTCAGGACTGATTCCTTCAGGATGGATTGGTTGGATCTCCTTGCAGAACAAGGGATTTTAACGAGTCTTCTCCAACACCACAGTTTAAAAGCACCAATTCTTTGGTGTTCAGCATTCTAAACAATCCAACTCTCACATCCATACATGACTACTGGAAAAACCATGGTTTGACTAGACAGATCTTTGTTGGCAAAATAATGTCTTTGCTTTTTAATATGCTGTCTAGGTTGATCATAGCTTTCCTTCCAAGGAGCAAGCTTCTTTTAATTTCATGGCTGCAGTCACCATCTGCAGTGCTTTTGGAGCCCCCCAAAATAAAGTCTGTCACTGTTTCCATTGTTTCCCAAACTATTTGGCATGAAATGATTGGACCAAATGCCATAATCTTAGTTTTCTAAATGTTGAGCTTTAAGCAAACTTTTTCACTCTCTTCTTTCACTTTCATCAAGAAGCTTCTTAGTTACTCTTCATTTTCTGCAACAAAGTTGGTGTCATCTGCATATCTGGGATTATTTGTATTTCTCCCAGCAATCTTGATTCCAGCTTATGATTCATTCAGCCAAGCATTTTGCATAATGACATTGTACAGGAGGCAGTGATCGAGACCACCCCCAAGAAAAAAGAATGCTAACAGGGAAAATGATAGTCTGAGGAGGCCTTACAAATACCTGTGAAAAGAAGAGAAGTGAAAGGCAAAGGAGAGAAGAAAAGATACACATATTTGAATGCCGGGTTCCAAACAATAGCAAGGACAGATAAGAAAGCCTTCCTCAGTGATCAATGCAAATAAATAGAGGAAAACAATAGAATGGGGAAGACTAGAGATCTCTTCAAGAAAATTAGGGATACCAAGGGAACATTTTGTGAAAAGATAGGTGCAAAAAAAAGACAGAAATGGTATGGACCTAAAAGAAGCAGAAGATAATAAGAAGAGGTGGCAAAAATACACAGAAGAACTATAGAAAAAAGATTTTCATGACCCAGATAACCACGATAGTGTGATCACTCACCTATAGCAAGACCTCCTGGAATGCGAAGCCAAGTGGGCCATAGGAAGCATCACTACAAACAAAGCTAGTGGAGGTGATGGAATTCCAATTGAGTTATTTCAAATTCAAAAGATGATGCTGTTAAAGTGCTGCATTCAATATGCCAACAAATTTGGAAATCTCAGCAGTGGCCACAGACCTGGGAAAGGTCAAATTTCATTCGAATCCCAAAGAAAGGCAATGCCAACGAATGCTCAAACTATTGCACAATTGCACTCATCTCACACACTAGCAAAGTAATGCTCAAAATTCTCCAAGCCAGGCATCAGCAATACGTGAACCATGAATTTCCAGATGTTCAAGCTGGGTTTAGAAAAGACAGAGGAACCAGAGATCAAATTGTCAACATCCGTTGGATCATCGGAAAAGCAAGAGAGTTCCAGAAAATATTTATTTCCTCTTTACTGACTATGCCAAAGCCTTTGACTATGTGGATCACAACAAACAGTCGAAAATTTAAAGAGATGGGAATACCAGACCACCTGACCAGCCTCCTGAGAAATCTGTACGCAGATCAAGGAGCAACAGTTAGAAGTGGACGTGGAAGAACAGACTGGTTCCAAGTTGGGAAAGGAGTACGTCAAAACTGTATATTGTTACCCTGCTTATTTAACTTTTATGCAGAGTATATCATGAGAAATCCTGGACTTGATGAAGCACAAGTTAGAATCAAGATTGAAGGGAGAAACATCAATAACCTCAGATGTGCTAATGACAACACACTTATGGCAGAAAGCAAAGAACTAAAGAACCTCTTGATGAAGGTGAAAGAAGAGAGTAAAAAAAAACTTGGCTTAAATCTCAACATTCAGTAAACTAAGATCATGGTATCCGGTTCGATTACTTCATGGTAAATAGATGGGGAAACAATGTAAATGGTGAGAGGCTTTATTTTGGGGGGCTCCAAAATCACTGCAGATGGTGACTGCAGTCATGAAATTAAAAGAAACTTGCTCCTTGGAAGGAAAGCTATGATCAACCTAGACAGCATATTAAAAAACAGAGATATTACTTTGCCAACAAAGATCTGTCTAGTAAAAACTATGTTTTTTTCAGTAGTCATGTATGGATGTGAAATTGGACTGTTTGGAAAGCTGAACACTGAAGAACTGGTGTTTTTGAACTGTGGTGTTGGAAGAAGACTCTTGAGAGTCCCTTGGACAACAAGGAGATACAACCAATCCATCCTAAAGGAATCAGTCCTGAATATTCATTTGAAGGACTGATGCTGAAGCTGAAACTCCAACACTTTGGCCACCTGGTGCTAAGAACTGATTCATTTGAAAAGACCCTGCTGCAGTGAAAGATTGAAGGCAGGAGGAGAGGGGGACGACATAGGATGAGATGGTTGGGTGGCATCACCAACTCGATGGACATGAGTCTGAGTAAACCCCAGGAGTTGGTGATGGACAGGGAACCCTGGCGTGCTACAGTCCATGGGGTCTCAAAGAGTCTGACATGACTGAGCAACTGAGCTGAACTGAACTGAACTCTGCCTATAAGTTAAATAAGCAAGGTGACAATATCCATCCTTGTCACATTCCTTTTCCAGTTGGAACCAGTCTTTTGATACATGTCCGTTTCTAACTGTTGTTTCTTGACCTGCATACAAGTTTCTCAGGAGGCAGGTAAGGTGGTCCGGTGTTCCCATCTCTTTGAGAATTTTCAACAGTCTGTTGTGATCCACACAGTGAAAGGCTTTAGCCAATGAAGCAGAAGTAGATGTTTTTATGGAATTCTCTTTCTTTTTTTAATGGTCTAACAGAAATTGGCAATTTGATCTCTGGTTCCTCTGCCTTTTCTATATCTAGCTTGAACATCTGGAATTTCTCAGCTCATTTAATGTTAAAGCTGACCTTAGAAAATTTTGTGCATTACTTTGCTAGCATGTGAGATGAGTGCAATTGTGCAGTAGTTTGAACATTCTTTGGCATTGCCTTTCTTTAAGATTGGAATAAATACTGCTTTTTTCTAGTCCTGTGGCCACTGCTGAGTTTTTCAAATTTGCTTTCATGTTGAGTGCGGGAGTTTCACAGCATCACCTTTTAGGATTTTCAATAGCTCAGCTGGAATTCCATCACCCCCACTAGCTTTGTTCATAGTGATCACTTGACTTCACACTTTAATCCATGCTCTCCTATGCCACTTCCCTTTGCCTTATACTGGCACTTTTTCCCCCATGGAAAAATGTATCAATAGGATTATTAGTCTGTAACAGATTTCCCTGTTAGAAGCCATTCTACAGCATGACTTCACCCCCATAGCAGCCTTCTAGATGGAGAGAGACTATGAAGATCAGAGCCTGAACACAGGCACAGTTGTTCTCTTCAGAAATCAAAGGCTTTAGCATAGTCAATGAAGCAGATGTTTTCTGGAATTCTCTTGATTTTTCAATGATCCAGTGAATGTTGACAATTTGATCTATGGTTCCTCTACCTTTTCTAAATCCAGCTTGCACATCTGGAATTTCTTGGTTCATGTACCGTTGAAACCTAGCTTGGAGAATTTTGAACATTACTTTGCTAGTGTGTGAGATTCACAAAGATAGGTGTGCCAGAAAGGTCCTTTCTCATCCAGGGCTTAGGAAATGTTTTGGCCACACCAGAATCTTGGTTAAATCCCTTTACTTTTTAATCCATATCTTGAGTTATGATTCAAGATTTTATTATTATTTTCTGAAAAGTCAATTTATATGGAGACTTACTCAAAGTACAGCCTATACTTTCTTAGGTAATAAAATGGTTTAAGAGTTCAGTGAAGTTTGATGACTTACACATGTTGGAAAAACAAGTGAGGATATGTAAATCAGCTAATCATCTATATTAATTGAGAGATGACTGGTCAAATAGAGAGGAAATAACAAAGAGAAAAAAAAAAAAAAACAAAAAACAAAAACTAGCTTCTCTCCATTTCCCTAAACTTCTCCCCTGATGATATGAGCATAGGCACAGTCACCAAGGAAACCAACAGAGGGAAAGATCCAGCTTTACACGGAAAACAGAGAGCAGGAAGACCCCTTGCCCACACTGAGTAAGAGGACATCATGACTGAGCCTTAGAGAGTTACATTTTTTATTTGCTTATTTCTCAGGTTTGGATCCAACCATAGCCCATCTCAGTGCACTGGACAATTCATCAGAAGCATCTTGTGAACCTGAAGAAACAGATTTCTGAGCCCACCTCCAGATTTTCTCATTCAGTAGGCCTGAATTAGACCTTTTGCGACCATGGTGTTGCAAAGAGTCAGACACGAGTGAGTGAACTGAACTGAACTGAGACCTGAATTACAACAACTTGCTTTAACTTCAGGTTTAACTAGTAGTCAAATTCTGCTCTCTTTCTCTCTCTTGTTTCTATTTTCTTCAGTGCCCAAACTGGGGATGGCATCCTTCTAGGAGCTCTAGAAAATTTTTCTGAATCATAATCATAATGGAAGAGGTAGTTGGTAGAAGGGATGATGGAGAGTAAAGTCACACTGAAATTTGATGAAAGGGTCTCTGTACAGAAGGGAAAAAGAGCACAGAATGAGATCAGGGGACTGTTCTTAAGGGAGGAGGAAGTTATCTGAGCATTATGCCAATACAAAAGCACAATCCCCTAAGTTTCACTGCACACCAAGATCCAAATGAAACCAATAGATGCCATGGGAATTCTAAAGGAAGGAGGAGTGCTCAATTGCCCATATCTCCCTAATCCACTTGTTGACAATATGGCAATATTGGCCTAGACAATGCATCTCAAAAGAAAGCCATTTAAAGCATGCACACATGCATTAGGTCAACATCTGAAGCCAGATTTTAAGGTCACATTACCACCCTGAAGCAACAAAAGGATTCTGGGGACTAGAAGCCTGAAAGGAAGAATGTAGCTGATCAGGAATACAGTTCATATTTCTGTATCCAGATTGTTCATTCTTCCTACTTAGACTTCATGAAGTCTTCTACCATGGTCAGTCTCATGTGAAAATTCTGGCACAGGTTCACCCAAATTATGAAATAGAAATGATCATCTCAATAGATGCAGAGAAAGCCTTTGACAAAATTCAACATCCATTTATGATAAAAACCTTCCAGAAAGCAGGAATAGAAGGAACATACCTCAACATAATAAAAGCTATATATGACAAACCCTCAGCAAACATTATCCTCAATGGTGAAAAATTGAAAGCATTTCCCCTAAAATCAGGAACAAGACAAGGGTGCCCACTCTCACCTCTACTATTCAACATAGTTTTGGAAGTTTTGCCCACAGCAATCAGAGAAGAAAAAGAAATAAAAGGAATCCAAATTGGAAAAGAAGAAGTAAAACTCTCACTGTTTGCAGATGACATGATCCTCTACATAGAAAACTCTAAAGACTCCACCAGAAAATTACTAGAGCTAATCAATGAATATATTAAAGTTTCAGGATATAAAATCAACACACAGAAATCCCTTGCATTCCTAAACACTAATAATTAGAGAATAGAAAGAGAAATTAAGGAAACAATTCCATTCACCATTGCAACGGAAAGAATAAAATACTTAGGAATATATCTACCTAAAGAAACTAAAGACCTATATATAGAAAACTATAAAACACTGATTAAGGAAATCAAAGATGACACTAATAGATGGAGAAATATACCGTGTTCATGGATCAGAAGAATCAGTATAGTGAAAATGAGTATACTACCCAAAGCAATCTATAGATTCAATGCAATCCCTATCAAGCTACCAACGGTATTTTTTCACAGAGCTAGGACAAATAATTTCACAATTTGTATGGAAATACAAAAACCCTCAAATAGCCAAAGCAATCTTAAGAAAGAAGAATGGAACTGGAGGAATCAAGCTCCCGGACTTCAGGCTCTACCAGGAAGCCACAGTCATCAAGGCAGTATGGTACTGGCAGAAAGACAGAAATATAGATCAATGGAACAAATAGAAAGCCCAGAGATAAATCCATGCAACTTTGGACACCTTATCTTTGACAAAGGAGGCAAGAATATACAATGGAGAAAAGACAATCTCTTTAACAAGTTGTGCTGGGAAAACTGGTCAACCACTTGTAAAAGAATGGAACTAGAACACTTTCTGACACCATACACAAAAATAAACTCAAAATGGATTAAAGATCTAAATGTAAGACCAGAAATTATAAAACTCCTAGAGGAGAACATAGGCAAAACACTCTCCGACATAAAGCACAGCAGGATCCTCTATGACCCACCCTCCAGAATATCAGAAATAAAAGCAAAAATAAACAAATGGGGTCTAATTAAAATTAAAAGCTTCTGCACAACAAAGGAAAGTATAAGCAAGGTGAAAAGACAGCCCTCAGAATGGGAGAAAATAACAGCAAACAAAGCAACTGACAAAGAATTAATCTCAAAAATATACAAGCAATTCCTACAGCTCAATTCCAGAAAAATAAATGACCCAATAAAAAAATAGGCCAAAGAAATAAACAGACATTTCTCCAAAGAAGACATACAAATGGCTAACAAACACACGAAAAGATGCTCAACATCACTCATTATCAGAGAAATGCAAATCAAAACCACTATGAGGTACCATTTCACGCCAGTCAGAATGGCTGCGATCCAAAAGTCTACAAGCAATAAATGCTGGAGAGGGTGTGGAGAAAAGGGAGCCCTCTTACATTGTTGGTGGGAATGCAAACTAGTACAGCCACTATGGAGACATTGTGGAGATTCCTTAAAAAAACTGGAAATAGAACTGCCATATGATCCAGCAATCCCGCTGCTGGGCATACACACCAAGTACAGCAGAATTGAAAGAGATACATGTACCCCAATGTTCATCACAGCACTGTTTGTAATAGCCAGGACATGGAAGCAACCTAAATGTCCATCAGCAGATGAATGAATAAGAAAGCCTTGGTACATATACACAATGGAATATTACTCAGCCATTAAAAAGAATGCATTTGAACCAGTTCTAATGAGGTGGATGAAACTGGAGCTGATTATACAGAGTGATGTAAGCCAGAAAGAAAAACACCAATACAGTATACTAAGGCATATATATGGAATTTAGAAAGATTGTAAGATAACCCTGTATGAGAGACAGCAAAAGAGACACAGATGTATAGGACAGTCTTTTGGGCTCTGTGGGAGAGGGCGAAGGTGGGATGATTTGAGAGAATGACATTGAAATATGTATATTATCATATGTGAAACAAATCACCAGTCCAGGTTCGATGCATGATACAGGATGGTCGGGGCTGGTGCACTGGGATGACCCAGAGGTATAGTATGGGGAGGGAGGTGGGAGGGGGGTTCAAGATGGGGAACATGTGTATACCCGTGGCAGATTCATGTCGATGTATGGCAAAACCAATACGATATTGTAAAGTAATTAGCCTCCAATTAAAATAAATAGATTTATATTAAAAAATAATAATTAAAAAAAGAAATGATTCAAGGAACTCCAGATTTCTTCTTTACTTAGCATTTGCCATGTGTAGCCCATATCTCATTTTAAACACTAACACCCTGGAGTTGGATATAGCCAACACCTTTAAAGCTGAGAGAGTACTGCTGAAGTCTTCAGGTAAGTTGAGCCAATCAATCATGTAA
This sequence comes from Bos indicus, assembly GCF_029378745.1. NCBI lineage: Eukaryota > Metazoa > Chordata > Mammalia > Artiodactyla > Bovidae > Bos > Bos indicus. The sequence goes on along the minus strand of NC_091780.1, from coordinate 1,621,728 downwards.
GACTCTTTGCGACCCTATGGACTGAAACATGCCAGGCTTCCCTGTCCATCACCAACTCCCGAGTTGCTCAAACTCATTTAAGTCGGTGATGCCATCCAGCAATCTCATCCTCTGTTGTCCCCTTCTCCTCCTGCCTTCAATCTTTCCCAGCATCAGTGGCTTTTCCAGTGAGGCAGTTCTTCCCATCAGGTGGCCAAAGTATTAGAGCTTCAGCTTCAGAATCAGTCCTTGAAATGAATATTCAGGACTGATTTTCTTTAGGATCGGCTGTTTGGATCTCCTTGTCCAACAGACTCTCAAGAGTCTTCTCCAACACCACAGTTCAAATGCATTAATAATTCAGCACTCATATTTCTTTATGGTCTAACTCTCACATCCATACATGACTACATGGAAAACCATACCTTTGACAAAATGTCTGTAAAGTAATGCTTTTTAATACGGTGTCTAGGGTTGTCATACATTTTCATATAAGGAGCAAGCATCTTTTGATTTCATGGTTGCATTCACCATCAGCAGTGATTTTGGACCGCAAGAAAATAATGTTTCCTCATCTATTTACTATGAAGTGATAGGACCAGACGCCACCATCTTCACTTTTTAAACAATAACCTGGTGTACGAGACAGCTAAAGAGACACTGATGTATAGAACAGTCTTATGGACTTTGTGGGAGAGGGAGAGGGTGGGAAGATTTGGGAGAATGGCAATGAAACATATAAAATATCATGTAGGAAACAAGTTGCCAGTCCAGGTTCGATGCATGATGCTGGATGCTTGGGGCTGGTGCACTGGGACGGCCCAGAGGGATGGTATGGGGAGGGAGGAGGGAGGAGGGTTCGGGATGGGGAGCGCATGTATACCTGCGGAGGATTCATTTTGATATTTGGCAAAACTAATACAATTATGTAAAGTTTAAAAATAAAATAAAATTGGAAGAAAAAAATAATAATAAATAAAATGCAAAAAATAAAAAATAAAAATAAAAATGTTGAGTTTTAAGCCAGCTTTTTCACTTTCCTCTTCTACTTTCATTACGGGATTCTTTAGTTCCTCTTCACTTTCTGCCATATTGGTAGTGTCATCTGCATATCTGAGGTTATTGTTATTTCTCCCAGCAATCTTGATTCCAGCTGGTGCTTCATCCAGCACAGCATTTAGCATTATCTACTCGGCATATAAGTGAAATAAGCAAGGTGACAATATACACTCTTGCTGTACTCCTGTCCCTATTTGGAACCAGTCCGTTGTTCTATATCTCGTTCTAACTGTTGCTTCTTGCCCTGCATACAGATGTGTCAGGCGGCAAGTAAGGTGGTCTGGTATTCCCATCTCTTTAAGGATTTCCCACTTCCAAATGTTCAAGCTGGTTTTAGAAAAGACAGAGGAACCAGAGATCAAATTGCCAATATCCGATGGATTATGGAAAAAGCAAGAGAGTTCCAGAAAAACATCTATTTCTGCTTTGTTGACTATGCCAAAGCCTTTGACTGTGTGGATCACAATAAACTGTGGAAAATTCTGAAAGAGATGGGCATACAAGACCACCTGACCTGCCTCTTGAGAAACCTGTATGCAGGTCAGAAGCAACAGTTAGAACTCAACATGGAACAACTGATTGGTTCCCAAAAGGAAAAGGAGTACGTCAAGGCTGTATATTGTCACCCTGCTTATTTAACTTATATGCAGAATACATCATGAGAAACACTGGGCTGGAGGAAGCACAAGCTGGAATCAAGATTGCCAGGAGAAATATCAATAACCTCAGATATGCAATGACACCACCCTTATGGCAGAAAGTGAAGAAGAACTAAAGAGCCTCTAGATGAAAGTGAAAAAGGAGAGTGAAAAAGTTGGCTTAAAGCTCAGCAGTCAGAAAACTAAGATCATGGCATCCGGTCCCATCACTTCATGGGAAATAGATGGGGAAACAGTGGAAACTGTGGCTGACTTTATTTTTCTGGGCTCCAAAATCACTTCAGATGGTGATTGCAGCAATGAAATTATAAGACACTTACTCCTTGGAAGGAAAGTTATGACCAACCTCAACAGCATATTAAAAAGCAGAGACATTCCTTTGCCAACAAAGGTCTATCTAGTCAAGGCTATGGTTTTTCCAGTGGTCATGAATGGATGTGAGAGTTGGACTATAAAAAAGCTGATCACCGAAGAATTGATGCTTTTGAATTGTGGTGTTGGAGAAGACTCTTGGGAGTCCCTTGGACTACAAGGAGGTCCAACCAGTCCATCCTATATGAGATCAGTCCTGGGTGTTCATTGGAAGGACTGATGTTGAAGCTGAAACTCCAATACTTTGGCCACCTCATGTGAAGAACCAACTTGTTGGAAAAGACCCTGATGCTAGGCAAAATTGAGGGCAGGAGGAGAAAGGGAGGATAGAGGATTAGATGGTTGGATGGCATCATTGACTCAATGGACACGGGTTTGGGTGGACTCTGGGAGTTGTTCATGGATAGCAAGGCCTGGTGTGCTGTGGTTCATAGGGTCATAAAGAGTCAGACATGACTGAGTGATTGAACTGAACTGAACATTTTGTTGTGATCCACTCAGTCAAAGCCTTTAGTGTAGTCAAAGAAGCAGAAGTAGATTTTTTTTTTTTTTTTTGGAATTGTCTTCCTTTTTCTATGATGTGTCAGATGTTGATAATTTGATTTCTGGTTCCTTTGCCTTTCTAAATACACCTTGAATATCTGGAAGTTCTTGATTCATGTACTATTGAAGACTCACTTGGAGAATTTTGTGCATTAATTTGCTAGCATGTGAGATGAGCACAGTTGTGTGGTAGTTTGAGCATTCCTTGGCATTGCCTTTCTTTGGGACTGGAATGAAAACTGACCTTTTCCAGTCCTGTGGCCACTGCTGAGTTTTCCAAATTTGCTGGCATATTGAGTGCAGTACTTTCACAGCATCATATTGTAGGATTTGGAATAGCTCAGCTGAAATTCCATCACCCCCACTAGCTTTGTAGCAATTTCTCCTAAGGCCACCTTGACTTTGCACTCCAGGATGTCTGGCTCTAGATGATTGATCAAACCATCCTGATCATCTGGGTCATGAAGATCTTTTTTGCAGAGTTCTGTGTATTCTTGCCACCTCTTCCTAATATCTTCTGCTTCTGTTAGGTCCATACCATTTCCATTTTTTATTCTGCCCATCTTTGTATGAAATGTTTCTTTGCTATCTCTAATTTTCTTGAAAAGATCTTTAGTCTTTTCTGTTTTATTGTTTTCCTATATTTCTTTGCATTGATTACTGAGAAGGCTTTCTTATCTCTCCTTGCTATTAAAGGGAACTCTGCTTTCAGATGGATATATCTTTCCTCATCTCCTTTGCCACTTGCTTCTCTTCTTTTCTCAGCTATCTGTAAGGCCTCCTCAGACAACCACTTTGCCTTTTTGCATTTCTTCTTCTTGGGGATCATTTTTGATCACTGCCTCCTGTACAGTGTTATGAACTTCCATCCATAGTTCTTCATGCAATCTACCCACCAGACCTAATCCCTTGAATCTTTTTGTTAATTTCACTGTGTAAGCATAAGGGATTCGACTTATGTCATATCTGAAAGGTCTAGTGGTTTTCTGTACTTTCCTCAATTTAAATCTGAATTTTACAATAAGAAGTTCATAATCTGAGCCAAGTCAGCTCCTCGTCTTGTTTTTGCTGACTGTATAGAGCTTCTCCATCTTGGGCTGCAAAGAATATAATCAATCTGGTTTTGGTATTGACCATGTGGTGATGTCCCTGTGCAGAGTCATCTCTTGTGTTGTTGGAAAAGGGTGTTTTCTATGACCAGTGTGTTACTTGGCAAAACTCTGTCAGCCTTTGCCCTACTTTATTTTGTTTTCCAAGGCCCAACTTTACTGTTACTACAGGTATCTCTTGACTTCCTACTTTAGCATTCCTGTCTCTTATGATGAAAAGGGCATCTTTTTTTGTTATTAGTTCTAGAAGGTCTTGCAGGTCTTCATAGAAGCATTCAACTTCATTATCTTTAGCATTGGTGGTTGGGGCACAGACTAGGATTACTGTGGTTTTGAATGGTTTGCCTTGGAAAATGAACAGATATCATTCTGTTGTTTTTGAGATTGTACCTAAGTACTGCATTTCAGACTCTTTTGTTGAATATAGGGCTACTTCATTTCATCTAAGGGATTCTTGCCACAGTTGTAGATATAATGGTCATATGAATTGAATTCACACATTCCAGTCCATTTTAGTTCACTGATTCCTAAAATATTGATGTTTCCTCTCGCCATCTCCTGTTTGACCATTTCCAATTTACCTTGATTTATGGACTTAACATTCCAGGTTCCTATGCAATAATTTTTTTTCAGCCTTTATCAGACTTTACTTCCATCAGCAGTGACATCCACAACTGGGTGTCGTTTTCACTTTGGCTCAACCTTTCATTCTTTCTGGAGCTATTTCTCCACTCTTGTCCAGTCGCATATTGGGCACCTACAGACCTGGGAGTTCATCTTTTGGTGTCATATCTTTTTGCTTTTTCATACTGTTCATGGGGTTCTCAAGGCAAGAAATCTGAAGTGGTTTGCCACTCCAGTGGACCACATTTTGTCAGGAGTGATAGATCATGAAATAGCTATGTCCAATCCAAGGAGCACCAAAGCAATATTCTGCAGGGAGATAAAGGTAATTCAGTTTGTGGATGGAAATCAGGGGATAAAAGATAGACCTGACAAATTGCTAAGAGCATGTATAACCTGAAACTGTAAAACTCCTAGAAGAATACATAGAGAAAAAGCTCTATGACTTCGATGGTGATTTTATGGATATGTCATCCAAAGCAAAAATCATCAAGTGGGACTATATCAAACTAAAACTGCACAGAAAAAAAAAATCAACAACAACAAATCATATAAAATGGGAGAAAATCACTTGCAACCCAGCTATCTGATAAGGGGTTATATACAACATGTGGGAGTTCCGTGGCAGTCCAGTGGTTAGTACTCCATGTTTTAACTGCCATGGCCTGTCTGAATCCTTGGTAAGGGAAATGAAATCCTGCAGTGTGCAGCACTGACAAAAAGGAGGAGGTTTCTATGCAAAATATACAAAATTCATGCAAATCAATAGCTGAAAACCCTCAAATAATCCAATGTAAAAATGTTCAGATGATCTGAATAAGCATTTTTCTAAAGAAGACATATATGATCACCAGGTATATGAAATGGTGCACAACATCACTAACCATTAGGTAAATCCATATCAAAACCACAGTGAGATACCACCAGACGCCTGTTAGAATGGCTATTATAAAAAGAGACAAGAGATAAATGATAAACAAGAATGTGGAGAAAAGGGAACTTCTAGTACTTGGGAATGTAAATTGATTGAACCATAATAGAAATCAGTATGGAGGTTCCTCTAAAAATTAAAAATAAAACTAGGATATGATCTAACAACCCCACTCCTGTGTATATAGGTGAAGGAAGTGAAATCATTATCTTGAACATACATCTTCACTCCCATGTTTATTGTAGCATCAGTCATGATAGCAATGAAAAACAAAACAAAACAAAACAAAAAACAACTTGTGTCCACCAACAAATGAACAAAACTGTGTCATATACATAACACATATCATAGTGGAATATTTTTGGCAATAAAAATAAGGAAGGCCTGTCTTTTGCAACAACATGGGTGGCACTTGAGAGGATTATGTTAAGCAAAATGACTCAGAGTGAGAAGTACAAATACAGTATGATCTCACTTATACTTGGAATCTAAAAAAGCAAAACTCATAGAAACAGAGAGAAGGTTGGTGGTTATCATGGGTTGAGTAGTTTGGGGACATGGGGAGATGTTGGTTTAAGGGTACAAACATCCAGTTACAAGATGAGCAAGTTCTGGAGATGTTCCAAAGGGAATGGTGACTGTAGTTAACATTACTGCACCATATACTTGTAAGTTGCAAAGATAATCAATCTTAAGTGCTCTCACCACACCAAAAAAATATTATAATTTCATGTGGTGATGGAAGTGTTAGCTAAGTGTATTGTTGTATTGTTGTAATCATTTCACATCTATATGTGTATGAAATCATCATACTGTACACCTTAAATTTAAATGATGTTTTATGTCAATTACATCTTAATAAAGCTGGAAAGAGTTCCTTGGTGGCACAGTGGCTAGAAATTGGCCTGCCAATGCAGAACACATGGGTTAGATCCCTGGTTGGGGAAGATTACACGTGCCTTGGAGTAGCTAAACCTAGTCATCAGAACTGAGATGGCGCTCTAGAGCCTGTGAAGCACTTCCCTGGTGGCTCCGATGGTAAAGCAGCTGCCTGCAATGCAGGAGACCTGGGTTCGAATCCTGGGTCAGGAAGATACCCTGGAGAAGAAAATGGCAATCCACTCCAGCACCCTTGCCTGGAAAATCCCATGGATGGAGGAGCCTGATAGGCTATAGTCCATAGGGTTGCAAAGAGTCAGACACGACTGAGCAACTTCACTTTGTGTGGCAAGTACTTAAGCCCCTGTGCCTAGAGCCATTGTCTGCAATAAGAAAAGACTCTGCAATTAAAAGCCTGCACACAGAAATGAAGAGTAGCCCTGGCTTGCCACAACTAGATAAAACCCACAGGCAGCAACAAAGACCTAGTGCAGAAAAAAATAAAGAAAGTAAAAAATGAAACTGGAAAAAAATGTGTCTAGGTGGGAACTCTGCTCATATTTCTTAGATCTGGGAGAAAGTTCCTAAGATTTGGCTTCCTGTATTTGCATAACTAGAAAACCAGCCCCTTCCTCAACAATCCATTCAAGTTCTTTAGCTACTGACTCTTAGAGTAGCACCTATGTCAAAAAAGAGGTACCCCTCCAGCCTTTAGAAATCTGAGAAATCTATCTTATATCAAAAGGAGTTTGTTGAAGCCCCAAATGGTGAACAAGCCAGCATGGAATTGTTCACAGAAATATGCAGACAGAAGAATGGTGGAGAAGCTTCTCTTTCCTGCTGCCCCACACCTGCAAATCCCCCATGTGTTCCTTGCACCAGAAGTGGGGCACAACACCAGGAAATCCCTGTAAGTTCTTCTATGACACAAGCCTCCCAGAAAACTCCTGTCCAAACGTGGTTTGCTTCCCAGGACACCCTATGTACCTTTTCCCACCCTCTTGCCCAGCCCCTGAGGAAGTCTGACACTAGCTCTATCCTCAGAACTTAAAAACATTTGTTTTCTCAAGGGCCTTCCTCATGTTAAGGGACATTTCAGTGTTCTTGGTGAAGCCCCTAACCCTTTGGCACAGACTTGTCTGATATACCCTTTACAAAGGTGTTGTTGCCTTGACCTGTTTTGTTCTTAGCGATGAAATCTGCATTTATGAATCACAAAATGTTTCCACCCAGTGGTCTCAGTAATACATTTCTGAACCGTGCTTGGTTGGACAAGGCTGCATCAGCACACAACATGTCCTCCGTAGTATAGCGTGATGCTACCACCCCCCTGCCTGGAAAACATTTCCAAGAGTTAACAGCCTGCCCTCGGTAATAAGGCTGTCAGTAACTCTGTTCTCATAAATTCGCTAAGGACGCTTCACCGCCCCCATCATGGGCTCACAACAGCTACCTAGTTAATCACCCGCCCTCGCACAGACGCATTCAGTAGGCAGAGACGCAGCAGGTACATGGGGAGAAGGCATCAGCGAACAAAGTGCGTAATCCTGAGGAGAGTCACGTTCTAGTCCCATCTCCATGGCAACAGAAAGTAGAAAACAGGCAATCAAGGATAATAAGCCCCGTGGGCGGGCGAACCAGTGAGAGCTGAGTTAAGCCCCCATCCTTCCTTCCTCCTTTTTTCCGCCCCCATCCGCTCTTTGGAACATAAACAAGCATTAAGCCCCAGTAGAGAGGGCCCTTCAGGGCTCCATGACGACTGCCCTCCCTCCATCCCATCTTCCCTCACCAGGCTGAATTCACCACCTTTCTTGCAAAACGCCTCCGCTTCAAACAATCCGGTGACAATATGATCACTTCACAACACCCAATCCCGGCGCCTGACCAGAAGGGGTTTCTGAGTGTCAGCAACCTGGACAATGATAATGTACCAAAAACAGGACAGAGGCAGGGCAGCTGAAAAGAGAGCAATGCTGTCCTTTCTTTATGCTATTCCTCTCCCTTTTGCCCAATTAAATATTTTGAAAAACAAACAAACAAACAAACATTAAACCCACATGAAAGTTGAAAGGATAGTAAAGTAAATATCTCTAATAACTTCACCGAACTTCACAAATTGTTAGCCACTTGATGCATTAGAAGTTACCTACCTGTCTGTCTATATATCTATCTAATTTATCTGTTTATGTATCTATATCTGTCTATCTATCTATCTATCTATCATATTGGGCTTCCCAGATGGTGCAGTGGTAAAAAAAGAAAACCTGCCTGCTAATCCTGGAGATGAAAGAAACATGGATTCAACTCCTGGGTTTGGAAACGGCAACCTGCTACAGTATTTATGCCTGAAAAATTCCATGAAATGTAGATACATTATTATGATGATATTATCACATCTAAGAAAATTAAGACCTATTCAATAATATTTATATGTAGTCTATGTTTAAAATTTTTCAGTTTGTTTCCATATCTTTTATAGCTTTAAAAAAATATTTTGGCTCCGGAATGTAAGCAAAGTCCATGCATTGTATTTACTTGTTCTGTCCTTTTTTTAAAAATTTTATTTTATTTTTAAACTTTACATAATTGTATTAGTTTTGCCAAATATCAAAATGAATCCACCACAGGTATACATGTGCTCCCCATCCTGAACCCTCCTCCCTCCTCCCTCCCCATACCATCCCTCTGGGTCGTCCCAGTGCACTAGCCCCAAGCATCCAGTATTGTGCATTGAACCTGGATGGCATCTCGTTTCATACATGATATTTTACATGTTTCAATGCCATTCTGCCAAATCTTCCCACTCTCTCCCTCTCCCACAGAGTCCATAAGACTGTTCCATGTTCTGTCTTTTAAAAATGAATATGATCTCCTCCCATTCACTAAAACACATTCATATCTTTTGATTTATTTTTTTAATGACATTTCTTTTCAAGAGTCCAGCGAAGTTGTCTTGTAGAATGTTCTATATTATGGATTTGTCTTATTTTGTTTCCTCAAGATTAGATCCAGGTTGAGTTGCCACACCATCGAGGACACTGGATTTGATTACTGCACATTGTACAGGAACATTTTTCCCCTTTGGGCTGGAAAAGTTATCTGTAGGGTAATGCTTTGAGATCACATGTCTACTCTGATACTTAAGAGACATTCACATGATGATTGTAGCCTTGACAAATTATCCTGCCTGAAACAACTATTACACTGGGGATTAGAAAATGCTAATTTTCTACTTTTGCCACTCCTTCTGTAGTTATTAGCAAAAGAAGGAAGAGCTCCTCTCTAATTATGCATTTAATCTATCTGTCTCTCTATCATCTACCTATCTCTTTCTCCACTATTCTATATATTTATTGACATAAAATCTAAAAGCTGCATATATTTAAAATGTATAGCTTGATGAGTATTCACATTTGTGTGTGCTAATTCTCTTTAGTGATGTCTGACTCTTTGTGACCTTATGGTCTGTAGTCCACCAGGCTCCTCTGTCCATGGGATTGTCCAGGCAAGGATACTGGAGTGGGTTGCCATTTTCTTCTACAGGGGATCTTCCTGATCCAGGAATGGAACCTGCATTTCTTATGCCTCCTGCATAGCAGGCAGGTTCTTTTACCACTAGCACCACCTGGGAAGCCCCATTCACATTTTTAACTTATGAAACCATCACCATAATTAAAATAATACTTTATTGCTCTCTAAAATGTCTGTGGCCCTTTGTAATCTCATGTACTTCCCTCCAATCTCTTCAGCAGGTAACTACTGATGTGCTTTCTTTCACTATAGATTAAATTTCACTTTTTGGAAACTTGTATACATGTGTCTGTCTTTTTACCTTAGCATAATGACTTTGAGTGGAGAAGGCAATGGCACCCCACTCCAATACTCTTGCCTGGAAAATCCCATGGATGGAGGAGCCTGGTAGGCTGCAGTCCATGGTCACTAAGAGTCGGACACGACTGAGAGACTTCACTTTCACTTTTCACTTTCATGCATTGGAGAAGGAAATGGCAACCCACTCCATTGTTCTTGCCCAGAGAATCCCAGGGACAGGGGAGCCTGGTGGGCAGTGCTGTTCATGGGGTCGCACAGAGTCAGACACGACTAAAGTGGCTTAGCAGCAGCAGCAGCAGCAGCAGCAGCAGCAATGACTTTGAGATTCGTCTATAATGTTGTATATGTCAATAGGTTGTTCCTTTGGTCCTTTTTGTTGCTTTATAGTATTCTACTGTCTCCTAATTTTTTTTAATTTTAATTTTTTAAAATGTAGTCATTTTTAATTGAAGGATAATTGATTATTATTAGTCTGATTTCTGCAATACATTAACAAGAACTAGCCATAGGTGTACATATGTCCCCTCTGTCTTGAACATCCCTCCCACCTCCCACCATTTCCCACCCCTCTAGGTTGTTACAGAGCCCAGTTTGAGTTCCCTGAGTCAAACAGCAAATTTCCATTGGTTATCCATTTTACTCCTGGTAGTGTATATGCTTCCATGCTCCTCTCTCCATTCATCTCATCCTCAATTGAAATTGATTTGAGATTCTTGGAACAATTCCAAAGATTTTCTGTGTCTGTTTTCTCTAGCTTTCCCTAAGTTTAACATCATATCTATCATAGACCATTTTTCAATACTAAAACATTAGATCCTTTGCCCATTATTTAATCATTTTTGATATTGAGTTATTTGAGTTCTTTATATGTTTTAGATATTATGCCTAATCAGACATATAGTTTGCAAATATTTTCTACCATTCTATAGATTGCTTATTCACTGTATTACTTGTTTCCTCAAAGAAACATACAGGGGCCAACTGGTATATGCCCAACATCACTGATCATCAGATCAATGCAGATGAAAATCAAAATGAGATATCACCACATACATTCTAGAATGAGATAGTATCAAAAAGACAAGAGAGAAAGAGTAATTTTGAGAATATGGAGAAAAGGGAACCCTGTTGCACTATTGGTAAGGATATAAATTGGTACAGCCTTTATGGAACCCAGTATGGAGATTTCTTTAAAAGTTAAAAATGAAACTATAATATGATCCAACCATCCCAATTCTCAGCATGTTTGCAAGTAAAATGAAATCAATATCTTAAAGAGATATCTGCGCTCCCATTTTCATTACAGTATTAGTCATAGCCAAGATATGAAAACCATTTAAGACACTTAGATTGCTTGTCTTAGACACCCAGTTTGATTGACAGACACATTGATTGACACACTTAAATTAGTTCATCCAAGTTGTCACAATATCAGGATTTCCTTCTTTTTTAAGGCTGAATAGTATTCTCTGGTGTGTGCATTTATTTATTTGTGTGTGTGTGTGTGTGTGTGTGTGTGTGTGTGTGTGTGCATGTGCATGTATGTATGTGTGTGTAGTTGTGTGTATACAAAGGAATACTTCATAAAGAAGGACATCTTCTCTATGTGACAACATAGAGAAACCTAGAAGACATTAAGCTAAGTGAAATAACTCAGAAACAAAAAGACACATGGTGTATGATCTCACTTAAATGTTGAACCTAAGAAAGTCAAACTCATAAAAACAAGGAATAAAGTGGTGGTTGCCAAGAACTGGTGTATGAGGGAAATAGGAAATATTGGTTAAAGGTATAAAGTTTTAGTTATGAAGGATAAGTTATTTAGATCTTAGTGACTAGCATGGCAACTATAGTTAATAATACTGTATTTAAAAAAATTATTTGGTTGTGCCAGGTCTAAGTGGAAGCATGTGGGATCTTCAATCTTTGTTGTGGCATGAAGCTTCTCTATTTATAAGCATGAAAACTCTTAATTGTGACATGTGATATCTAGTTCCTGACCAGAGATTGAACCCAGGCCCCTTGCATTGGGAGCACAGGGTCTTAGCCAGTGGACCATCAGGGAAGTCCCAATAATATTGTCTTATAGCAATTGAAATTTACTAAGAGAGTAACTGTGTGAGGGGATGGATATGTTCATTTGCTTGATTGTCATAATCATTTCACAATGTGTTCTGTATTAAAACATCATATTTTACATGCTAAAATATATATTTTATTTGTAAATTATAGCTCAATAAAGCTGGGAAACAATCAAAACACTTGCATTTATACAAAACATTATCTTCATGACCAATAGATTGAACCTGTGTCTCTTGCATTAGCAGTTGGATTCTTTTTTTATATATTAATTTATTTTAATTGGAGGATAATTGCTTTACAATATTTTTATGGTTTTTGCCATACATCAACATGAATTGACCACAGGTATCTCCCTGATCCTGTACCCCTTCCCACATCCCTCCCCAGCCTATCTCTCTAGGTTGTCTCAGAGCACCAGCTTTGGGTGCCCTGATTCATTCATAGTACTTGCACTGGTCATCTATTTTACATATGGTAATATACATGTTAAATGCTGCTCTCTCAAATCATCCCACGCTCGCCTTCTCCCACTGAGTCCAAAAGTCTGTTCTTTACATCTGTGTCTCCTTTGCTGCCCTGCATGTAGGATCATTGGTACCATCTTTCTAAATTTCATATATAATATATGTGTGTTAATATACAGTATTTGTCTTTTGCTTTCTGACTTACTTTATTCTATATAACAGGCTCCAGTTGACTCCACCTCATTACAACTGACTCAAATGGATTCCTTTTTATAGCTGATTAATATTCCATAGTGTATATGTACCACAATTTCCTTATCCATTCATCTGTCAATGTACATCTAGGTTGCTTTCCTGTCCTTGTTATTGTAAATAGTGCTACAATGAACACTGGAGCACATGTATCTCTTTCAATTCTGGCTTCCTTGGGGTGCACGCCCAACAGTGGGATTGCTGGGTCATATGGCAGTTTTATTCCCAGTTTTTTTTTTTTTTTTTAAGGAATCTCCATTTTGTTCTCCACAGTGTCTATACCAGTTTGCCTTCCCACCAACAGTGTAAAGAGGGTTTCTCTTTTCCCACACCCTCTCCAGCATTTACTGTTAAACTTTTTGATGATGGCTCTGACTGGTATGAGATGATATCTAATTTTGGTTTTGATTTGCATTTCTCTAACAAAGAGTGCATCAAGGCTGTATATTGTCACCCTGCTTATTTAACTTATTTGCAGAGTACATCATGAGAAACCCTGGGCTGGAAGAGGCACAAGCTGGAATCAAGATTGCCAGGAGAAATATCAATAACCTCAGATATGCAGATGACACCACCCTTATGGCAGAAAGTGAAGAGGAACTAAAAAGGCTCTTGATAAAAGTGAAAGTGGAGAGTGAAAAAGTCAGCTTAAAGCTCAACATTCAGAAAACAAAGATCATGGAATCTAGTCCCATCACTTCATGGGAAATAGATGGGGAAACAGTGGAAACAGTGTCAGACTTTATTTTTTTGGGCTCCAAAATCACGTCAGATGGTGACTGCAGCCATGAAACTAAAAGACATTTACTCCTTGGAAGGAAAGTTATGACCAACCTAGATAGCATATTGAAAAGTAGAGACATTCCTTTGCCAACAAAGGTCCGTCTAGTCAAGGCTATGGCTTTTCCAGTGGTCATGTATGGATGTGAGAGTTGGACTGTGAAGAAAGCTGAGTGCCAAAGAATTGATGTTTTTGAACTGTGATGTTGGAGAAGACTCTTGAAAGTCCCGTGGACTGCAAGGAGATCCAACCAGTCCATTCTGAAGGAGATCAGCCCTGGGATTTCTTTGGAAGGAATGATGCTAAAGCTGAAACTCCAATACTTTGGCTACCTCATGCGAAGAGTTGACTCATTGGAAAAGACTGATGCTAGGAGGGATTGGGGGCAGGAGGAGAAGGGTACGACAGAGGATGCGATGGCTGGATGGCTTCACTGACTCAATGGATCTGAGTCTGAGTGAACTCCAGGTGTTGGTGATGGACAGGGAGGCCTGGCATGATGCGATTCATGGGGTCGCAAAGAGTCGGACATGACTGAGGGACTGAACTGAACCTGAATAATGAGTGAAGTTGAGTATCTTTCATATGTTTATTAGCCATCTGTGTGTCTTCTTTGGGGAACTATCTATTTAGGTCTTTTGCCCACTTTTGTTTGGGTTGTTTGTTTTTCTGATACAGAGCTGCATGAGTTACTTGTATATTTTGAATTAATTCTTTGTCAAAGAATTCATGAAAACTGACAAAGATTCTTTGTCAGTTGTTTCATTTTCTATTATTTTCTCCTATTCTGAAGCCTGTCTTTTCACCTTACTTACAGTTTCCTTCATTGTGCAAAAGTTTTTAAGCTTAATTAGGTCCCATTTATTATTGTTGTAATTTCCATTACTTTGGGAGTGGGTCATAGAGGATCTTACTGTGATTTATGCCATAGAATGTTCTGTCTATGTTTTCCTCTAAGAATTTTATAGTTTCTGGTCTTACATTTATGTCTTTAATCCATTTTTCCATTTATGTTTGAACTCTGGGAGTTGGTATGGACAGGGAGGCCTGGCATGATGTGATTCATGGGGTCACAAAGAGTCGGACATGACTGAGTGACTGATCTGATCTGATCTGATCTGAGGGTGTTAGAATGCGCTTCCCTCATAGTTCAGTTGGTAAAAAATCTGCCTGCAATGCAGGAGACCTGGGTTCAATTCCTGGGTTGGGAAGATCCCCTGGAGAAGGAAATGGTAATCCACTCCAACATTCTTGGGTAGAGGAGCCTGGTAGGCTACAGTCCATGGGGTCAAAAGAGTCAGAGATGACTTAGCAACTAAACCACATGGTGTTAGAAAGTGTTCTAGTTTCATTTTTTTATATATAGTTGATCAGTTTTCCCAGCAGTTTTTTGAAGAGATTCTTTTCTCCACCATATATTTTGTCTCATTTGTCAAAGATAAGTTGTCCATAGGTGCATGGATTTATCTCTGGACTTTCTGTTTTTTTCCCATTGATCTATTTTCTGTCTTTGTGCCAGTACCATACTATCTTGATGACTGTAGCTTTGTAATATAGTCTGAAGTCAGGAAGCTTGATTCCTCCAGTTTCATTCTTCTTTTTCAAGATTGCTTTGGCTATTTGGGGTGTTTCATGTTTTCATACAAATTGTGAAATTATTTGTTCTAGTTCTGTTTTAAATACTGTTGGTAATTTGATAGGGATTGCTTTGGATAGTACACTCATCTCCACTATTCTGATTCTTCCAATCCAAGAACATGGTATATTTCTCCATCTATTTGTGTCATCTTTGATTTGTTTCATCAGTGTTTTATAGTTTTCTATATACATGTCTTTTGTTTTTTTAGGTAAATTTATTCCTGAGTATTTTATTCTCTTCATTACAATGGTGAATGAGATTGTCTTCTTAATTTCTCTTTCTTATTTTTCATTGTTAGTGTATATGAATGCAAGGGATTTCTGTGTATTGATTTAATATCCTGCAACCTTACTATATTCATTGATCAGCTCTAGTAATTTTCTGGTAGTATATTTAGGGTTTTCTATGTAGAGGATCATGTCATCTGCAAACAGTGAGAGTTTTACTTCTTTTCTAATCTGGATTCCTTTTATTTCTTTTCTTCTATGATTGCTGTGGCTGGACTTCCAAAACCTTGTTAAATATAGTGGTGAGAGTGGGAACCTTTGTCTTGTCCTGATTTTAGAAGAAATACTTTCAGTTTTTCACTATTGAGGATAATGTTTTCTGTGGATTTGTCATATATAGCTTTTACTATGTTGAGGTAGGTTTCTTCTATGTTTACTTTCTGTAGAGATTTTGTCATAAATGGGTATTGAATTTTGTCAAAGGCTTTCTCTGCATCTATTGAAATAATTATATGGTTTTTAAACTTTAAATTGGTTGACATGGTGTATCATATTGATTGATTTGTGAATACTGAAAAATCCTTGCATTCCTGGGATAAAGATCACTTGGTCATGATATATGATCTTTTTATTATGTTGTTGGATTCTGTTTGCTAGGATTTTGTTGAGGAATTTTGCATCTATATTCATCAGTGATATTGGCCTGTAGTTTTCTTTTTTGTGGTATCTTTGTTTGGTTTTAGTGTCAGGGTGATGGTGGCCTCATAGAATGAGTTTGGGAGTTTTCCTTCCTCTGCAATTTTCTGGAAGAGTTTGGGTAGGCTAAGTGTTAGCTGTTCTTTAAATTTTTGATAGAATTCACCTATGAAGCCATCTGGTCCTGAGCTTTTGTTTGTTGGAATATTTTTATTATAGTTTAAATTTATGTGCTTGTGATTTATCTGTTTAATTTTTGTATTTCTTTCTGGTTCAGTTTTGGAAGGTTATACTTTTCTAAGAATTTGTCCATTTCTTCCAAGTTGTCCATTTTATTGGCATATCATTGCTCATAGTAGTCTCTTATGGTCATTTGTATTTCTGTGTTATATATTGCAATTTATCCATTTTTATTTCTAATTTTATTGATTTCAGTTTTCTCCCTTTTTTCTTGATGAATCTGGATAATGGTTTGTCTATTTTGTTTTATCTTCTCAAAGAATTATCTTTTAGTTTTATTGATTTTTGCTATAGTTTCCTTCATTTTTTTTGTTCATTTATTTATGCTCTGATTTTTATGATTTCTTTCCTTCTACAAACTTTGAGGGTTTTGTTGTTCTTGTTCTTTTTCTAATTGCTTTAGGTGTAAAGTATTGATGTTTCTATTGTTTCTTGAGGTAGGCTGGCAGCTGGATTCTTTACCACTAGTGACACCTGGGAAGTTCTCTACAAAATATCCAAAATAGTTAAGCTAGTTTTAATCCAGACAAGTTTTTTTCTTTAAAGCCATTTTTGTCCTGTGCCAAACACAACATGATATATGGAACAGAATATAGGTACAGGATGTACTGTTCTCATATATCATGTTGTGTTTGGCCATCATGTCATTTAGCCTCCTCCAATCTGTGTCTGTTTCTCAGGTTTTTTTTTTTTTTTTTTTTGGTTTGTTTGTTTTTCATGACTTTGGCACTTTTAAAGAGAATAGTAATGTGTTTTGTAGACTGTCCTTCAGTGTGAACTCATACATTTTCTTATTATTAAACTATGGTTATGGTTTTGGAGGCAACCACAGAAGTGAAGCTCCCTACTCAGCACATGAGATCTAAGAATACATGATTTCAAAATGACCTGTTTCTGGTGACTTCAACCTTGATCAGTTGGTGAAGGTGGTGTCTGTTATTGTTCCCCACTGTAGGCTTACTATTATTCCCTTCCATACTCCTTTGAAGCAAGTTACTAAGCCCACACTCGAGGGAGGACAATTAAGCTATACCTCCTAGAGGAGGGAATACATATATCTATATTTTGAAGTCCTTTTGTAAAGAATTTCTCTACTTTTTGTTTATGCAATCATTTATTATAAAATTTTGGTATGGACTCATATGTATTTATATTATTATCTTCCAAAACTATTATTTTGTTGTTCAAATTGTTCAAGCTTTTTTTTTTTAAGCTATTGGGAAGTTTTTCAGTCTATTTCCATATCCCTGTGACATGCACCGTGTTGGATTTTGTTTTTCATTTTCTTATTTTCTACCATTATGTGATCCTTTAGATTCACTCTATATTTTTGCTGCCCCACCCTTCATTTCAGTTAAGTCGCTCAGTCGTGTCCGACTCTTTGCGACCCCATGAATCGCAGCACGCCAGGCCTCCCTGTCCATCACCAACTCCCAGAGTTCATTCAGACTCACGTCCATCAAGTCAGTGATGCCATCCAGCCACCTCATCCTGTGTCATCCCCTTCTCCTCATGCCCCCTATCCCTCCCAGCACCAGTCTTTTCCAAAGAGTCAACTCTTCACATGAGGTGGCCAAAGTACTGGAGTTTCAGCTTTAGCATCATTCCTTCCAAAGAAATCCCAGGGCTGATCTGCTTCAGAATGGACTGGTTGGATCTGCCTTGGACTCTCAAGAGTCTTCTCCAACACCACAGTTCAAAAGCATCAATTCTCAGTGCTCAGCTTTCTTCACAGTCCAACTCTCACATCCATACATGACCACTGGAAAAACCATAGCCTTGACTAGACGGACCTTTGTTGGCAAAGGAACGTCTCTACTTTTCAATCTAGGTTGGTCATAACTTTTCTTCCCAGGAGTAAGCGTCTTTTAATTTCATGGCTGAAGTCACCATCTGCAGTGATTTTGGAGCCCAAAAAAAAGAAAGTCTGACACTGTTTCCACTCTTTCCCCATCTATTTCCCATGAAGTGATGGGACCAAATGCCATGATCTTCGTTTTCTGAATGTTGAGCTTTAAGCCAACTTTTTCACTCTCCACTTTCACTTTCATCAAGAGCCTTTTTAGTTCCTCTTCACTTTCTGCCATAAGTGTGGTGTCATCTGCATATCTGAGGTTATTGATATTTCTCCCAGCAATCCTGATTCCAGCTTGTGCCTCTTCCAGTCCAGCGTTTCTCATGATGTACTCTGCATATAAGTTAAATAAAGCCTTGGTTTCTTTATTACAGAACAGTGGGGGAGGCCATGGTACCTGAGGTGGTTATGTTTGAACTGATGTCTTGGGAAATGTGGTGTCCATGAAAACTTAAGCAATTCGGGGCCTTCATGGAGTAGAGGTGGTGATGTTTAATCAAATGAAGGCATGTGGTGGGGGAGGCAGGCTTTTCTGCTAGGTGAAAACTTCTTACATCAGCAGATTCTTTTCTATCCCGCCAGCTTCCTCATTAAACCCAAGTCTTTCTTACAGATCAGAATATGAGAGGGGTGATGAGTAAGGTTATTTTTCTTTTTTCTTCCTTACCTTAGTTAGTCCCTCCCCTCCATGCACACCCAAAGTCCATGGTTTCTGATTTTTCTCTATTGTGTATGCTTGCTGAGGTTGGTCCACCTATTTATAATAACTGTCTTATATCTGCTTTCGTAGTGACAGCAATCTTTTTGGTCTAAAACTTTGGGTGGAGCTCTCTGTATCCCAGATGTAAGTCCAAAATGCACAGACTCCATGATATTGTAGAATGTGAACTCTGAAATGGACAGTAACTGTAACTTCAGAGGTGCACATTGAAGGTATGGGATTTGCACACCAGAATCGCTGAGTAAAGAAGATAGCATTACCTGAGAAATTTCAGAAAGTACTCTATCTCCTATGATACCAAAACCCCTCCCTCTTGACCTTCAAGTCTCACAAAATTTTGGAGGTAAAAAACATGAATGAAATGGTGAAGACACACTGTGTGCTATGTATGTGGAAAAGTCCAAATATTCCAAATATTTTCTGTCTAGAGACATTTAGGATTTGCATCCCTTTTTTCCCATTTTGTCCCTAAGAATCATAGTGGGGTTGTCATGATCTCCTCTGGGATTATGAGTTAAGAGAAAAGCATGACAAACCAAAGAGTTCCCTTGTGGTCCAGTGGTTAAGAATATGCCTGTCAATGCAGGGAACATTGGTTTGATCCCTGGTCTGGGAAGATTCCACATGCCATGGAGCAACGGAGCCTGTGTGCCACAACTATTAGTCCTGTGTCTCTAGCGTCCATGCTCTGCAATAAGAGAAGCCACCACAATAAGAAGCTCAGGCACCACATTGAGGAGTATCTCCTGTACACAGCAACAAAGACATAGAGAAGGCAAGAAAAAAAAATGATAAGCTAGGATTTTCCTGGAGTCTCCACACTGTACTTCATGCCTTGTGCAATGGGTCTTATATTGCAGCTATGCAGTTTTCATAGCCCACAATATATGTGGGGAAGTTTGAGGGGGGTGAGCTGGAGAAGCTTGGGGATCTGCCAGACACTGCATCCCTCTTGAATAAACCATGTTTTTTTTTTTTTTTTTTTGCCACAACATTCTCATATTTGTGAGAGAGTTACACAGTTCTGCTTCTTAGTCTACCTTTATGTAACCATGAGGAGTTCAAAGTATAATACTGCTACCTCTGGTTATGGTGTGAAGGGGATATTAAACTCTGTTAGTCTATAGTTTAAGATACAGAACAATCAAATGAATGGAGAGTTTCATGAAGGAAACCTGAGTTTGGTGGGACTAGCATTTTCTAGTATAAAACTGAGTAAAGTATAAGCATACATTGTATTTCCTTCTGTTCTGTAGAACCTAGAAGCAGCAATACCCTAGTAGTAATGAGTGCATATAATGCTCTATTCTTTCAGGGCTCCAACCTGCTTAAGTTTACACTGGGTACTACATCACCTTAGACAAGACAGCAGCTCCAACACAACCACCTTAGGCAGCATGGCCTCCCCTACTTCAGTCTTAACTGACAGTTGGACATGGGGTGAGGAAGCAGCTGGTGAGAGCACAGCTCATGTTTCTGAGATCAGGAAGGTCATTCCTTAGGTGCTACTGTTGTGGACGTTTGGCTACCAGGAACCATTCTGGCTCTTTAAACTCTTACCTCAGCCCTGGCCAACTTTCACAGGATTTCCCATGCCTTGTCTTAAATAGATCATATGCAGCTGTTCTTGTCATTTTATCCCCCATGTTGCTGTCATTCTCATTGTTACTTTAGATATGCTGAAGAATGGCAGAGCAAGCTTGATGAGAACAGAGCCAGAATCAAGCCTTGATTCTGACTCTTGTTAGCTGTGTGACTCTGTGTAAATCATTTAACATCTCTTTGCTATGACCTCAATATAAAGGGGGAAAGTAGTAATACCACTGGGATACCATAAGGTTCTAAAGATGTTTAGATGAGTTAATTGTGTGAAGTCCTGAGAATACATCATGCACCTGAGAACTGCTATGGAAGTGCCAGGCATCTACTAGAACCTGTCATTACTTATTGATCTCTCCAAAATCCCAGGGCTACACAGTACAGGGCAGGGAGGAGGCCTGATGCTACAAATTAATGTGTTCAAGCCCAAGAGTAAGACACTGAGAACCAAAAGATGCCAACTAGAAGGGATGGAACATTTTTCCAGGGGTGTGCAAACACATATTTTGAAGACCTGACCTCTCCTAAAAATTGTCACAAATGTGAAACTGCAGGCCAGTGCCTAAGTCATAAATTGTCAGAGCTTGGTTAGTAGCTTCTCCAAGCAACAACCTCAAAGTTGGTTCCAAATCCAGCTCCCAATAACACCTTTAGTTGCAAAGTGCAGAGTGTGCTTAGAAAGATGAAAAGATGGAGATAAAGTTTTTTGGGGAATGAAACTGACAGAGGGCACTTTCAGCCCCTTACTCATGGTTCCATAATGCTTTCATCTACAAAACTCTCATATGGCAATGAGTACCTCTGGAATAACAGATACAGTAAAGACTGTTTTGCTAACTTGTAAATATTGTTCTGTTTTCATTAAGACCTCTCATGTCCCAGAGCAGTGTCTACCCCTACCCTTACAACACTGTTTTTTATTGTCTGACACCCACCTTTGTCCCTAACTAAGTAGCTTATCAAACAGAAAAAGCAAAACTGAAATATATTTACAACTGCACTTCCTGTACTGAAATGCTAATTATTTTGATCCCACTATTTGCAACAATACTATTTTTTGTGCCTTACAGTGACTTTCACACACACACACACACACACACACACACACACATTACTTTTAAGGGAAAATTTTTAACAAATAAGTTGTCTTTATTTATGATTGTTTTGACTGTATAAACAGTTATAGGTGTGGTTCTCAATTTTATTCTATGGCAGTACAGAGTATAAACTTATCCAACTAAAGCAGGATAAGTGAAAGCATTTCCACACGTTGCAACTGTCCAAAGAAAAAGTTACAAATTGAATAATTAAATTGTAATCACCATTTGAAGTCCAAATATTTAGTTTTCTAGTCTTTGCTTGCTTTTCCCCCCACTTAATTATGAAAAATTTCAAACCAAAATGTTGAAAGAATTATGTAGCAACATCTAGATTCTACAACTAATATTTTATTATAGCCACTCTAGTAAATATCTATCCATTATCCATTCCTACATTCAAACTATCTTATTCGTATTAACTTCTATACAGAGTGGGGCTTCCCTCATAGCTCAGTTGGTAAAGAATCTGCCTGTAATGCAGGAGACCCCAGTTTGATTCCTGAGTCGGAAAGATCTGCTGGAGAAGGGATAGGCTACTCACTCCAGTATTCTTGAGCTTCCCTTGTGGCTCAGCTGATAAAGAATTCGCCTGCAATGCAGGAGGCCTGGGTTCAATTCTTGGGTTGAGAAGATCCCTTGTAGAAGGGAAAGGCTACCCACTCCAGTATTCTGGTCTGGAAAATTCCATGGACTGTATAGTCCATGGGGTCGCAAAGAGTCGGATACGACTAGGCGACTTTCACTTTCATATGCAAAGTACATCATAAGAAATGCCAGGCTGGATGAAGCACAAGGTGGAATCAAAAGATTGCTGGGAGAATCATCAGTAACTTCAAAAATGCAGATGACATCGCCCTCATGGCAGAAAGTAAAGAGGAACAAAAAAGCCTCTTGATGAAGGTGAAAGAGAAGAATGAAAAAGCTGGCTTAAAATTCAACAATCTCCAAAGAAGACATACAGATGGCTCATAAACAAATGAAAAGATGCTCAACATCACTCATTATCAGAGAAATGCAAATCAAAACCACAATGAGGTACCATCTCATGCCAGTCAGAATGGCTGCTATCAAAAAGTCTATAAATAATAAATGCTGGAGAGGGTGTGGAGAAAAGGGAAGCCTCTTACACCATTAGTAGGAATGCAAACTAGTACAGCCACTATGGAGAACACTGTGGAGATCTTTTAAAAAGCTGGTGATAGAACTTCCATATGACCCAGCAATCCCACTGCTGGTCATACAGACTGAGGAAACCAGAATTGAAAGAACACGTGTACCCCAATGTTCACTGCAGCACTGTGTACAGTAACTAGGACATGGAAGCAACCTAGATGTCCATTGGCAGATGAATGGATAAAAAAGCTGTGGCACATATACACAGTGGAATATTACTCAGCTATTAAAAAGAATGTATTTGAATCAGTTCTAATGAGGTGGATGAAACTCTATTATACAGAGTGAAGTAAGTCAGAAAAAAAAACACCAATACAGTGTCATAATGCACAATGTGGAACTTAGAAAGATGGTAATGATGACCCTATATGTGAAATATCAAAAGAGGCACAGATGTAAAGAACAGACTTTTGGACTCTGTGGGAGAAAGAGAGGGTGGGATGATTTGGGAGAATAGTATTGAAACATGTATATTACCATATGTGAAATAGATCACCAGTCCAGGTTCAGTGCATGAGACAGGGCACTCAGGGCCGGTGCACTGGGCAACCCTGAGGGATGGGATGGGAAAGCAGGTGGGAGGGGGTTCAGGGTGGGGCACACATGTATACCCATGGCTGATTCATGTGAATGTATGGCAAAAAAAAAAAAAAAAAAAAAAGCCAGTACAATATTGTAAAGTAATTAGCCTCCAATTAAAATAAATTAATTAATATACAAAAAAATTAAAAAAATTCAACATACATCTGTGTCTTATAATTTTCTGTATATAGTTCTTTTGTCTCCTTAGTTAGGTTTATGCCTAGATATTTCACTCTTTGTTTCAATGGTGAATAAGGTTGATTCTTTAATTTCTGTTTCTGATTTTTCATTGTTAGTATATAGGAATACAAGTGAGTTCTGTGTATTGAGATTGTATACTTTGACTTTGCTAAATTTATTTATCAGCTCTAGTAATTTTCTGATAGTTTCTTTTGGGTTTTCTATGTATAGTATCATGTCATCTGCAAACAGTGAGATTTTTACTTTTTTCCTGGTCTGTATTCCTTTTATTTCTTTTTTTCCCTCTACTTACTGTAGCTAGGATTTCAAAAACTATGTTGAATAATAGTGGTGAGAGTGGACACCCTTATCTTGTTCTTGATCTTAGAGGAAATACTTTCAGTTTTTCACCATTGATAATAATGCTTGCTGTGGGTTTATCGTGTATGGCCTTTACTATGTTGAGGTATCTTCCTTCTATGTCCATTTTTTGAAGTGTTTTTATCATAAATGTGTGCTGAATTTTCTCATAGGCCTTTCCTGCATCTATTGAGATGATCATACAACATAAACAGATGGAGAGATATTCTATGTTTCCAGGTAAGAAGAATCAATATTGTGAAAATGACTACACTACCAAGTGCAATATACAGATTCAATGCAATCCCTATCAAATTACCAATGGTATTTTTCGCAGAACTAGAACAAAAAATTTCACAACTCATATAGAAATACTAAAGACCCAGAACAGCACAAGCAGTCTTGAGAAAGAAGAATGGAACTGAAAGAATCAACCTTCCTGACTTCACATTATACTACAAAGCTACAGTCATCAAGACAATATAGTACTAGAACAAAAACAGAAATACAGACAATGGAACAAGATAGAAAGCCCAGAGATAAACCTACAAACCTATGGGTACCTTATGTTTGGCAAAGGATGCAAGAATATACAATGGGGTAAAGATGGCTTCTTCAATACATGGTGCTTGGAAAACTGGATAGCTAAGTTCAAAATAATGAAATTAGAACACTTCCTAATGCCATACACAATGATAAACTCAAAATTGAATAAATACCTAAATGTAAGACCAGAAACTGTAAAACAATTAGAGGAAAACATAGGTAGAACACTTGATGACATAAATGAAAGCAAGATCCTCTATGTCCCACCTCCTGGAGTAATGGAAATAAAAACAAAAACAAACAAGTGGGATCTAATTAAATTTAAAAGTTTTTGCACAGCAAAGCAAATTAAAAACAAGGTGAAAAGACAACCCTCACAATGGGAGATTATAATATCAAATGAAACAACTGACAAAGGATTAATTTCCAAAACATATAAGCAGCTCATACAACTTAATACCAGAAAAACAACCCTATCAAAAAGTAGGAAAAAGACCTAAACAGACATTTCTCCAAAGAAGACATATAGATGGCTAACAAACACTTGAAAAGATGCCCATTATCACTCATTGTTAGAGAAATGAAATCAAAACTGTAATGAGATACCACCTCAAACCAGTCAGAAAGGCCATCATCAGAAAGTCAACAAACAAGGAAGACATACAGATGGCTAACAAACACATGAAAAGATGCTCAACATCACTCATTATCAGAGAAATGCAAATCAAAACCACTATGAGGTACCATTTCACGCCAGTCAGAATGGCTGCGATCCAAAAGTCTACAAGCAATAAATGCTGGAGAGGGTGTGGAGAAAAGGGAACCCTCTTACACTGTTGGTGGGAAATGCAAACTAGTACAGCCACTATGGAGAACAGTGTGGAGATTCCTTAAAAAACTGGAACTAGAACTGCCTTATGATCCAGCAATCCCACTGCTGGGCATACACACTGAGGAAACCAGAATTGAAAGAGACACGTGTACCCCAATGTTCATCACAGCACTGTTTATAATAGCCAGGACATGGAAGCAACCTAGATGTCCATCAGCAGATGAATGGATAAGAAAGCTATGGTACATATACACAATGGAGTATTGCTGCTGCTAAGTCACTTCAGTCGTGTCTGACTCTGTGCGAACCCATAGACGGCAGCCCACCAGGCTTCCCCGTCCCTGGGATTCTCCAGGCAAGAACACTGGAGTGGGTTCAATGGAGTATTATTCAGCCATTAAAAAGAATACATTTGAATCAGTTCTAATGAGGTGGATGAAACTGGAGCCTATTATACAGAGTGAAATAAGCCAGAAAAACACCAATACAGTATACTAATGCATATATATGGAATTCAGAAAGATGCTAACAATAACCCTGTATACGATACAGCAAAAGAGACACTGATGTATAGAACAGTCTTTTGGACTCTGTGGGAGAGGGAGAGGGTGGGATGATTTGGGAGAATGGCATTGAAACATGTATAATATCATATATGAAACTAGTCGCCAGTCCAGTTTCGATGCACAATACTGGATGCTTGGGGCTAGTGCACTGGTGCGACCCAGAAGGATGGTACAGGGAGGGAGGAGCGAGGAGGGTTCAGGATGGGGAACACGTGTATACCTGTGGCGATTCATGTTGATATATGGCAAAACCAATACAATATTGTAAAGTTAAAAAAATAAAATAAAATAATTAAAAAAAAAAAGAAAGAAAGTCAACAAACAATATTGGAGGGAGTATAGAGAAAAGGGAACTCTTTTCTTACATTTCTGGTAGCTCTGCTAGTAGCTCAGCTTGTTTAGAATCTGCCTGCAGTGCAGGAGACACAGGAGACCTAACAGATGCAGAATACCTAACAGAAGTGGGTTCGATTCCTGGGTCAGGAAGTTCCCTTGGAGGAGAACAAGGCCACCCACTCCAATATTCTTTCCTGGAAAATCCCATGGACAGAGGAGCCTGGGGGCCATAGTCCATAGGGTTGCAAACAGTCAGACATTACTGAGCACTTTGCACGTGCACACATACACATGCACAGATCCTAGTATGGATCTTCTTAGATTTTTCTAAGATTTCTTAGATTTTTGACTAGTTTGCTTTCCAACCTTACACTCCAAAGAATTCCAAAAATCATGATGTTGACTTAATCAAGCTCCCTTTTTTACTTTAAGGGTGAGAGTTATATAAGTTCTATGCAATCTTTGTATTTTTGAGTAAGTAGTCTATTTAGACTTTATATAATTACCATTATATTAGGATTTCACTTGGTTTCTTTTTCTCCCTTTTATTGAATATTTAAAATCAATAAAATATTTAGTCATTCATTTAAAAAATATCTATTTTTTATTGAAGGATTATTGCTTTACAGAATTTTACTGTTTTCTGCCAAACCTCAACATGAATCAGCCATAGATATACATGTGTCCCCTCCCTCTTGAAACTTCCTCCTATCTCCCTCCCCATCCCATCCCTCTGGGTTGATACAGAACCCCTGTTTCAGTTCCCTGGGCCATACAGCAAATTCCCATTGGCTATTTATTTTACATACAGTAATATTAGTTTCCATGTTACTCTTTCCATACATCTCACCCTCTCATCCCCTTTCCCCTCTCTCCCCATGCCCATAAGTCTATTCTCTAAGTTTATTTCTCCACTATTGCCCTGTAAATAAATTCTTCAGTACCATTTTTCTTGATTCCTCATATATGTGTTAGAATACAGTTTTATCTTTCTCTTTCTGACTCACTTCATTCTGTATAATAGGTTCTAGGTTCATCCACCTGATTAGAACTGACTCAAATGTGAACACATTTTATGTGAACACATTTACACATTTATGACTGAGTAATATTCCATTGCATTATATACATCACAACTTCTTTATCCATTCATCTGTCAATGGACATCGAGGTCATTTGTTATTTTATTCTCATTATTGTTCATCTAATTGACTATAATAATCTTTTTTTGATTAATAAAGCCTGATATGAGTTGCTACTTTTGTTGTCATCCTGGTGATGATAGAAACATGGAGTACTTAACTCTACTTTCTCGCCTTTTAATTATCATTGTCTTGCATTTTAATTCTACTTATATTTTGAATACTATGAGACCTTATTATCATTGTTTTGTACACCAATATCAACTTTTATTTAATCACCTATGTAGCCTGTCTTTTGTCCTTGTCATCTTCTTCTATTTCTAGTGTTCCTCTTAGGGATTATTCTGACAGAAAAAGTTATTTTGATTTTTCCTTTAGGGCACGTATGTTGGCAAAATTTCTCTGAAAATATAAACTTACCTTAATTTTAAAGGATGTTTCCACTGAATTCTATATAGTATTATTTACAGCTATTTCTTTTTATTTATGAGAAGACATTCCATTGTATTCTAGCTTCAATTATTTCTGTTTGGAAATCTGACTGCTTTATTTTTGCTCATTTACACATAATCTGATAGACAGAGTGCCTGATGATCTGTGGATGGAGGTTCCTGACATTGTATAGGGGACAGGAATCAAGATCATCCCCAAGAAAAAGAAATGCAAAAACGCAAAATGGCTGTCTGAGGAGGCCTTATAAACAGCTATGAAAAGAAGAGAAGTGAAAAGCAAAGGAGAAAAGGAAAGATACCCATTTGGATGCAGAGTTTCAAAGAATAGCAAGAAGAGACAAGAAAGCCTTCCTCAGTGATCAATGCAAAGAAATAGAGGAAAACAATAGAATGGGAAAGACTAGAGATCTCTTCAAGAAAATTAGAGATACCAAGGGAATATTTTAAGCCTTTGACTGTGTGGATCACAATAAACTGTGGAAAATTCTGAAAGAGATGGGAATACCAGAACACCTGATCTGCCTCTTGAGAAATTTGTATGCAGGTCAGGAAGCAACAGTTAGAACTGGACATGGAATAACAGACTGGTTCCAAATAGGAAGAGGAGTTCATCAAGGCTGTATATTGTCACCCGTTTTTTTAACTTATATGCAGAGTACATCATGAGAAACGCTGGACTGGAAGAAACACAAGCTGGAATCAAGATTGCTGGGAGAAATATCAATAACCTCAGATATGCAGATGACACCACCCTTATGGCAGAAAGTGAAGAGGAACCCAAAAGCCTCTCGATGAAAGTGAAAGTGGAGAGTGAAAAAGTTGGTTTAAAGCTCAACATTCAGAAAACGAAGATCATGGCATCCGGTCCCACCACTTCATGGGAAATAGATGGGGAAACAGTGAAAACAGTGTCAGACTTTATTTTTCTAGGCTCCAAAATCACTGCAGATGGTGACTGCAGCCATGAAATTAAAAGACGCTTACTCCTTGGAAGGAAAGTTATGACCAACCTAGATAGCATATTCAAAAGCAGAGACATTACTTTGCCAACAAAGGTTCATCTAGTCAAGGCTATGGTTTTTCCTGTGGTCATGTATGGATGTGAGAGTTGGACTGTGAAGAAGGCTGAGCGCTGAAGAACTGATGCTTTTGAACTGTGGTGTTGGAGAAGACTCTTTTTTTTTCTAATTTTATTTTATTTTTAAACTTTACATAATTGTATTAGTTTTGCCAAATATCAAAATGAATCCGCCACAGGTATACATGTGTTCCCCATCCTGAACCCTCCTCCCTCCCCATACCATCCCTCTGGGTCGTCCCAGTGCACTAGCCCCAAGCATCCAGTATCGTGCATCGAACCTGGACTGGCAACTCGTTTCTTACATGATATTTTACATGTTTCAATGCCATTCTCCCAAATCTTCCCACCCTCTCCCTCTCCCACAGAGTCCATAAGACTGTTCTATACATCAGTGTCTCTTTTGCTGTCTCGTACACCGGGTTATTGTTACCATCTTTCTAAATTCCATATATATGTGTTAGTATACTGTAGACTCTTGAGAGTCCAAGGCAGATCCAACCAGTCCATTCTGAAGATCAGCCCTGGTATTTCTTTGGAAGGAATGATGCTAAAGCTGAAACTCCAATACTTTGGCCACCTCATGCGAAGAGTTGACTCTTTGGAAAAGACTCTGATGCTGGGAGGGATTGGGGGCAGGAGGAGAAGGGGATGACAGAGGATGAGATGGCTGGATGGCATCGCTGACTCGATGGACGTGAGTCTGAGTGAACTCCGGGAGTTGGCGAGGGACAGGGAGGCCTGGCGTGCTGCGATTCATGGGGTCGCAAAGAGTTGGACACGACTGAGCGACTGATCTGATATGATCTGAAGGGAATATTTCATGCAAAGTTGGGCACAATAAAGGACAGAAATAGTATGCACCTAACAGAAGCAGAAGATATTAGGAAGAGTGGCAAGAATACACAGAAGAACTCTACAAAAAAGATCTCATGACCCAGATAATCATGATGGTGTGATCACTCACCTAGAGCCAGGCATCTTGGAATGTGAAGTCAAGTGGGTCTTAGAAAGCACCACTACGAACAAAGCTAGTGGAGGTGATGGAATTCCAGTTGAGCTATTTCAAATCCTGAAAGATGACACTGTGAAAGTGCTGCACTCAATATGCCAGCAAATTTAGAAAACTCAGCAGTGGCCACAGGACTGTAAAAGGTCAGTTTTCATTCCAATCCCAAAGAAAGGCAATGCCAAACAATGCTCAACCTACTGCACAATTGCACTCATCTAACACGTTAGTAAAGTAATGCTTAAAATTCTCCAAGCCAGGCTTCAGCAATACGTGAACCATGAACTTCCAGATGTTCAAGCTGGTTTTAGAAAAGGCAGAGGAACCAGAGATCAAATTGCCAACATCCACTGGATCATCAAAAAAGCAAGAGAGTTCGAGAAAAAAATATCTATTTCTGCTTTATTGACTATGCCAAAGCTTTCACTGTGTGGGTCACAATAAACTGTGGAAAATTCTGAAAGAGATGGCAATACCAGACCACCTGCCCTGCCTCTTGAGAAACCTGTATGCAGGTCAGGAAGCAACAGTTAGAACTGGACATGGAACAACAGACTGGTTCCAAATAGGAAAAGCAGTACATCAAGGCTGGATATTGTCACCCTGCTTATTTAACTTATATGCAGAGTATAACATGAGAAACGCTGGGCTGGAGGAAGCACAAGTGGGAATCAAGATTGCTGGGAGAAATATCAATAACCTCAGATATGCAGATGACACCACCCTTATGGCAGAAAGTGAAGAACTAAAGAAAATCTTATTGAAAGTGAAAGAGGAGAGTGAAAAAGTTGACTAAAAGCTCAACATTCAGAAAACTAAGATCATGGCATCTGGTCCCATCAGTTCATGGCAGATAGGGAAACAGTGTAAACAGTGGCTGACTTTATATTTCTGGGCTCCAAAATCACTGCAGATGGATGATTGTAGCCATGAAATTAAAATAGACTTACTACTTGGAAGGAAAATTATGATCAACCTAGACAGTATATTAAAAAGCAGAGACATTACTTTGCCAACAAAGGTCCATCTTGTCAAGGCTATGGTTTTTCCAGTAGTCATGTATGGATGTGAGAGTTGTACTATAAAGAAAGCTGCACGCTGAAAAATTGATGCTTTTGAACTGTGGTGTTGGAGAAGACTCTTGAGAGTCCCTTGGACTGCAAGGGGATCCAACCAGTCCATCCTAAAAGTCAGTCCTTGGTGTTCATTGTAAGGACTGATTTTGAAGCTGAAACTCCAATACTTTGGCCACCTGATGTGAAGAGCTGACTCATTAGAAAAGACTCTGATGCTGGGAAATATTGAGGGCAGGAGGAGAAGGGGACGACAGAAGATGAGATGGTTAGGTGGCATCACCAACTCGATAGACATGGGTTTGGGTGAATTCCAGGAGTTGGTGATGGACCGGGAGGCCTGGTGTGCTGTGGTTCATGGGGTTGCAGAGTTAGACATGACTGACCAACTGAACTGAACTGATCTGACACATAATGTGTCTGTTTTTCTCTGGCTTCTTTCAAAATTTTCCCACTAAATTGGGATTCTGTATTTTTGCTACATGTGCCATAAGTATGGTTTGCTTTGTATCTATCCTGCTTGATTTTCACTGGAGTTTTTAAATTTGTTGGTTAATATTTTCATTAATTTTGGAAAATTCTCAGGTATTCTCTCTTCAAATGTTACTTTGGCTCCCATTTCTCCCTTTCTCCATTTCTAGATTATAATTACAAATGTGTTATATATTTTCACTGTATTCTTCATGTCTCAAATACAATTTTTGAATTATTTATTCTTTGCAATTATCTGTGTATATTTGCTCTTGGTCCATCTTCCTATTTCTTATGCAATCACTTAAGTTATTATACTATATATGGAGTTCTTAATTTTAGCTATTGCATCTTCTATTTCTCTAATTTTATTTGAGTATTTCATGTATTGTTTACCTTTGAAAACTCATATTTTCATCTCATATCACATTCACCATATTTTCATAAGCATAAAAATTAGAATTGAAAATATCAACTTCCCAGATTGTTCAACAGATGTAGAAAAAAATTTCATAATTTAAAATAATGTCCATTTAAGGTGTCAATTATTTAAAAATACAGCTATATAAGTACATTTCAAAAAGTACAGCCATAGTAAGATAGTCTCAAGGATATATTGTACAACACAAGGAATATAGCCAATATTTTACAAAAATGTACATGGAAAATAACCCTAAAATTGCATATAAATAAATAAATAAATAAATTACAGTTTTCATAATATTTGATTTAATATTATGTGCCAGGAGCCGGCATATTGCATATTGAGTGCATATTGCATATTGCGTATTGAGTGCAGCACTTTCCACAGCATCATCTTTCAGGATCTGGAATAGCTCAACTGGAATTCTATCACTGCCGGGAGCCAGCATGAGGAACTCTGCCCGTGACAAAGGTCATGAGGAAGGAGGCTCGACATACGCAAAGGCGGGATCAAGCCTCAGGAGTCCCCCTGGAAATTCTCGAGCATCTACCCCCAAAACCACAGTCTGCCTACTTTCTGCTTTGTGCTTTCACCTACACCTCTGACTTTATGGGGGGCTGTCCCCCACTACCTCTCTGAAAAAAGAGTTAGCTTACAGCTCCAGTTAATAATTCCTGGGTGTGACGTGTTTCAACCTACAAACTCCTTTGGAAATCCTCTAGCCTGCCTGAATAGGTTTTTCCGGCCACATGTGATTGTTCAGAGCCTCCGAACTGTGAGAGGCAGGAGATGTTCTAAACTGTTTAAACACAGGTTCCTTTGAGTAGTTAAAAGATTGATTAGAAATTGTATTGGTGAAAGGTTTTTTCACTTATTGGGCCAATGTTTGCTGCTAAGTCTCCATACTCCTTACCTACTGTGTCCTTGGCAGTGTATTGATTGATATAATGGGTGTATAGAAATGTAAGTAGTAGCCTCAATGTTTGTAACCTTGGACCCTTTAGTTAATTATTTTCTTGATTGAGCCCACCTCACCTTTGCACTATAGGAATGCAGCTTTGTTCAATGCTTTTTTGGAGGCTGGTGCCTGACTTTGGAATAAATCACCTTTAGAGAAAGATAAGTTTCTTAAAATGTTAACAGGCCTCCTGGCCAGAAGATGATGTAATTCACCTGAACTTTTGCATATAAGTTTGAAAGCCTGGCTTCGATTAGGACCAGTAACTGCTGTCCTTGCATGACTCCACCCCTTCCCCCATTATCCTCTATGCACAACTTAAGGTATAAAAACTACTTTGGAAAATAAAGTGCGGGCCTTGTTCACCGAAACTTGGTCTCCCTATGTCACTCTCTCTCCCAAATTCTGGCTGAGTCTCCATCTGGAGCACGGAACCCTCCATGCTTGCTAATTATGCCTGGGCTTCTAAGATCCGACTGGGGAGGCCTCAGTGTCTCCTCTCCTTCGGGAGAACAGAAGGATGCCTGCGGCCTACGTAAGTGGTGCAAACTTCTTGTCTTGAAGTTTTATTGGTCTCCCGCATAAACCAAGCTACTCAGCCTCTTTTCTCCACTGAATTTTCCTACTGAGCTATCCTCATCCTATTACTCTTTATATCTTTGATAAATATTTAAATAAATAGGTCGCCTATGCCGTCTCTCCTTTGAATACCCTGGATCAGCCAGGGCTGGTCCCTGGCAATTATGAAAAATGACAAGTAGCATTTTCACATATAAAATATCAAAGAACGGTGTTTGAGACAGGATATGGCTAAGAAATGGACTATATTGTTTTGAATACACGTCAAAGTAATATGCTAAACAGAGCACTCAAAGCCAGTGCACTGGGACAACCCTGAGGAGTGGGATGGGGAGAGAGGGAGATGGGAGCGGGGTTCAAGATGGGGGACACATGTACACCCATGGCTAATTCATGTCAATGTATGGCAAAAACCACTACATAACACCACTACATAATTAACCAATATTAGGTTAATATTTTAACCTAATTAGACTCCAATTAAAATAAATAATTAAAAGAATAATATGCTGATGTAATTTTTTCAGTGTTTAGAAAAATCACTTAAACAGGGTATCCAAATGGGTTAATTCAAGATATTAATGTTTTCTCCAAACTGGCAGATTAAAATAAACTTTATGAAACTGCAATCTAAAATAGCACATTCCTGGAGACAATCCCACTTGCTTTTCTGGAGATAGGCAAGGCTGTTTGTGGGAAGAAAGAATGTTTATAGTACAAACAAAAAGCTGTGTGGACGTCAGACAGAATTAGGAGCTCTCCCTTGCCCATTTACCCTTACATGCCCTCCGTGTATCTGTTTCCAAACTTTGTAGCCAAATACGGAAAAATAGACATGAGCATTGTTTTGCATGAAAAGACCACTTAAAAAAAAAAAAAAAAAAAAAAAAAAAACTGGCCTCACTTCTACATGCTTTGGCTTGTAAAAATGTGAATCACATAACATGTCGTCAACAGCTGTCTCATCCTGAAGCCAGAAAATGCTTCTAGGAATGAGCACATGGGATTAAGACACTGTGGGTCCAGTGCTCTTCATTAGGCATAGCTGTTTTGTTCATGAGAGTTTGCTAGTGTTTCTTTGTTTTTCACAATTATTTGATTACTTTTTATACAATTCCATATTTCATTACTTTAAATCACTGATTTTCAAAGTGCATTTGTGTGCACTAGAAGCATCTTCATCTGGGATCAGCTTAATCTATTTCAAAACCCAGGGACTATAGTACATGTTGACAGGGAAACAGGTTCTCCATAGCAACATGATAGAAAAGGTAAGGAAGGAAAGGAACGAGATGTTCCTTCTTTTTCCCATGTATCCCCAGACTCATTTCTCCCCTTTTCTTACAAAAAATAAAAGAAATGGGGAATACAAATTCAAATAAATTTATTTATCACACAAATATAATATCATGTAGTCTCTGTGGAGATATCTCACAATCAGGCACTTCCTACTTTTGTTTCTCTCTCATGGCAGCAGATGTATTATTTGTACCAGTTACTGATTTCCGCTTTCCTATCAGAATATTTTATTGCTCCATCCTAAGTGTAGACATGTGGCATACTCTTAGAATGTGAGCAGAAGTGATGGGTGACGGATGTCACATCCAAGCAGCAGTCTGGGAGGTAGCATGGGCTCCTTTATTGCTTTTGTTCCTCTATCACCAGAAGAGGTTCATCCTTACTCCTGGATCCAGAATAAAAAAGGTATGCAGGGAACTTCAGTTGAGGTCCACCAGACTCAAAACCACTATTTATGTGAATAAGAAAATAATGTTTGTCAAAGGGGAAAGTGCAGCAAGGGGAGGGATAAAGTGGGAGATTTGGATCAACATATACACATTACTATATATAAAATAAATATATAACAAGGAACAACTGTATATCAAAGTGTTGCATTCAGTATGTCAGCAAATCTGGAAGACCAAAAAGTGACCACAGGATTGGAAAAGGTCAGTCCTCATTCCAATTCCCAATAAGGGTAATGCTAAAGAATGTGCTGACCGTTGGACAATTACACTCATCTCCCATGCTTAAAATCTTGCATGCTAGGCTTCAGCATTATGCAAACCAAGAACTTCCAGACGTCCAAGCTGGGTTTAGAAAAGGATGAGGAACCAGAGATCAAATTGCCAACATTTGCTGGATCATAGAGAAAGCTAGGGAATTCCAGAAAAATATCTACCAGTTTCACTGAATATGCCAAAGCCTTTGACTGTGTGGATCATAAACTGTGGAAAGCTCTTAAAGAGATAGGAATACCAGACCATCTTATCTGTCTCCTGAGAAACCTGTATGTGGGTCAAGAAGCAACAGTTAGAACCCTGTATGGAACAAATGATTCCATACTCAATCTTGGTTCAAGATTGAGAAAGGAGTACAAGAGGCTTGTCTGCTGTCACATTCTTTGTTTAATACATACTCTGAGCACATTAAGAGAAACACTGGGCTAGATGAGTTACAAGATGAAATCAAGATAGGAGGGAGAAACATCAACAACCTCAGATATGCAGATGATACCACTCTAAATGGCAGAAGTGAAGAGAAACTAAAGAGCCTCTTAATGAAAGTGAAGGAAGGGAGTGAAACAGCTGGCTTAAAACCAAATAATAAAAAACAAACAAAAAAACAAAGATCATGGCATCCCGGCCCATTCAGTTCAGTCCATTTCAGTTGCTTAGTCATGTCTGACTCTTTGCAACCCCATGAATTGCAGCACATCAGTCCTCCCTGTCCATCACCAACTCCCGGAGTTCACCCAAACTCATGTCCATCGAGTCAGTGATGCCATCCAGCCATCTCATCCTCTATTTCCCCCTCTCCTCCTGCCCCCAGTCCCTTCCAGCATCAGAGTTCTTTCCAATGAGTCAACTCTTCGCATGAGGTGGCCAAAGTACTGGAGTTTCAGCTTTAGCATCATTCCTTCCAAAGAAATCCCAGGGCTGATCTCCTTCAGAATGGACTGGTTGGATCTCCTTGCAGTCCAAGGGACTCTCAAGAGTCTTCTCCAACACCACAGTTCAAAAGCATCAGTTCTTCGGCGCTCAGCCTTCTTCACAGTCCAACTCTCACATCCATACATGACCACAGGAAAAACCATAGCCTTGACTAGATGAACCTTTGTTGGCAAAGTAATGTCTCTGCTTTTGAATATGCTATCTAGGTTGGTCATAACTTTCCTTCCAAGGAGTAAGCGTCTTTTAATTTCATGGCTAAACTTGCACAAACTCTGGGAGATGGTGAGAGACAGGGAGGCCTATCGTGCTGCCATCCATGGGTCAGGAAGAGTTGGACAAGACGGGCAACTGAACAACAACTGTATAACACAGGGAACTCTTCTCAATAGTGTATAATGATCTATATGGGAAATTAATCTAAAAAATAGTGGATACATGTATAACGGACTCACCTTGCTATACAGCAGAAACTAACACAACATTGTAAAACAACTATAGTCCAATGCATTAAAAAAATTTATTATGCTTATTTTTAATTAATTTTTATTGAAGTATAGTTGCTTCACAATGTTGTGTTAGCTTCTGCTGTACAGCAAAATCAATCAGTCATACATATTCATGTATACACTCCCTTTTGGACTTCCTTCCCATTCAGGTCACCATAGTGCATTAAATAGAGTTCCCTGTGCTATACAGCATATTCTTGTTAGTTATTTATTTTATGTATGTGTGTTAAGTTGCTAAATTGTATCTGATTCTTTGTGACTCCATGGACTGTAGCCCACCAGGTTCCTTTGCCCGTGGGATTTCCCAGCAAGAATACTGAAGTGGACTGCCATTTCCTCTTCCATGAGATCTTCCTGACCCATGGATTGAATCTGTGCCTTCTATATTGACTGGTGAAGTCTTTACCATTGAGCCACCTGGGAAACCCCAATTATTTTATATATAATATCAACAGTGTGGGCTTCCCAGGTGGCCCTAATGGTAAAGAACCTGCCTACCAATGCAGGAGATGTCAGAGATGAAGTTCTGATCCTTGGGTTGGGAAGATCCCCAGGAGGAGGGCATGGCAATCCACACTAGTATTGTTGCCTGTAAAATCCCATGGACAGAGGATCCTGTCGGCCTATGATCCACAGTGTCTCAAAGAGTGGGATATGACCAAAGAAAGCAAGTTAGCATGCATGCATTGATAGTGTATGTGTCAATCCCAATCTCTCAATTCCTCCCACCCCGACTTTCCCCCTTGGTATCCATATGTTGGTTTTCTATGTCTGTGTCTGTATTTCTGCTTTATAAATGAGATCACATTTACTATTTCACTAGACTTCACATATATGCATTAATATACAATAGTTACTTTTTTTTCTTTCTAACTCAGTTCACTCTGTATGACAGTCTCTAGGTCCAAACAGACCTTTACAAATGACCCAATTTCACTTTTTTTAATGGTTGAGTAATATTCCATCAGTTTAGTTGAGTTCAGTTCAGTCACTCAGTTGTGTCCAACTCTGTGTGACCCCATGGACTGCAACATGCCAGGCCTCCCTGTCCATCATTAACTCCCAGAATTTACTCCATTGAGTTGGTGATGCCATCAAACCATCTCATCCCCTGTCGTCCCCTTCTCCTCCCACCTTCAATCTTTCCCAGAATCAGGATCTTTTCCAATGAGTTGGTTCTTCACATCAGGTGGCCAATGTATTGGAGTTTCAGCTTGAACATCGGTCCTTCCAATGAATATTCAGGACTGATTTCCTTTAGGATGGACTGGTTGGATCTCCTTTCAGTCCAAAGGACTCTCAAGAGTCTTCTCCAACACCACAGCTCAAAAGCATTAGTTCTTCGGCCCTCAGTTTTCTTTATGGTCCAACTCTCATATCCATACATGACTACTGGAAAACCATAGCTTTGACTAGATGGACCTTTGTTGGCAAACAATGTCTCTGCTTTTTAATATGCTGTCTAGGTTGGTCATAACTTTTCTTCCAAGGAGTAATCATCTTTTAATTTTATGACTGCAGTCACCATCTATCTGCAGTGATTTTGGAGTCCCGCCAAATTAATTCTGTCACTGTTTCCACTGTTTCCCCATCTATTTGCCATGAATTGATGGGAACAGATGCCATGATCTTAGTTTTCTGAATGTTGAGTTTTAAGCCAACTTTTTCACTCTTCTCTTTCACTTTCATCAAGAGGCTCTTCAGTTCTTCTTCACTTTCTACCATAAGTGTGTTGTCATTTGCATATCTGAGATTATTGGTATTTCTCCCAGCAATCAGAATTAGTTGAGGTATATTTCTTACTATAATAATAACTCAGTTAAAACTAAATGAAGATATTAATCACACCAGTTATGAGGTACCACCAGAATAAAAAATTAAAATATTTGTATCAGACCCAGACAAGAGTCAGTTACAAAGCTGTTATTGATGTCTACAAAATAGAATGGCCCAGGTTTTTACTGATAAAACACTTGTTAAAATTGGTGTGTGTGTATGTGATGGAATAAGCATATGGGCTTAGGCAGTCAGAATGGGAACATGAAGGTCACTTCCATGACTTGGCTGTTATAGAAAATATATTCTAAGAAAAGAAAATTTCAGAAGATAACATGTGGATTTGATAGCAAAGTTGAAAGATAAGATTTGTGATCATCTGCAAACAAGGAAAGGTGAAATTGAAAACAAAGATCAAAATTCAACATTATAGTAAAGACTAAATCAAAGGCTTGATCTCACACTCTTTTTACAACTGCTGAATTGATTAAAGTGACATTCAGTCAACAATTTTAGTTGTACAAATGTCCCAAAGGACAAAAAATACTAAAAGTGTTAGTCTTTCTTGGAAGCTTGATTGCCTCAGGTTACATCAATTTATTCCAGATTACTCTAAGCTACAACTGAAGCATGTATTGGAGAGAATTGTGAGCATGACTATGGACACATAGGGACCATACAAAATAAAAGCCAATGATGTTTTGAGAGAGTTGTATTGTCAAAGAGCCATCAGCCTAAATTAAAATAGCCTGTGCGTGTTTGAGACTTAAAATGATTGTGCCCCTAATTTTCTGTTCACCTCCAAAGAGGGAATATTCTTTAATGCCATATTCCAGTGTGGCCAAGGATGATGGTGGAGAATTATGGACTCTCAGAGAGTGGGGCCAAGAACCACAGAGCCTGGATACCTGCTCCAGGAGAACAGACACTGGAACTAGTCAGATTGTCTACAGACTAGGCAGAAGTGGCATTGGGGTAGGGGGAGACCTAATGTCCATAAAAAGGATTTCAGAATTCCTGCAATTTAAGCTGAGTGTATCCCAATCTCCTCCTTTCTGAAGAAGAATACTTATTGAGATGACCCTGCACCAGTATTGTTGATTGTGTGTGGAGTAGACAGTTTATTATTATTTTTTAAATTTTATTTTATTTAACTTTACAATATTGTATTGGTTTTGCCATATATCAAAATGAATCTGCTACAGGTATACATGTGTTCCCCATCCTGAACCCTCCTCCCTCCCCATACCATCCCTCTGGGTCGTCCCAGTGCACCAGCCCCAAGCATCCAGTATCGTGCATCGAACCTGGACTGGCAACTCGTTTCATATATGATATTATACATATTTCAATGCCATTCTCCCAAATCATCCCACCCTCTCCCTCTCCCACAGAGTCCAAAAGACTGTTCTATACATCAGTGTTTCTTTTGCTGTCTCATACACAGGGTTATTGTTAGCATCTTTCTAAATTCCATATATATGCGTTAGTATACTGTATTGGTGTTTTTCTTTCTGGCTTACTTCACTCTGTATAATAGGCTCCAGTTTCATCCACCTCATTAGGACTGATTCAAATGTATTCTTTTTAATGGCTGAGTAATACTCCATTGTGTATATGTACCACAGCTTTCTTATCCATTCATCTGCTGATGGGCATCTAGGTTGCTTCCATGTCCTGGCTATTATAAACAGTGCTGCGATGAACATTGGGGTACACATGTCTCTTTCCCTTCTGGTTTCCTCAGTGTGTATGTCAAGCAGTGGGATTGCTGGATCATAAGGCAGCTCTAGTTCCAGTTTTTTAAGGAATCTCCACACTGTTCTCCATAGTGGCTGTACTAGTTTGCATTCCCACCAACAGTATAAGAGGGTTCCCTTTTCTCCACACCCTCTCCAGCATTTATTGCTTGTAGACTTTTGGATCGCAGCCATTCTGACTGGCGTGAAATGGTACCTCATAGTGGTTTTGATTTGCATTTCTCTGATAATGAGTGATATTGAGCATCTTTTCATGTGTTTGTTAGCCATCTGTATGTCTTCTTTGGAGAAATGTCTATTTAGTTCTTTGGCCCATTTTTTGATTCAGTCATTTACTTTTCTGGAATTGAGCTGGAGGAGTTGCTTGTATATTTTTGAGATTAGTTGTTTGTCAGTTGCTTCATTTGCTATTATTTTCTCCCATTCTGAAGGCTGTCTTTTCACCTTTCTTATAGTTTCCTTTATTGTGCAGAAGCTTTTAAGTTTAATTATGTCCCATTTGTTTATTTTTGCTTTTATTTCCAATATTCTGGGAGGTGGGTCATAGAGGATCCTGCTATGACGTATGTCGGAGAGTGTTTTGCCTATGTTCTCCTCTAGGAGTTTTATAGTTTCTGGTCTTATGTTTAGATCTTTAATCCATATTGAGTTTATTTTTGTGTATGGTGTTAGAAAGTGCTCTAGTTTCATTCTTTTACAAGTGGTTGACCAGTTTTCCCAGCACCACTTGTTAAAGAGATTGTCTTTAATCCATTGTATATTCTTGCCTCCTTAGTCAAAGATAAGGTGTCCAAATGTGCGTGGATTTATCTCTGGGCTTTCTATTTTGTTCCCTTGATCTATATTTCTGTCTCTGTGCCAGTACCATACTGTCTTGATGACTGTGGCTTTGTAGTAGAGCCTGAAGTCAGGCAGGTTGATTCCTCCAGTTCCATTCTTCTTTCTCACTGTTGCTTTTCTTTCTGCTATAAGAATGTGATGTGTTATGTCAAATATACTTTATTTTTTAATGTGATGTGTTTTCTGCCTGGATCTCAGAAGATACATAAAGCAAAGCTCTGATTGACCTCTGTTGATATATACATTAGGAAGAAATAATTGTTTTTTATTGTAAATCAGTGAAATTTCAGGAGTCTTTGGTACTGTAGTATCAATATGCCCTAGTGAAAGCTAATATAAATGCCATACATTTCAGTTCTTCAGCTTTGTTTTCAGGAACAAAGTCTGATAGAAAGGAGTCCTAAATACCTCATTTTTTTCATACAGCTCAAATCTCAGACATCAGGGCCTCTCTCTGTATTTTTTTAATCTCAGGGTGAAAGTGGGTGGTAAGAAATCCTGAGTGATTTGCCGTATGAAAGGGGCAGCTCTATGTGGCATATTTGAACTGAAGAGGATTAGGAAGGCATGTGCATGCTGTAACCTGTCAGAGTGTTGAATTTGAATCAGGAAAGAAGGAACACAGAGAGGAGGGTAACCACCATGGGAGACTGCTTACATCTTTTGAACACGTTAAGTACAAGTGATGTTAAGGGAAATGAAAACCAAAATTTCACTCTTGGAGAACAGACTTTCACAAATCCCAACCTTGTGGTGGACATTGTCCCCATTAGGGCCCCAGCACCCACCAAGACCATCACAACTCCCTTCAAAGTCTTATTACACCTAGACACAAATACATGTCCTCATTCCACTTCACAACCTTACTCACCCTTTTCCATGCTTTGAGAAGCTTCAGGCACTTGAGACAACCCAGCTGTGTCCCTGGTTAGTGTGTGGGTTATGAAAAAAGCTCTGCCCCACTCCAGCTATCCAAACACTCTCAGATACCTTCTACCAAGTCTCTCCCTCAGAAATTAAAGAAGATAAACTTTAACTAGCATAAGATTAGATACCAGGCTACACAAGAGATTTACAACTAAACTTGTGATTTATGTTAGCTAACACTTGATATCTTGTATCTCTCATGTTCTCAGTATCAGAGATTTAAAGCAAGCA
The DNA here is from genome assembly GCF_029378745.1 of Bos indicus. NCBI lineage: Eukaryota > Metazoa > Chordata > Mammalia > Artiodactyla > Bovidae > Bos > Bos indicus. The sequence goes on along the minus strand of NC_091780.1, from coordinate 1,579,331 downwards.
CACCATGCAGAAGAATTTCAGAAAATTATATAGATGTTCTACCCTCAAAGAGAGGACGTATAATTCTGGACACCTTATATGAGTTGCCTAAAGTGACTTCTTTCCAAAGATTACAGTATCCAAGGGGATTAAAAGAGTAACTCAGAGTGGGGAAGCTTGACAAACACTACTTGGGCCAGGTGGTCAAGGTCAATATCAACAACTATAAATCACACGTGCCTTTGATATGTGATATGGTGGAGATGGCACATTCACTCTATGGTCTTCTTCCCCAAACTCATAATCTCCATCTAATAATGAGGAAAACAGCAGTTAAATTTCAATATAGAGACATTCTTCAAAATACCTGATCAGTAACATTCAAAACTGTCAAGGTCATAAAAAGTTGAGAAAATATCACGGCCAAGAGGAATCTAAGGCACATCCGACTAACTATTGTGTAATGTCCTGCATGGGATCCTGGAACAAGAAAAGGGCATTTAGGTAAAAACTAAGGAAATATCTTCAAGATGATGTCTTATATGCACCAGCTTCTTTGTAAAATTAATTTACCTTTTCATTGTTATTTACTGCGTGAGTCAGTATTTCATTTGTATTGATTTTATCCAGCAACTAGGAGAGAAAAACACAGAAAATCTGATACAAAGATAATCTGTTGTACAAAAAAAAAAAAAAACAAACAAACACCTGAGGTAACATCAATAAATATTAGCCATTAGTAATGCATCAGAACTGATGCATTAGCTATGACAAAGGTTCCAAACTAATTCAATATGTTAGTCATAGCGGAAAGTGGGTGTGCGTATATGGGAATTCTCAGTACTATCTTTGCAACTTTTCTTTAAAAAAACAAAAACCAAAAACTAATAGTCACTTTCCCTCTATTCCCATTCAATTAGTCAGACTGGACACAATACAGCAAGGAGAGATGCTCCTGGGAAACCCTACAACATGGAAAAACACCTCTTTTCACTTCACCCCATTTTAAGGAGGCAAAGGCAGGAAGAAGGCTCTATACTGCACCAAACTGAGTGGCCAAGCATGAGGGAGACCTCTCCTAGCCCAGGGAAAAACCCACTGGGTTCCTACACATACACATTGACCATCAAAGGCTTTTAGAATCCTAACACTACATAGTTTTACCTGAAAATAATGTTTTTATAAATGGACACCAGTTGCAAATTGTCTCTGTTGTGGCCTGACTTACATAGTCGGTTGTCAGCACTGCACCCCCTTCCCTCTGCCAGGTCGTGATTCTGGAACTGACAGCAAGAACAGCAAATCAGATCCAGACCCGGCCTTGCTGGTTGACATTGGACTTCCTTAGCCCAGGCTATAGAATGGCTTCCTGATACCGAAAAAAAAAAAAAAAAAAATTTACCCAGTCAGGGATGACTGCAAAGACTAGCTCTTGTCAATAACAATTTAGATCATTGTGAATTTAATTTCAGACATATGCCTTTGGTAAGGAGGAGTCACACACACCGTCTCCTCAACCTCTCATCTCTGCTTCTGCTTAGAGGAAATATCTAGACACAGGCCAGAATGCAGACCAGAGTCATTGAGCAACACAGCATACATATTTTAGGTGGGCTTTATAGCTCCATTCTGAAGAAGGCAATGACACCCCACTCCAGTACTCTTGCCTGGAAAATCCCATGGACGGAGGAGCCTAGTAGGCTGCAGTCCATGGGGTCGCTAAGAGTCAGACACAACTGAGCGACTTCACTTTCACTTTTCACTTTCATGCATTGGAGAAGGAAATGGTAACCCACTCCAGCCGTCTATGGGGTCGCACAGAGTCAGACACGACTGAAGTGACTTAGTAGCAGCAGCAGCAGCATAGCTCCATTCAGCCCTCCTGAATTTTTATTCACATGTACCTTAAACCAACCTTATGAAAGTATAGTTGTTTCACCATTCAACATCATTTTTCATAGACTGTAAAGGTGAATAATGTTATCCTTTGTCTCTGCAGCAGCTCCAGAGAAACTTGGACACCTGAAGTTTTATGTGAAAATGGAAAGTTAAGGGGTGACAGCAGAAATTAGTCTGAAGTCACATTGTCACACTTAGGGCACTATCTATAAGGACTATTTTTTTTTTTTTAATTTTATCTTATTTTTAAACTTTACATAACTGCACTAGTTTTGCCAAACATCAAAATGAATCCATCACAGGCATACATGTTTAACCACTGGTAAATACAAGCTCAAAAAGGAAGGAGTAAGCTCTAAATTCATAGCAGTACAATTAAAAGTAGCCAAGACATGGAAACAACCTAAATACCCATCAACAGATGAATGGATAAAGAACTTGTGATATGTATATGTGTGTGTATATATATATATATATATATATATATATATATATATATGTGTGTGTGTGTGTGTGTGTGTGTGTGTGTGTGTGTGTGTGTGTGTGTATGTATTACTCAGTCATAAAAAAAGATGAAATATTGGTATTTTCAGCAACATAGGTGGACCTAGAGATTATCACACTAACCAAAGTCAGAAAGAGGAAAAATGGTATATAGTATCACTTATATGTGGTATCTAAAATATGACACAAATAAACTTATTTACAAAACACAAACACTCACAGACATAGAGAATAGACTTGTGTTTGCTAAGGTTGTGGGAGGAATGCATTGGGAATTTGGGGTTAGCAGATGCAAACTATTATATAGAAAATGGATAAAAACAAGGTCTCCCTTTATAGCAAAGGTAACTATATTCAATATGCTGTGATAAATCATAATGGAAAAGAATATGAAAATATACATGTGTGCATATGTATAATTGAATCACTTTGCTATATAGTAGATATTAACACAAAATTGTAAACCAAATACTCCAACAATATTTTTTAAAGGAGCGCTCAGACAGAGAAAGGAGACAAATGAACAGGCATTGTCTCTCTCCTCTTTGCCCTTGAGTCAAAAGGAGAGGGCTCATGTACCTACACCAAACCCTCCTCTCTCCATGCACCCCCCCCAAACCTTCAACCAACCTTCTCCACGTTTATCTCAGAAATGAAGTTGGTTCCCTGACAGTTCTGGTGCCAACCTTTGCTCATAATCTGCTTAATCCAGTTTAAACATTCTAACACACTGCATAACTCATATTTACTGCCTCCATCTGGAGCCTCTGCCCTGTACACAGAGAAACCACCTGGTACCTAGCCAAATTCAGTGAAAAATGTACTGGACATGGGTACCTTTCTTATTTGGGGAATGAAAGCTGCTCTTCTTCAGTTACACTCCTCAAATTTATCACATGTCCATTTATCAAACACCAATCACCTTTCAGAACATGTCATTATCACATATTATCTGGATTTGCTTGCTCCATCATTTGCTTGTTCCTTGTGTGAAGTGCTCCCATGGTTCACCCACAGGACAGGGTGGAAAGTAGACATACAGAGGATCAAAACAGGGGAGCCCTGCTTTGTTTATATCTAAAGTGACAGTGTATCAGCAAGAACCACACAAAATGAAAAGGCAGTGCTCTTATCCTTCTGACTGTTCTGTACCAACAACCATCATTTTTCTACTTCTCCTCCAATTCTACTCTCCACAACTTCTGTTATGTCTATATGCAGAGTTAATAGGAAGATACAGTGCCACGAAAGCCCTCCAGCACATGAAGAGTCATGATGCTTCAGAAAGTCACCTCTCAGTTCAGAACTGCCAAACACTCACAGCAGGGCATGACTCCCATTCCTAAGATATGCCCAAATCAAACATTTTGGTATATATTCAATGAATTTGTAAATGATATCCCGAGTGTTACATTTAGAAAGGGGCGTCAGAGGATGAAAACGAGAAATGAGGCCAATGGTGAGCAGAACTTAAATTTCTTACCCTTTTTTTTTTTAATCACTGTTTTTCTCTTTAATCAATTTTCCCTTCTTTCCCAACAGATCTTAAGGTGACACTTCCTAAATTTCAATAACTTCCATTCATTCTAATTTTATTCACAAAACACCAAGGCTTAAAATACTTATTCTATCCCCAAATTAAAGCCCACAAAGCTCATACTATCTAGATAGATGTATGCTATCCCAGAGTTACACCATGCTATCCCAAATAGCATATCCCAGAGTTATACTATGCTATCACAGATAGCATATCCCATATAGCCATCCCAGAGTTACACTTTCTTTCTGGCAGAAGATTTCTCATGGAAAGTAACATTTAAGATCCTCTCTTTGGTGACACCTAAAACATTTTGTACTAACACACATCAAATCAGAGACAGAGAGCAGGTAGGTCTTAGCAAGCAACTGGGTCTATGACTTTCAATGTATGTTCAGAGAATGGGGAAGAGAAAAGCCCTCAGTACATAAAGTTTACAGGAAAGACTTTCACCAAGACTCTCAAACCAAAGAGCCAACATATTAATACATAGTTTCATTTGCACAGAGATGGGCTTACAACCTCAGGAACCCCAATCTCAAAGGTTATTTTTTATTATTTTTTAAACAGAAATACATACTTAGGTACTAAACACACATATATTAGGTATACAGCCTGATTAAGTTTTAGCCAAGTGTACAAGCATAGTACATAGGACGCTGATGCTGGAAAAGATTGAAGGTGGGAGAAGGTCAACAGAGGATGAGATGGTTGGATGGCATCACTGACTCAATGGACATGAGTTTTAGTAAGCTCTAGGAGTTGGTGATGGACAGGGAAGCCTGGCATGCTGCTGTCCATGGGGTCACAAAGAGTCAGACACGACTGAGTTAATGAACTGAGTTGACAAGCATAGTATAACCATCACCTAGATCAAGATATAAAGCATTTCCCATTACCCCAGAAGGTCCTTCTGTGTCTAGCTACTATCCTTCTCAAGACAAGCATTATTCTGACCTTTGACACTATAGGTTTGCTTTGAATATTATTTTTTTTAGCTTTCCTTAAATAGAATCATGCAATATGTGGTCCTTTTAATTCAACATTTTGTAGATGATATTAGTTCTATTATTACAGGTCTCTATGGCTTCACTAATTTTTCATTACTGCATATTATTCCATGGTACCACTAATAGATGGGCTTCCCAGGTAGCACTAGTGGTAAAGAACCTGCCTGTTGATGCAGGAGACAGAAGAGATGTGGGTTCAATCCCTGCGTCAGGAAGATCCCCTGGAGGAAGGCATGGTAACCCACTTCCATATTCTTGCCTGGATAATCTCATGGACAGAGGAGCCTGGTGGGCTGTGGTCCATTGGGTCCCAAGGAGTCAGACATAACTGAAGTGACTTAGCATGCAAACACTCACACACATAATACCTATAATAATCTCTGGTGGCCCAGTGATTAAGAATCTGCCTTCCAATATACGCGAGGGAATACAAGTTTGATCTCTGCTTGGGGAACTAAGATTCCATATGTTGCAAGGCAAGTAAGCTTATACACCATAACTAGAGAGCACACCCACCACAACTAGAGAGTTTGCATGCCACAAATACCAAACCATGCACTCTAGAGCCCATAGGCTGCAACTACTGAGCCTGCATAGTCTAGAGTCTGAGTTCTACAACAAAAGAAGGCCATGCATTGCAACTGGAGAGGCCCCCTGAGCTCCACACCTCTAGAGAGCCCATGCACCTCAACATAGAACCCACACCTTACAACAGAGACCCAGCACAGCCAAAGAAAGCCCAGTATGACACTCATAATAAAACTCTTAAAGATCTGAGAATAGAAGGTGATTCCCCAGCCTAATAAAACATATACAAACATCATAATAGTGAGAGACTGAATGGTTTCCTTTTACGATCAGAAGCAAGGCAAGAATGTCCTCTCTTATCACTCTTATTCAACACTGTTATGGGCATTCTATTAAGTTTAAGAAAAAAAATAAGTAAAAATAAACCATAAACAAAGTAAAAATAAAATCAGAAAGGAAGAAATAGAGAAGTTTTTATTTACAGATTACAAGCTTATATAGAAATAAAGAATTTACAAGAATGCTTTCAGAAGTAATAGACAAACATAAAAAGATTACAGGATACAATTTCTTTACTACATATAAAAATTGGAAGTTATATTGGAAGTTAAAATTGGAACTAACATTATCTACAATAGCACCAAAAAATGAAGTACTTAGGTATAAACAGGATTAGGATGTTTATGCACAGAGCCATGAAATGAATCAACTAAGAGGTATCCACTAGCCATGATCTTCTGGAAGGTTTAGTATTTCTAAAACGTTAAATTATTCCTAAATTGATCTATAGACTCTATGAAATACAAGTCAAAATCTCAGGAAATGAATCTGTGGGTATCAACCAAATTATTCTCAATGCCTGTGAAAACACACAGAACCACTAAGAAGAGCCAAAACAAAAGTGAAGAGGAAGAACAAAGTTGGTGAACTCACACTACCAGATTAAACATATAATACAGAGCTATAGAAATCAAGACAGTGTAGTACTGGCAAACAGGGAAAAAATATCCATAGATCAACTCCTTATTACCAAATTTAGACTCAAACTGAAGAAAGTAGGGAAAACCACTAAATCATTCAGGTATGATCTAAATCAAATCCCTTACAATTATACAGGGGAAGTGACAAATAAATTCATGGGATTAGATATGATAGAGTGTCTGAAGAATTATGGATGGAGTTTCATGACATTGTACAAGAGGCAGTGATCAAGAGCATCCCCATGAAAAAAGAAGTGCAAAATGGCAAATTGGTTGTCTGAGGAGGCCTTACAAATAGCTGCAAAAGAAGAGAAGCAAAAAGGAAAGAAGAAAAGGAAAGATGTACTCATTTGAATGCAGAGTTCCAAAGAATAGCAAGGAGAGATTAAAAAGCCTTCCTCAGTGATCAATACAAAGAAATAGAGGAAAACAACAGAATGGGAAATACCAGAGATCTCTTCAAGAAAATTAGAGATACTAAGGGAATATTTCATGCAAAGATATGGGCACAATAAAGGATAGAAATGGTATGGACCTAACAGAAACAGAAGATATGAAGAAGAGGTGGCAAGAATACACAGAAGAACTCTACAAAAAAGATTTTCATGACCCAGACCATCACGATGGTGTGATCACTCACCTAGAGCCAGACATCTTGGGATGCGAAGTCAAATGGGCCTTAGGAAGCATAACAAGGAACAAAGCTAGTGGAGGTGATGGAATTGCAGTTGAGCTATTTCAAATGCTTAAAGACGATGCTGTGAAAGTGATGTACTCAATATGCCAGCAAATTTAGTAGACTCAGCAGTGGCCACAGGACTGGAAAAGGTCAGTTTTCATTCCAATCCCAAAGAAAGGCAATGCCAAAGAATGCTCAACCTACTGCACAATTGCCCCCATCTCACACGCTAGCAAAGAAATGCTCAAAATTCTCTAAGCCAGGCTTCAACAGTATGTGAACTGTAAACTTCCAGATGTTCAAGCTGGTTTTAGAAAAGGCAGAGGAACCAGAGATCAAATTGCCAACATCCACTGGATCATCAAAAAAGCAAGAGAGTTCCAAAAAAACATCTATTTCTGCTTTATTGACTATGCCAAAATCTTTGACTGTGTGGATCACAATAAACTGTGGCAAATTCTGAAAGAGATGGGAATACCAGACCACCTGACCTGCCTCTTGAGGAACCTATATATAGGTCAGGAAGCAACAGTTAGAACTGGACATGGAACAACAGACTGGTTCCAAATCGGGAAAGGAGTAGGACAAGGCTGTATATTGTCACCCTGCTTATTTACTTATATGCAGAGTACATAATAAGAAATGCTGGGCTGGATGAAGCACAAGCTGGAAACAAGACTGCTGGCAGAAATATCAATAACCGCAGATATGCAGATGATACGTCTCTTATGGCAGAAAGTGAAGAAGAACTAAAGAGCCTTTTGATGAAGGTGAAAGAGGAGAGTGAAAAAGTTGGCTTAAAACTCAACATTCAGAAAACTAAGATCATGGTCCCATCACTTCATGGCAAATAGGCGGGGAAACAACGGAAACACTTAGAGACTTTTTTGGGGGGGTTTCAATATCACTTCAGATGGTGACTGCAACCATGAAATTAAAAGACACTTGCTCCTTGGAAGAAGAGTTATAACCAATCTAGACAACATATTAAAAAGCAGAAAGATTACTTTGCCAACAACGGTCCATCTAGTCAAAGCTATGGTTTTTCCAGTAGTCATGTATGGATGACAGAGTAAAGAAACCTGAGCACTGAATAATTGATTCTTTTGAACTGTGGTGTTGGAGAAGACTCTTGAGAGTCCCTTGGACTGAAAGGAGATCAAACCAGTCCAAAATAAAGGAAATCAGTCCTGAATATTCATTGGAAGGACTGAATCTCCGATACTTTGGGAAGAACTGCCTCATTGGAAAAGACCCTGATACTGGGAAATATTGAAGGCGGGAGGACAAGGAGATGACAGAGGATGCGTTGGTTGGATGGCATCACCGACTCAATGGACTTGAGTTTGAGTAAACTCCGGGAGTTGGTGATGGACATGGAGGCCTGGTATGCTGCTGTCCATGGTTGCAGAGTCAGACACGACTGAGCAACTAAACTGAACTGAGAGCAACTGAACAAAATATAGATCCCAGGAAGAGACCCACACGAGTACAGTCAACCCAGAGAAGCTTCAATCAGCAAAAGACAGTCTTTCAATAAATGGTGTTGGACCAATTGGACATCCATGTTCTAAAAGATAGACACATGCCTTACACTTTACAAAAAATTAATTTAAAATGGATCATATATCTATTGCAAATCTAAAAAGTCTAAAATAATATATAGGAGAAAATCTATGTGACAATTTGGTGATGGTTTTTAAACACAACAGCAAAATCATACTTCATGAAATAAATAGATTATAAATATAATAAAGTATTTATTATAATTAATAATTATAACAAATTATAATCAATCTTTTATAATTTATAATAATTAATTTATTATAGTTAATAACTGCCTTGTTCTATGTGCTATACAACAGGTCCTCGTTGGTTATCAATTCTAAATACAGCAGTGTATACATGACTTTCCTACAGTCCTACACTCTCCCTTCTTCCCGGCAACCATAAGTTCATTTTTTTTTTTTTCCAAAGAATCATTCTTATTCATGAATGATAGTTTATTGGATATATTTCCCTCAGCACTTCAGATATTTTCCCCTTTGTCTATGGAGAACATTAGAGCTGTTGAAATAGTAACATACTTGCTGTGCTTTATGGGAAGATATAACATCCCTCTTTTTTCTTTTTTAAATTTTATTTTATTTTTAAACTTTACATAATTGTATTAGTTTTGCCAAATATCAAAATGAATCTGCCACAGGTATACACGTGCTCCCCATCCTGAACCCTCCTCCCTCCTCCCTCCCCATACCATCCCTCTGGGTCGTCCCAGTGCACTAGCCCCAAGCGCCCAGTATCGTGCATCGAACCTGGACTGGCATCTCGTTTCATACATGATATTTTACATGTTTCAATGCCATTCTCCCAAATCTTCCCACCCTCTCCCTCTCCCACAGAGTCCATAAGACTGTTCTATACATCACTGTCTCTTTTGCTGTCTCGTACACAGGGTTATCGTTACCATCTTTCTAAATTCCATATATATGCATTAGTATACTGTATTGGTGTTTTTCCTTCTGGCTTACTTCACTCTGTATAATAGGCTCCAGTTTCATCCACCTCATTAGGACTGATTCAAATGTATTCTTTTTAATGGCTGAGTAATACTCCATTGTGTATATGTACCACAGCTTTCTTATCCATTCATCTGCTGATGGGCATCTAGGTTGCTTCCATGTCCTGGCTATTATAAACAGTGCTGCGATGAACATTGGGGTACACGTGTCTCTTTCCCTTCTGGTTTCCTCAGTGTGTATGCCCAGCAGTGGGATTTCTGGGTCATAAGGAAGTTCTATTTCCAGTTTTTTAAGGAATCTCCACACTGTTCTCCATAGTGGCTGTACTAGTTTGCATTCCCACCAACAGTGTAAGAGGGTTCCCTGTTCTCCACACCCTCTCCAGCATTTATTACTTGTAGACTTTTGGATTGCAGCCATTCTGACTGGCATGAAATGGTACCTCATAGTGATTTTGATTTGCATTTCTCTGATAATGAGTGATGTTGAGCATCTTTTCATGTGTTTGTTAGCCATCTGTATGTCTTCTTTGGAGAAATGTCTGTTTAGTTCTTTGGCCCATTTTTTGATTGGGTCATTTATTTTTCTGGAGTTGAGCTGTAGGAGTTGCTTGTATATTTTTGAGATTAGTTGTTTGTCAGTTGCTTCATTTGCTATTATTTTCTGCCATTCTGAAGGCTGTCTTTTCACCTTACTAATAGTTCCCTTTGAGGTGCAGAAGCTTTTAAGGTTAATTAGGTCCCATTTGTTTATTTTTGCTTTTATTTCCAATATTCTGGGAGGTGGGTCATAGAGGATCCTGCTTTGATGTATGTCAGAGAGGGTTTTGCCTATGTTCTCCTCTAGGAGTTTTATAGTTTCTGGTCTTACGTTGAGATCTTTATCCATTTTGAGTTTATTTTTGTGTATGGTGTTGGAAAGTATTCTAGTTTCATTCTTTTACAAGTGGTTGACCAGATTTCCCAGCATAAGTTCATTTTTTAAGTCTGTGTCTTCTTCTGTTTTGTAAGTAAGTTCATTTGGATTATTTCTTTTTAGATTCCACATATAAGGGGTTACATAGTATATTTCTCATTCTTTGTCTAACTTCACTCTGTATAATACTCCTTAAGTCCATCCATGTTGCTGCAAATGGTATTGTTTCATTCTTTTTATTTTTATTTATTTATTTTTTAGATGAATATGTATTTTTAAATTGTTATTTATTATTTTTCTACTTTACAATATTGTATTGGTTTTGCCATACATCAACATGTTTCATTCTTTTTAATGGCTAAGTAATATTCCATTGTAGATATGTACCACATCTTTTCTATCCATTCCTCTCTGCTCAGTGTTATGCGCCAACATGGGAGAGAATGGATACATGAATATATATGGCAGAGTGTCTTCACTGTTCACTTGAAACTCCCACAGCATTGTTAATTGGTTATGCGAGCGTGAGTGCTACATCACTTCAGTTGTGTCTGACCCTTTACAACCCCATAGATTGTAGCTCTCCAGGCTTCTCTATCCATGGGATTATCTGGGCAAGAATACTAGAGTAGGTTGCCATGACCCCCAGGGGATCTTCCCGACCCAGGGATCAAACTCACATCTCATTTTGTTTCCTGCATTGGCAGATAGGTTCTTTACCACTAGTATCACCTGAGAAGCCCTTAATTGGTTATACCCTAATGTAAAATATAAAGCTTAAAGTTTTTGGGGAAAAAAACTGCTTTGTGAAATACATTGTTAAAAGAATAAGTCAAGTTACATACTGGTATAAAAATTTGCATAGAAACGAGTGAAAATGAAAACAAAACAACCCAAAACCTGTGGGACACTGTAAAAGCAGTCCTAAGGGGAAAGTTCATAGCAATACAGGCACACCTCAAGAAACAAGAAAAAAGTCAAATAAATAACTGAACTCTACACCTAAAGCAACTAGAAAAGGAAGAAATGAAGAACCCCAGGGTTAGTAGAAGGAAATAAATCTTAAAAATTAGAGCAGAAATAAATGCAAAAGAAACAAAAGAGACCATAGCAAAAATCAACAAAACCAAAAGCTTGTTCTTTGAAAGGATAAATAAAATTGACAAACCATTAGCCAGACTCATCAAGAAACAAAGGGAGAAAAATCAAATCAATAAAATTAGAAACGAAAATGGAGAGATCACAACAGACAACACAGAAATACAAAGGATCATAAAAGACTACTATCAACAATTACATGCCAATAAAATGGACAACATGGAAGAAATGGACAAATTCTTAGAAAAGTACAAGTTTCCAAAACTCAACCAGGAAGAAATAGAAAATCTTAACAGACCCATCACAACCATGGAAATTGAAACTGTAATCAAAAATCTTCCAGCAAACAAAAGCCCAGGTCCAGACGGCTTCACAGCTGAATTCTACCAAAAATTTAGAGAAGAGCTAACAGCTATCCTGCTCAAACTCTTCCAGAAAATTGCAGAGGAAGGTAAACGTCCAAACTCATTCTATGAGGCCACCATCACCCTAATACCAAAACCTGACAAAGATCCCACAAAAAAAGAAAACCACAGGCCAATATCACTGATGAACATAGATGCAAAAATCCTTAACAAAATTCTAGCAAGCAGAATCCAACAACACATTAAAAAGATCATACACCATGAGCAAGTGGGCTTTATCCCAGGGATGCAAGGATTCTTCAATATCCGCAAATCAATCAATGTAATACACCACATTAACAAATTGAAAAATAAAAACCATATGATTACCCCAATAGATGCAGAGAAAGCCTTTGACAAAATTCAACACCCACTTATGATAAAAACTCTCCAGAAAGCAGGAATAGAAGGAACATACCTCAACATAATAAAAGCTATATATGACAAACCCACAGCAAACATTATCCTCAATGGTGAAAAATTGAAAGCATTTCCTCTAAAGTCAGAAACAAGACAAGGGTGCCCACTTTCACCATTACTATTTAACATAGTTTTGGAAGTTTTGGCCACAGCAATCAGAGCAGAAAAAGAAATAAAAGGAACCCAAATTGGAAAAGAAGAAGTAAAACTCTCACTATTTGCAGATGACATGATCCTCTACATAGAAAACCCTAAAGATTCCACCAGAAAATTACTAGAACTAATCAATGCCTATAGTAAAGTTGCAGGATATAAAATCAACACACAGAAATCCCTTGCATTCCTATACACTAATAATGAGAAAGCAGCAAGAGAAATTAAGGAAACAATTCCATTCACCATTGCAACAGAAAGAATAAAATACTTAGGAATATATCTACCTAAAGAAACTAAAGACCTATATATAGAAAACTATAAAACGCTGGTGAAAGAAATCAAAGAAGACACTAATAGATGGAGAAATATACCATGTTCATGGATTGGAAGAATCAATATAGTGAAAATGAGTATACTACCCCAAGCAATCTATAGATTCAATGCAATCCCTATCAAGCTACCAACAGTATTCTTCACAGAGCTAGGACAAATAATTTCACAATTTGTATGGAAATACAAAAAACCTCGAATAGCCAAAGCGATCTTGAGAAAGAAGAATGGAACTGGAGGAATCAACCTACCTGACTTCAGGCTCTACTACAAAGCCACAGTTATCAAGACAGTATGGTACTGGCACAGAGACAGAAATATAGATCAATGGAACGAAATAGAAAGCCCAGAGATAAATCCATGCACATATGGACACCTTATCTTTGACAAAGGAGGCAAGAATATACAATGGATTAAAGACAATCTCTTTAACAAGTGGTGCTGGGAAATCTGGTCAACGACTTGTAAAAGAATGAAACTAGAACACTTTCTAACACCATACACAAAAATAAACTCAAAATGGATTAAAGATCTCAACATAAGACCAGAAACCATAAAACTCCTAGAGGAGAACATAGGCAAAACACTCTCTGACATACATCACAGCAGGATCCTCTATGACCCACCTCCCAGAATATTGGAAATAAAAGCAAAAATAAACAAATGGGACCTAATTAACCTTAAAAGCTTCTGCACCTCAAAGGGAACTATTAGTAAGGTGAAAAGACAGCCTTCAGAATGGGAGAAAATAATAGCAAATGAAGCAACTGACAAACAACTAATCTCAAAAATATACAAGCAACTCCTACAGCTCAACTCCAGAAAAATAAATGACCCAATCAAAAAATGGGCCAAAGAACTAAACAGACATTTCTCCAAAGAAGACATACAGATGGCTAACAAACACATGAAAAGATGCTCAACATCACTCATTATCAGAGAAATGCAAATCAAAATCACTATGAGGTACCATTTCACACCAGTCAGAATGGCTGCAATCCAAAAGTCTACAAGTAATAAATGCTGGAGAGGGTGTGGAGAACAGGGAACCCTCTTACACTGTTGGTGGGAATGCAAACTAGTACAGCCACTATGGAGAACAGTGTGGAGATTCCTTAAAAAACTGGAAATAGAACTTCCTTATGACCCAGAAATCCCACTGCTGGGCATACACACTGAGGAAACCAGAAGGGAAAGAGACATGTGTACCCCAATGTTCATCGCAGCACTGTTTATAACAGCCAGGACATGGAAGCAACCTAGATGCCCATCAGCAGATGAATGGATAAGAAAGCTGTGGTACATATACACAATGGAGTATTACTCAGCCATTAAAAAGAATACATTTGAATCAGTCCTAATGAGGTGGATGAAACTGGAGCCTATTATACAGAGTGAAGTAAGCCAGAAGGAAAAACACCAATACAGTATACTAATGCATATATATGGAATTTAGAAAGATGGTAACGATAACCCTGTGTACGAGACAGCAAAAGAGACAGTGATGTATAAAACAGTCTTATGGACTCTGTGGGAGAGGGAGAGGGTGGGAAGATTTGGGAGAATGGCATTGAAACATGTAAAATATCATGTATGAAATGAGATGCCAGTCCAGGTTCGATGCACGATACTGGATGCTTGGGGCGAGTGCACTGGGACGACCCAGAGGGATGGTATGGGGAGGGAGGAGGGAGGAGGGTTCAGGATGGGGAGCACGTGTATACCTGTGGCAGATTCATTTTGATATTTGGCAAAACTAATACAATTATGTAAAGTTTAAATATAAAATAAAATTAAAAAAAAAAAGAAAGTGAATGGCTAACGAACCAAAAAAAAAAAAAAAAAAGGTACATACTGGTAGAAACTATGCAAAACATACATCAGATAAAGCACTTATATTCCAAATATGCAAAGATTACTTAAAATTCAATAAGAGGTAATCAACCCAATTTTTAAAATGCAAAGATTAAAAGGCTATCTCATCAAAGAAGATATGCAGGTGGAAAATTAGCATATGAGAAAATATTCAACATCATTTTTCACTAGGACAATGAAATCTAAAACATCAATGGCATCCTATTATATCTATTAGAATGGCCAAATTCCAAACAACTGGCAAAATCACTGTTGAAGATGCAGAGCAACAGGAACTCTCATTCACTGTTGGCAAGGAAGCAAAATAACACAGACACTGTGGAAAATAATTTGGCATTTCAAAAATCTAGCCAAAGTATTACCATACAATCCAGCATTATTATACAATACAGAGCTAGCCATAATATTAGCATACAATTCAGCATTACCATACAGTTGCCATAGCTACACATTCGTTCAATAGATTTCAATATAAAACTCATATTCACACAAATCCTGAACACACTGCGTAACTTTTTCTCATAATCAGTACAGATTGGAAGCTATAAAGATGCCATTAGGAGAACTGATAAATGAACTGTGATATATTCATTTAGCGGAATTACTGTTGTTTAGTCACTAGGTCATGTCCAACTCTTTTGTGACCCCATGGACTGTAGCCTGCCAGGATCCTCTGTCCATGAGATCTCCCAGGCAAGAATACTGGAATGGGTTGCCATTTCTTTCTCCAGGGTATTTTCCTGACCCAGAGATAGAACCTACACCTCCTGCATTGACAGGTGGATTCTTTACCACTGAGCCACCCAGGAAACCACTGTATGGTGGAATACTATGCAGAAAACAAATCAGCCATCAAGCTCCATGAAAAAAAAAAAAAAATGGAGGAAACTTAAATGTTGCCAAGTGAAAGAAACTAGTCTGAAAAGGCTACACATTGTATAACTTCATTTATATAACAAATAGATTTGTGATGCCAGGGATTCAAGATGTTTGAGGACTGAGTAGGTGAAGCAGAGGGTAGTTTTAGGGCAGTGAAACTATTCTGGTTAACATTGTAATAATGGACACATACATTTTGCATTTATCAAAACCCACATAATGTACAATACAGCCTTCCCAACACTTATCACTCATAGTCAAATGCGGTAAGTGCAGAGAACACCCATTCCCATGTTCACGTTTTATTTGAGGAATATTACTTCCCAGACAGTTTATTCATATGCCCACACTCTGTACCCTAAACCCCTCCACTGAGCTGCCACTGCCTTTATCTCTCAAATAAGAAATTGCACAGATTTTCCTTAAAGAGTCTCCATGTAAACAGCTAGATCTCTATAGGCTGACAGAGCCACTGTGGATAAGAGGGTTAAACTGAGGAGGGGGTCAACAGGAATTAATGTTCAATCTCCTCCTCACCCCTCAAGCCTCTAATTATATTTTTGTGAAATATCAGTCATCCTTTTATTCTACATCTTAATTCCTGATGGCCAGGGTGTTTTTAACTTACTTTACACCTAAATATAAGGTACTTACAGCTAATTGCAAACCTCAACACACCTATTATGTGAATTGGACAGCACATGCAAGAACTGTGCAATTCTGATGAAGTTTACATCTACAGAGATAAGTGAGAAAGGGTTTATTAGTAATCGTGATGCCACTGAGACGGAGGGAGGAGAAGGAGGGAGAGCAGAGAGACAATGACACATGCAGATCCTCCCCCGCCCCTTTCTGCCCAAAGCACCACCAGCAGGAGCCTATCACCCGCGCAGAAGCATATGATACCCTGCAATGAAGTGGAGCAGTGGCACAAGCTCCCAGAAGACTCCTCCCTGCACCAAGACACAGAGGTACCCTCCCCTCCCCCATGGCTGTTGCAAACACAAGTGGTTCCTCAGGAGCTTTGTTTTCAGAAATACAGATTTTTACTGATGGGCCTGAAATCAGCTTTTACTCAAGAGTCCTAACTTCAAACATCCAAGCTTCACTACACTAAAGTTAATGAAGCTGTTAAAAAAAAAACTAATCACCAGTCCAGGTTCAATGCAGGATACGGGATGCTTGGGGCTGGTGCACTGGGGTGACCCAGAGGGATGGTATGGGGAGGGAGGTGGAAGGGGGGTTCAGGATGGGGAACACGTGTACACCCGTGGTGGATTTATGTTGATGTATGGCAAAACCAATACAATATTGTAAAGTTAAATAAAATAAAATTTAAAAAAAAGAACTAAAAAAAATAAAAATAAACAAACAACAACAACAACAACAAAATCCCTTCCAGTGGACTAATTACTTTTGTTATCAAAAGGCCAGGAAAAAAAAAAAAAAAAAAAACTTGCACAGATATGTCTCTGGACTGACTCAAATTACACCTACTGTGGCCTCCCCTAGGATAACCATGTAGAATTTCTACAGCATCCTGTACCAGTCCTGAGCTAGGCATGCTTCTGGGCATTAGAGAATTCAAGTGAGGGAAAGGCTTTCATTGAGCTCAATTTACATTTCTGATATTAGAGTTTTCTAAGACTATGGGCTTTTTCTCTTCCTCTCTCTCTCCCTTTTCTTTTTCTTTTTTTCTTTTTTGCGGGGGAAGGTGTTCTTGGTGTTGCCCTTGGCTTTATGAAGTTGTTAACTCACCTCTTGTCGAATTCCATCTGCCTTTTAATTCCACATCTTAAACCACAGATGATCAGGACTTGTCCATCCATCCACACCTGAATCGAAGACCCCCAATATTCCATCCCAAATGTCCACATTCACAGTTGCATTTAGATGGGGAGCAGATGGGCAGACAGGCAATTTATTTGCAGTCACTAAAAGAGGTCTTCAGAAGAATAGAATAGAAAATGGCTGATGAACGGCTGTCAGCCCAAAGGAAGGAATGGCAGGGTAGAAAAACAGAGAATTAGCTCTCTGTATCTCCCTACGATTTCCACCCTTGCTTCTGTGACCCTAAAGGAGACACGAGCACAATGAAGAACTTGCCAGGCATCAAAGAAGAGAGTGTAAGGCCGGAAGCCCCCTCCTCGCAACGGGAGGGCTCACCGCTTGCCCCTCCCTCTCAAACCCGCCCCCTCCCAGCTGTCTGTCCACACATTTGTTCTCAGAAACAAAGCTCTTGCAGACACAGACCCACACACCAGTTTTCCCAAGAATACCCCCCAACTTCAAACATTTCTCAGAGTCTTGTCAAATAGCAGGGAATCTCACATGTGAAGTACATCCTTGCTTGTTAGCGGCCATACAATGTTGGGTATGGGAGATGTGGGATGATGAAAGTGGCTGTCAGTGTTTCATTACATGAAGCTTTTCTGATTTATTCACTCAGTCTTCACTGAGACTCCTTTTTCCTTCACACTCTGAATTCACATTGTCCAGCCCTAGTGTTAATTGATTCACTGAAGCCAGGGGCACTCCAGGTTTTTGCAACCTTTCATCCCACATAGAAACTCGGAGATCCCTTTAGACCTTACTGTAGCTGATCAGCAAATTAAAGGTAGCTTAAGTGGAGTCAATTTAAATAGGAACGGTTACAGAATATGTAATAGATGATTAGGGTGGTTGAGCATGTGGAGAAGAATAGGCAGTGAGAGTTAGAATGGAGAAACAGCATGGCCAGCATCTCTGAGCCCCAAACACCCCTCCCCCAGCAGTGTGTGTCTCTTATGAAAGGATAAAAGAGCCCAGGCACAAAGGGGACCCCTTGGAATACAAAGTCCAGTGTGGAGACCCCTGATGTGCAGAGGACGTCCCCTTGTCTCCTTTCTGCAGGCTCTACCCCATGCCTGCCAGCAGCTGGCTCTCACATACAACCTCTTCACAATACAGCTTCCACACTGCATTGTCTGAAGTCCCTTAATTTCAAGCATTCTACAATATCTTTATTCACTTAGGGTGTCCTCCGAATCCTACAGAATCATTTATCTAAAATTGTGAACTAAAGCTATTAGGAAAACAGTGGATGGTTCTGAGAAAGAAAGGCACAGTTATCCTGTTTCAACTCTCTGAGCCATTAACTACACAGTTTGTTCAATTAAAATTCCTTTCCATTTCCAGTTTTACTTGATCTCTAGCATGCTTACCCAAAAATCTACCTTGAAACTCAGCAGCTACAAGTATCTGAATTTATCAACCAGAGAAACCAAGGGAGTCAATCATGTGAGTCCAGAATCGTGTTGCTCTGGGACACATCACACACAAACTCAGAGGGATGGAGAGAGACAGGTAGATGAGGGAGGGAGTACAGAAAACACAGCTCTTTGTCCCTCTTTGTCCCACCCCCACTTTTCAGCATGCTGATAAGAGACAAAGGAGGCAAGGTGCTCTTGGAAGGCTCTCCTGAGGGCAGAAGACCCCCTTCTGTCCCACTTCTCTTCCCTAGACTCAACTCTCTTACACTGGTGGCTTTGTCTTCAGAAATAGTACAAAATGATTTATTATACTGGACTTCCCTCAAATAGCCCCAATTTCAAACTTTATTTTTTTATTTTTATTTTTTTGCATTTGGCCCCATGATTCAATGTTAGTTCTGCATCCTTTCCATGAACTCTGGGAATAATGAATGCATCAAGGAAACTGAAGCACGAATTTAGGAGGGTAAGGAAATGCTACCTATTTTCTTCCTTCAGCCTTTGTGATGCCTTCCTACTCTGTCAAGCTCTTAACCCACTCCTTGTCAAACTCCTACAGGCTTTTCATGCTGTGTCAAACATGTACACACGCCCACCCACACACACGATCCCCTCTCCCCCCACAGAGTATGATGGCTTCATCTTTCCCTCTACAGATACATCAGGGATCTTGGTTGATTGTTTCAAATCACAAGGACCTGCCATTACACATAGGAATATAACTGAGATGTCAGAGTAGGTAATTATTTAGGAGTAAAGCTTAGGCTGATCTCTTCAGTAAGACACAGATAAGTGGCTCATCAAATACAGGCAGTTCAGAGAAAAGGAATGGCAAGCAGGTGGAGGAGGGTTAGATTCATCAACTTTCTTTGTGGATGCAACCCCAGCCTCTGGTGAAAACAACATACAGGAGATAAGTACTGAGGGAAGCAGGTGGAAATACCATGAATCCTACTTCTTTGCACAGAGGCAACAAGTGGGCAGCTTTCAGGGTCCAACAAGTTCACCATAGATTCAGCCCTATGCAGTTGCCTATGGATAGACAAATCATGAAGTACATCAGGGCCATTAATCTGACATCATACTTACAGTTGATTCATAGGAAATAACCATATATCTCCAAAAAGCTCAGTATTCAAATATTCAGCTTCCAGTTTCTGTTCACGGTCCCTAGAAAAATTTGTGTAAGCAGTCCATGAAATTCCAATTCTTTGACCTCCTATGTTTTACTCTCTTTTCACTTCTACCCAGCTTTACCTCTCCTACCTCACTCACATCCCTCAGCCCAATACATCCATACACCACCACATCTCTCCTGCTTGTTCGATTCCTATCCACCCCAATAACCAGAGACAAGTTTGAAGAAAAATATTAAACTGTGGTTTTGTTTTGTTTTTAGTTTACATAATTAAAAAAATGCAAACTATATATAACACGACATTTACCATAACAGTTTTAGGTGTAGAGTTCATTGGCATTAAGTACATTTACATTGTTGTACAATCATTCCCATCATTAATTTCCTCAACTCTCTGTAACTCATAAAACTGAAATTCTGTCCTACTAACAATAACTGCCCATTGTCCCCTCCTCTCAGCCACTGACAACCACCATTCACTTTTGTGTCCCTATAATTTTGAATACTTAGGTACTTTGTATAAGTGGAACCAGTATTTGTCATTTTCCAACTAGTTTATTCACTTAGCCTAAAGTCCTCAACATACATCTATGTTGTACCATATATCAGAATCCTCTGCTTTAAAAAAGCTGCATAATGTTCCATTGTATGGATGGATCACATTTTGTTTACCATTCATCCATCAGTGCACACATTTGCTACTTCCATGTTTTAGCTATTGTGAATAATCCTGCTATGAATATGAGTGTATAAATATTTATTCAAGATTCTGCTTTATAATTGTTTTGGTCATATGTCCAGAAGATTGCTGGGTCATATGGTAATGTTATTTTATTTATTATTTTATTTATTTATTTATTTTTTTTCTAATTTTATTTTATTTTTAAACTTTACATAATTGTATTAGTTTTGCCAAATATCAAAATGAATCCGCCACAGGTATACATGTGTTCCCCATCCTGTACCCTCCTCCCTCCTCCCTCCCCATACCATCCCTCTGGGCCGTCCCAGTGCACCAGCCCCAAGCATCCAGCATCGTGCATCGAACCTGGACTGGCAACTCGTTTCATACATGATATTTTACATGTTTCAATGCCATTCTCCCAAATCTTCCCACCCTCTCCCTCTCCCACAGAGTCCATAAGACTGTTCCTTAAAAAACTGGAAATAGAACTGCCTTATGATCCAGCAACCCCACTGCTGGGCATACACACTGAGGAAACCAGAAGGGAAAGAGACACGTGTACCCCAATGTTCATCGCAGCACTGTTTATAATAGCCAAGACATGGAAGCAACCTAGATGTCCATCAGCAGATGAATGGATAAGAAAGCTGTGGTACATATACACAATGGAGTATTACTCAGCCATTAAAAAGAATACATTTGAATCAGTTCTAATGAGGTGGATGAAACTGGAGCCTATTATACAGAGTGAAGTAAGCCAGAAGTAAAAACATAAATACAGTATACTAACGCATATATATGGAATTTAGAAAGATGGTAACAATAACCTGGTGTACGAGACAGCAAAAGAGACACTGATGTATAGAATTACCTTTTTCCCACAGTGACTGAACCATTCTTTTTATATTCCTACCAATGGTACATAAAGGTTCTATTTCTCCACATTCTCATCATCCTGTATTTTGTGTGTGTTTTTTTTTTTTTTTTTATAATAGCCATTCTAATGGACCTGAAGTGTTATCTCATTGCAGTCTTCATTTGCATTTCCCCAATGATTAGTGATGTTTAACTATGTTTTTTTACTTCACTTATAAAATTTAATCACAGACTTCTCTGAGTCCAGGATACAATAAATGATTCAGGACATGTCCTCACACTGTAAAATCTAGGAAACTGATCAAAACATATGAAAAAATGCTTCTCAGACATTGAAAAACAGGCAGCATAGAATTTCACACAAGAAACCATATTAGGTAAACCCCTCTCTCATCTAGGCCGTTTTCTTAGAGGCACATTCATAACATTAGCACCAGGAGGAGAATCTCATGTGGCACTATCAGTGGAAGAAAAGGAGATGAAAGTTCAGGAAGGCAGAGACATCTGGGAAGTGTGGGGAAGAGAGCCAGAGAGGGGTGAGCTATTCAAAGACGTTGACCCAGAAGTTGCTGTTGCTGAATACTAAAATGCATTTGCACAGGGTGAGACTCCATCAGATCAGATCAGTCGTTCAGTCATGTCCAACTCTTTGCGATCCCATGAATCGCAGCATGCCAGGCCTCCCTGTCCTTCACCAACTCCCGGAGTTCACTCAGACTCACGTCCATCGAGTCAGTGATGCCATCCAGCCATCTCATCCTCTGTTGTCCCCTTCTCCTCCTGCCCCCAATCCCTCCCAGCATCAGAGTCTTTTCCAATGAGTCAACTCTTCGCATGAGGTGGCCAAAGTACTGGAGTTTCAGCTTTAGCATCATTCCTTCCAAAGAAATCCCAGGGCTGATCTCCTTCAGAATGGACTGGTTGGATGTCCTTGCAGTCCAAGGGACTCTCAAGAGTCTTCTCCAACACCACAGTTCAAAAGCATCAATTCTTCGGCACTCAGCCTTCTTCACAGTCCAACTCTCACATCCATACATGACCACAGGAAAAACCATAGCCTTGACTAGATGAACCTTTGTTGGCAAAGTAATGTCTCTGCTTTTGAATATGCTATCCAGGTTGGTCATAATTTTCCTTCCAAGGAGTAAGCGTCTTTTAATTTCATGGCTGCAGTCACAATCTGCAGTGATTTTGGAGCCCAGAAAAATAAAGTCTGACACTGTTTCCCCATCTACTTGCCACGAAGTGATGGGACCAGAAGCCATGATCTTCGTTTTCCGAATGTTGAGCTTTAAGCCAACTTTTTCACTCTCCACTTTCATTTTCATCAAGAGGCTTTTGAGTTCCTCATCACTTTCTGCCATAAGGGTGGTGTCATCTGCATATCTGAGGTTATTGATATTTCTCCCAGCAATCTTGATTCCAGCTTGTGTTTCTTCCAGTCCAGCGTTTCTCATGATGTACTCTGCATAGAAGTTCAATAAGCAGGGTGACAATATACAGCCTCGACGAACTCCTTTTCCTATTTGGAACCAGTCTGTTATTCCATGTCCAGTTCTAACTGTTGCTTCCTGACCTGCATACAAATTTCTCAAGAGGCAGATCAGGTGGTCTGGTATTCCCATCTCTTTCAGAATTGTCCACAGTTTATTGTTATCCACACAGTCAAAGGCTTTGGCATAGTCAATAAAGCAGAAATAGATATTTTTCTGGAACTCTCTTGCTCTTTCCATGATCCAGCAGATGTTGGAAATTTGATCTCTGGTTCCTCTGCCTTTTCTAAAACCAGCTTGAACATCAGGAAGTTCACGGTTCACATATTGCTGAACCCTGACTTGGAGAATTTTGAGCATTACTTTACTAGCGTGTGAGATGAGTACAATTGTGCGGTAGTTTGAGCATTCTTTGGCATTGCCTTTCTTTGGGATTGGAATGAAAACTGACCTTTTCCAGTCCTGTGACCACTGCTGAGCTACCCCGTGTCCGAGGTCAGGGGGGCGGCCGAGAGGAGATACCCAGCGTCCGAGGTCAGGGGCGGCAGCCGGGAGGAGCTACCCCACGCCCCTAAGCCCGAGACCAGGGGCGGTGGCCGGGAGGAGTTACCCGGAGCTGTGGCTGCGCAGGCGCAGGAGGGCCTAGAGGAGCCATCCCACATTGAAGGTCAGGAAGAGCGGCGGTGAGGAGATACCCCTCGTCGAAGGTAAGGAGCAATGGCTGTGCTTTGCTGGAGCAGCTGTGAAGAGATACCCCATGCCGAAGGTAAGAGAAACCCAAGTAAGACGGTAGGTTTTGCAAGAGGGCATCAGAGGGCAAACACACTGAATCCATACTCACAGAAAACTAGTCAATCTAATCACACTAGGACCACAGC
The DNA here is from genome assembly GCF_029378745.1 of Bos indicus. Classification (NCBI taxonomy): domain Eukaryota; kingdom Metazoa; phylum Chordata; class Mammalia; order Artiodactyla; family Bovidae; genus Bos; species Bos indicus. The sequence goes on along the minus strand of NC_091780.1, from coordinate 1,555,295 downwards.
CTTGTCTAACTCAATGAGACTCCATAAGAAGGTACAAATAAATGATGGATCATGATCAATTCTTTGAGTTGGGATAGGGCTGAGAGACATTTGAGTTAGGACCAAGAAGAGTAAAGAGTCTTTCTTGAGCACCTAGGATGTTAAGTAAAAATACCAGAAGAGGCAAACCTTAATTAGAGTAATAAACTACCCATAGAGTGAAAAGTGCTATGAGCCATGTGATGCAGGGCCACTCAAGATGGACAGGTCATAATGGAGAGTTCTGACGTGATTTGCTGGAGGAGGGAATGGCAAACTACTCCAATATACTTGCTGTGAGTTGAGACTCCACTGCTTTTGCCATCTGATGCAAAGAGGTGACTCATTGGAAAAGGCCCTGAAGCTGGAAAGTTCAAAGGCAGAAGGAAAAGAGGGTGACAGAGGATGAGATGGTTGGATGGGATCATCGATTCAATGGACATGAACTTGGGTAAACTCTGGGAGGTGTGAAGGATAAGGAAGCCTGGAGTGCTGCAGCCCATGGGGTCGCAAAGAGTCCAACACAACTTGATAACTGAACAACAACAACAACAGAGTGAAAGGTACTCTAGGTCTGCCACGGCAAAGCTTTAAAAAGCCTCAAAAGAATCATACTGTTTCATAGATGTTTTAATTGTTTAAATCAGTTGTCCAAACAACTTCAATCCTCTTTACAAGAAGACAAAAAAATCTGTGATCAACAATGTAAAATCACAATGTACAGTGTTCAAAAAAAAAAACAAAAAAACAAAAAAAACTTCAGATACTCAAAGAACCAGAAATAATGAGAACAATAACCAGGAGAAAATACAGTTTAAATGAACAGTCTCAGAAGTGACAGGGGTGATGGAATTAGCAAATAAAACACATTGTGTTAAATTAAAACACATACAGGCAAAGATTTAAAGGAAATTTGAACATAATAAGAACCACATAAAATACATAATAAGAAAAAATGGAACTTGTAGAGCTGGAAAATACAGTGCTGTTATTTTTGTTATTTAGTTCCTCAATTGTGTCCAACTCTTTGAGACCCCATGCACTGTAGCTTACTAGACTCCTCTGTCTATGGGATTCCTCAGGCAAGAATACTGGAATAGGTTGCTATTTCCTTCCTCAGGGTATCTTCCTGAGCCAGGGATTAAATGTGAGTGTCCTTCTTGGCAGGTGGATTCTTCACTACTGAGCCACAAGGGAAGTCTTACAATAAATGAGGTAAAAAATTTCACTGGGAAGTCTGTAGATTAAGTGTTTCAGAGAAATGACAAGAGAGTATATTACAATAAAAACTATTCAAACATAGGAATAGGGATGTAAAGAAAAGTGAAAATAATGGAGATTTCATGAGATGATGGTTGAAAAGTTAACATACAGAGTGGGGGAAACACTGGCAAAACATCTATTCAATAAAATATTAACATCCCAAATATATAACATATTCATACAACCTAATAGTGAAAAACATAATCTAATTAAAATAGGCAAAGATCTAAATAGACATTTTTCCAAGACAGATATTCAAAAGGCCAACTGGCACATGAAAAGTGCCCAACTTCACTTATAATCAGGGAAATGCAAATTAAAACCACAGTGAGATATCTGGTATCACAATACTAGATAGAGTAAGTTTTCCCCAAACATAGTATTAATTCTAATAATAGATTTAGGTAAAAAAAAAAAAAAAAAAAAAAAAAGAGAGAGAGAGACAAGCATTCTACATAGTCTCTTCAAACATTCCAATTTTCATTTATTTATCTTAACACATCAACTGCTGCATTCCCCATATCTTCCCAATGTAATTTTAGCCCCTCTTAGTGCTTTGCCAATGGATTTCGAAATCACAATGCCTTGGGCTCTGATGTCAAAGAATTCCAGAAAAGTTTCTTCTCTACCTCCCTGTAATCTTATCTACATTTTTTATATGGCCTTGGGTTTCAAGCTAGGGATTGGGTCAAGAGGCCATGAGTGTTTTGTGCATCTTCATTCTGATTAATTTCCAAGATTAGACTTCCTGGATATCTGGAGCCAGGTTTCTCATTGTCAATGTTTACTTTCCAGCTTAAATAAATTTCTGAAAACTCAAGTAAACAGGTTTGTTTAGAGCCCTTCAATATTGAGTCCAGTAGGTCAACCTGTGTGTCCACTTAACCTTGATAGCACTGTGATAAGACCTTTGTCTTGACTCCATTGATGCCTACTTTATTTATTCCATTCCTTAATGAGCACTTAAAGGCTTACACTCCACTGGGACAAGTCCCTAGACTATTGCTTTCATATTCTCCCATTCTCTTGTGATCATTATAATTTTCTTAGAATATGCAAAACTCAAAAGAGGAAGCTGAGACAACAAATTTGGTACAGAGTCTCTGACTACTGCTTGATTTCTCAGCATTAAGTTTACATAAGGTGCCCATGTGAAAAAAGTTTCCTTGATAATAAAATCTACCATTACCTGAGTAAGGGACTTATTAAATGAACAAACATATCTATCATCATAAATCCAAACCACTGTGGCTTGCATATATATCATATCAGCCATTTAATATGGGAAATTCTACAGTACTTGGTATTTAAAGGGGAGATAGGAAAATCCCCCTTCTCAATGTAAACAAACTTTACAGTGGCTCTTATCAGTCCACCAGACTAACTGTCTCCTTTGTATTAGGTGGCTGTGTATTTGTGTGATACATGGCCATCTCTGGTTGTTCAATTGTTATCTGTGAGCTCTGCATCAACCTCAAGTGTGCCTATATCTCATAGCATTAAAAGTCAAGGACACCACTCCTGAGTTACATGTATCCATTTAGTTATTTATTCATTTAAACAAATGTTCTTCAGAAAACCGATGATATTGATTCACAAATAAGATACACTCCTCCCTTCATTCTGGTAGTTTCTTAGTTTTGCACCCTCCCTGCCACCAGGATTGCCTTTTTGGTGATGAGAGGTCATAGAAGTGGTATCTGTTCTTCTAGAATAACTTCCCTTTTGTTGGCAACCTTGAGATTAGTAGCTATGCCTAGGACTGGCCAAAATTCAAGCTTAGTGCAGATCCAGATTCTTTCTTAACATTTTCCTTTACTTAGTTTTAGCTATTACTGATAAAATCAATCAAGGGATTATATATTTAGCTTCTTTTCTCATTATTTTGCATTTCAATAGCAAATTCTTAGTTTTAGTTCCTGAGAAAACACTTAAAGATGTTCACGTTGGTTTTAGAAAAGGCAGAGGAACCAGAGATCAAATTGCCAACATCCACTGGATCATCAAAAAAGCAACAGAGTTCCAGAAAGCATCTATTTCTGTTTTATTGGCTATTCCAACTCTTTGACTGTGTGGATCACAATAAACTGTGGAAAATTCTGAAAGAGATGGCAATACCAGACCACCTGACCTGCCTCTTGAGAAAGCTGTATGCAGGTCAGGAGGAAACAGTTAGGACTGAGCATGGAACAACAGACTGGTTCTAAATAGGAAAAGGAGTACATCAAGGCTGTATATTGTCATCCTGCTTATTTAACTTCTATGCAGAATACATTATGAGAAATGCTGGGCTGGATGAAGCACAAGCTGGAATCAAGATTCCTGGGAGAAATATCAATAACCTCAGATATGCAGATGACACCACCCTTATGGCAGAAAATGAAGAAGAACTAAAGAACTTCTTGATGAAAATGAAAGAGGAGAGCGAAAATGTTGGCTTAAAGCTCAACATTCAGAAAACTAAGATCATGGCATCTGGTCCCATCACTTCATGACAATTAGATGGGGAAGCAGTGGAAACAGTGACAGACTTTACTTTGGGGGGGGGGGGGGCGGCTCCAAAAATCACTGCAGATAGTGACTGCAGCCATGAAATTAAAAGATGCTTACTCCTTGGAAGAAAAGTTATGACCAACCTAGATAGCATATTCAAAAGCAGAGATATTATTTTGCCAACAAAGGTCCATCTAGTCAAGCTATGGTTTTTCCAGTAGTCATGTATGGATGTGAGATTTGGACTATAAAGAAAGCTGAGTGCTGAAGAATTGATGCTTTTGAACTGTGGTGTTGGAGAAGACTTGAGAGTCCACTGGACTGTGAGGAGATCCAACCAGTCCATCTTAAAGGAAATCAGTCCTGAATATTCATTAATGTTGAAGCTGAAATGCCAATACTCTGGCCACTTCATGTGAAAAGCTGTCTCATTGGAAAAGACCCTGATGTTGGGAAAGATTGAAGGTGGGAGAAGAAGGGGACAACAGAGGATGAGATGGTTTGACATCATCACCGACTCAATGGACTTGAGTTTAAGTAAACTCCGGGAGTTTGTGATGGACAGGGAGGCCTGGCATGCTGTAGTCCTTGGTGTCACAAAGAGTTGGACATGACTGAGCGAGTAAACTGAACTGAAACACTTTAAAAAGTTGGATCTACTGTTTCTAAGCATCAGTGGTATATATTATCTTCAGTCATTGGTCACAATGTATTATTGTAACTTACCATGTGTAACTTAGTAGCCATTCATGCATCTAAAGTTTGTCATCCTCTGTTTTGTTGTTGTTTTTGATGCTTTCAAAAATTTTTTTCACAAAGTTTCAGTGAGTCAGAGTCCTTTGTGTGGATGACTAACACCAACTTGAGAAATTGGTTCCCAAGACAACACTCAGACTGTGATTCACTGGAAGGACTCACTGGGCTCAGAAAACTACCATATCACAGTGTAATGTATCACAGTGAAAAGAAATATTAAAATCAGAAGGTGAATGGGGCAAAGTCCAAGAAGAAAGCAGGTGCAAGCACTCAATTGTCTTCTCCCAATGAAGTCAGATGGACATGTGTAATTATCCCAGCAACAATGTATGATAACATGTGTGTGGTGTTTTTCACCAGAAATGCTTGTCTGAACCTTGGTGTGCAGGAATTTTTTTGAGGATCATGACAACCACATGACTAACTGTGACTACTCAAATTCCAGTCCCTCAAGGCAAAATAAAGTATTGACATTGGTATAATTCACAAGGTTAGCATAAATCTAATCAAACTGATACTATGGGGTCCACAGCCTTCACATAAAAAAAAAAAGAAAAGAAAAAGCTATCTGGTAGAATATTCCAAAGGCTTAGAAAGATTCTCCTCCAGGATCAGACCAAGGGCCAATCCTGAAGGCAGGTCTTTCTGGGAAATATTCTGGTTTGCAGAATTAGCACTTTCTTGCACACTCTCTAACTTATTTTATAAATCCCTTATTGTCTTCATATGAAAAACAGGACTTGCAGAAATATAAAATCAAAGAAAATCAGAGATATTTTCTTAGAGATACAGAGATAAAAGAAATTTTCCTCATAAAACTGGAAGTAAAAAGATTTAACAACATATTAGTAAATTGAATCCAGAAATATTAAAATGTTTAATGCACAAGAACCAAGTAGGATTTATCCCTGAAATGTAAGCTTAATTGTACATGTAAACATCAAATTATGTAATTTATTATATTCATATTATAAATGAGAAAAATCATAAAATCATCTCAGTTGATGCAGAAAGTTCATATGACAAAGTCATTTATGATATAACATCAATAATATAGGAATTGATTAGGACTTCCTTGACCTACTAAAAAAATTTTATAAAAAATCTACTAATCTACAGGACTTTCCTGATAGCCCAGTGGTTGGGAGCCAATGTGGGGAATGTGGGTTTGACCCCTGATCCAGGAGGATTCAACACGCTGTGGGGCAACTGGGCACATGCGCCACAACTACTGAGCCTGCATCTAGAAGCTGTGAGCTGCCACTACTGAGTCCACCTGCCACAACTACTGAAGCCCACATGCCCTGGAACCTGGGCTCTGCAACAAGAGAAGCTACCTCAGTGAGAAGCCCAAGCACCACAACTACAGATTGGCTCCCACTCACTGCAGCTAGAAAGCCCATGCACAGCAACAAAGACCCAGCATAGCCAAAAATGGAAAACAAAAACCTACAGATAACATCATACTAAGTATAGAAAAAAAATAATGTTTACATGTATATATATATATATATATATATATATATATATATATATATGTATAAAGGACCCTTGCCACTTCAAAGTCCTCAGTTCAGATCAGTTCAGTCACTCTGCTGTGTCTGACTATTTGTGACCCCATGGACTGAAGCATGCCAAGCTTCCCTGTCCATCACCAACTCCTGGAGCTTGTTCAAATTCATGTCCATTGAGTTGGTGATGCCATCCAACCATCTCATTCTCTGTCATCCCCTTTACCTCCTGCCTTCAATCTTTCCTACCATCAGGGTCTTTTTCAGTGAGTAAGTTCTTCAAATCAGGTCTACAGAGTATTGGGGTTTCAGCATCAGTCCTTCCAATAAATATTCAGGACTGATTTCCTTTAGAATGGACTGATTGGCTCTCCTTGCAGTCCAAGGGACTCTCAAGAGTCTTCGCCAACACCAGTTCAAAAGAATTAGTTCTTCAGTGCTCAGACATGACTACTGGAAAAACCACAGCTTTGACTAGACAGACACTTGTTAGCAAAGTACTGTCTCTGCTTTTCAATATGCAGTCTAGTTGATCACAAATTTTATTCCAAGGAGCAAGTGTCTTTTAATTTCATGGCTGCAGTCACCATCAGCAGTGATTTTGGAGTCTCCCAAAAATAAAGTTTGTCACTGTTTCCATTGTTTCCTATCGATTTGCTATGAAGTGATGGGACTGGATGCCATGATCTTAGTTTTCTTAATGTTGAGTTTTAAGCCAACTTTTTCTCTCTCCTCTTTCATTTTCATCAAGAGGCTCTTCAGTTCCTCTTCACTTTCCACCATAAGGGTGGTGTCATCTGCATATCTGAGGTTATTGATATTTATCTGGGCAATCTTGATTCCAGCTTGTCCTTCATCCAGCCCAGCATTTTGCATGATGTACTTTGCATATAAGTTAAATAAGCAGCATCACAGAATACAGCCTTAACATACTCCTTTCCCAACTTGGAATTTTAACTTTTACTTCTTGACTTGCATACAGATTTTTCAAGAGGCAGGTAAGGTGGTCTAATATTCCATCTCTTGAAGAATTTTTCACAGTTTGTTGTAATCCACACAGTCAAAGGCTTTATAATCAATAAAGCAGAAATATATGTTTTTCTGGAACTCTCTTGTTTTTTTGATGATCCAGTGGATGTTGACAACTTGATCTCTGGTTCCTCTGCCTTTTCTAAATCCAGTTTGAACATCTGGCAGTTCTAGGTTCTCATACTGAAGCCTGGCATGCAGAACTTTGAGCATTACTTTGCTAACGTGTGAGATGGCAGCAATTGTGTGGTAGTTTGAGCATTCTTTGACATTGCCATTCTTTGAGATTGGAATGAAAACTGATCTCTTCCAGTCCTGTGGCCACTGCTGAGTTTTCTAAATTTGCTGGCATATTGAGTACAGGACTTTCACAGCATCATCTTTCAGGACTTGAAATAGCTCAACTGCAATTCCATCACCTCCACTAGCTTTGTTCATAGTGATGCTTCCTAAGGCCCACTTGACCTCACATTCCAGAATGTCTGGATCTAGGTGAGTTATCACACCATCATGGTTATCTGTGTCATGAAGATCTTTTTTTGTATAGTTCTTCTGTGTATTCTTGCCACCTCTTAATATCTTTTGCTTCTCTTAGGTACATACTGTTTCTGTCCTTTATTGAGCCCATATTTGCATGAAATGTTCCTTTGGTATCTCTAATTTTCTTGAAGAGGTATCCAGTCTTTCCCATTCTATTGTTTTCCTCTATTTCTTTGCACTGATCCATGAAGAAGGTCTTCTTATCTTTCCTTGCTATTCTTTGGAACTCTGCATTGAAATTGGTATATCTTTCCTTTTCTCATTTGCCTTTCACTTCTCTTCTTTTCTCAGCTATTTTTAATGCCTCCTCAGGCAACCATTTCTCCTTTTTGCATTTCTTTTCTTTCAGGATGGTCTGACTACTGCTTCCTGTACAGTGCAATGAATTTCTGCCCATAGTTCTTCAAGCACCCTGTCTATCAAATGTAATCCCTTAAATCTGTTTGTTTCCACTCTATAATTGTAAAGGATTTGATTTAGGTCATACCTGAATGGTCTAGTGGTTTTCCCTACTGTCTTCAATTTATGTCTGAATTTGGCAATAAGGAGTTCATGATCTGAGCCACAGTCAGTTCCTAGTCTTTTCTTTTCCTGACTGTGTAGCGTTTCTCCATCTTTGGCTGCAAAGAATATAATCTGATTTCAGTATTGATCATCTGGTGATATCCATGTGTAGAGTCTTCTCTTGTTTTATTTGAAGAAGGTGTTTGTCATGACCAGTGCATTCTCTTGGCAAAACTCTGTTAGCTTTTGCCCTGCTTCATTTTGTACTCCAAGGCCAAACCTGCCTGTTACTGAAGGTGTTTCTTCACTTCATACTTTTGCATTCCAGTCCCCTGATATATATATGTGTGTGTGTGTGTGTGTGTGTGTGTGTGTGTTAGTTCTAGGTCCTAGTCACTGTAATCAAGAAAGAAAAATAAAATCCACATGCATTAGAATGTAAAATGTAAAATTGCCTCGATAAATATCAATAGATGAAATTTATCTCTGTGGAGATTGTTCCTCTAAGGAATCTACAAAACCTACTGTAATAGTGAGTTTAACAGGTTCGCATGATCAAAAAATATACAAAAATCAAATTTCTACCAAAATACTGTCTTTGAAAAATTGCAATACATATTTGAAATTGTATTTAGAATGGCATTATTTTTTTTCAAAAATCTTAGTAATGAATGTAATAATACACATGCAAGACCTCTACATTTAAACCTATGACTCATCACTAGAATAAATTAATGGTAACCTAAATAAGTTCATGGATCGGAAGATTCAGCTTTACCAAGACATGAGTTGTTTGAAACTGATCTATAGTTTCAGTCTAATCCAAAAGGAAATTCAGTAGATTCTTTTCTTTCTTTTTTTTTTTTTTGTAGAAATCATCATATTGTGAGAAATTTTCATGTGTTTATTGGCCATCTGTATGTCTCCTTTTGAGAAATATCTGTTTAGGTCTTCTGCCCACCTTTGGATAGAGCTGTTTGTTTTCCTGATATTGAGCTGTATGAGCTGCTTATGTATATCAGAGATTAATCCTTTGATAGTTGTTTCAGTTGCCATTATTTTCACCCATTCTGAGGGCTGTCCTTTAATACTGTTCATTGTTTTCTTTGCTGTACAAAAGTTTTAAGTTTCATTAAGTTCCATTTGTTTACTTTGGTTTTATATCCATTACTATAGGATGTCGGAGAAGGCAATGGCACCCCACTCCAGTACTCTTGCCTGGAAAATCCCATGGATGGAGGAGCCTGGTCAGCTGCAGTCCATGGGATGGCTAGGAGTCAGACACGACTGAGGGACTTCACTTTGACTTTTCGCTTTCATGCATTGGAGAAGGAAATGGCAACCCACTCCAGTGTTCTTGCCTGGAGAATCCCAGGGACAGGGGAGCCTGGTGGGCTGCTGTCTCTGGGGTAGCACAGAGTCAGACGTGACTGAAGCGACTTAGCAGCAGACTTAGCAGCAGCAGCAACTATAGGATGTGGGTCAAAGAGGATCTTGCTATGAGAAATGCAAATCAAAACTACTATGAAGTATGACCTCACACCAGTAAGAATGGCCATCATCAGAAAAACTACATACTTAATGCTGGAGAGGATGTGGAGTAAAGGGAACCCCCTTGCATTGTTGGTGGGAATATAAATTGATACAGCCACTATGAAGAACAGTATGGAGATTCTTTTTAAAAAGACTGGGACTGACACCACCCTTATGGCAGAAAGTGAAGAGGGATTAAAAAGCCTCTTGATGAAAGTGAAAGAGGAGAGTGAAAAAGTTGGCTTAAAGCTCAACATTCAGAAAATGAAGATCATGGCATCTGGTCCCATCACTTCATGGGAAATAGATGGGGAAACAGTGGAAATAGTGTCAGACTTTATTTTTTGGGGCTCTAAAATCACTGCAGATGGTGACTGCAGCCATGAAATTAAAAGACGCTTACTCCTTGGAAGGAAAGTTATGACCAACCTAGATAGCATACTCAAAAGCAGAGACATTACTTTGCCAACAAAGTTTCGTCTAGTCAAGGTTATGGTTTTTCCGGTAGTCATGCATGGATATGAGAGTTGGACTGTGAAGAAAGCTGAGCGCTGAAGAACTGATGCTTTTGAATTGTGCTGTTGGAGAAGACTCTTGAGAGTCCCTTGGACTGCAAGGAGATCCCACCAGTCCATTCTAAAGGAAATCAGTCCTGGATGTTCATTGGAAGGACTGACACTAAAGCTGAAACTCAAATACTTTGGCCACCTCATGCGAAGAGTTGACTCATTGGAAAAGACTGATGCTGGGAGGGATTGGGGGCGGGAGGAGAAGGGGATGACAGAGGATGAGATGGATGGATGGCATCACCAACTCAATGGACGTGAGTTTGAGGGAACTCCGGGAGTTGGTGATGGACAGGGAGGCCTGGCATGCTGTGATTCATGGGGTCGCAAAGAGTTGGACACGACTAAGCGACTGAAATCAACTGAACTGAAAACTACCACTTGACCCAGCAATCCAATCCCTGGGCATATATCCTGAGAAAACCATAATTGAAAATGACACATGTACCCCAGTGGTCATTGGAGCCCTTTTTACAACAGCCAGGACAGGAATCAACATTATGTTCATCAACAGATGAATGAATAAAGATGTACATATATACAATGGAATATTGCTTAGCAATAAAAATAATGAGTTTGAGTCAGTTCTAATGAAGTGGATGAACCTTAAGCCTATTATATAGAGTGAAGTAAGTCAGAAGGAGAAAAGCAAATATCATGTATTAACACACACACATATATATATGTGTGTGTATATATATATATATATAATTTAGAAAAATGGTATTGGTGAACCTATTACAGGGAAGAAATGGAGATGTAGATGTAGAGAATGGACTTTGTAGATGCAGTGAGGGAGGGAGTTTTCTGATACTTTAATCTATCTATCTTTAGATCAGTAATAAAATCTCATCACTATAACTTTATAGTGTATCTATTTTACACATGATAGTGTATATATGTCTGTGCTACTCTCTCCATTCAGCCCACTCTCTCCCTCCCTCAGAAAACTAAGTCCAGCATTGGACCCACACATATGTGATCAATTTGACAAAGGGCCAGGTTAACCTGGGCTCCCCAGGTGATGCTAGTGGTAAAGAACCCACCTGACAATTTAGGAGACACAAGATATGCGTGTTTGATCCCTGGGTCAGCAAGATCTTTTGGAAGAGGACATGACAACCCACTCCAATCTCCTTTCCTGGAGAATCCCATGGACAGAGGAGCTTGGCAGGCTACAGTCAATAGGGTCGCACAGAGTCAGACAGGACTGAGGTGACTTAGCATGCTCTCATGCATGCCAGGTTAACTAAATAGGGTAAAGCGAAAGATGTTCAAAAAAGTTGTGTCTGACTCTTTGCAATTCCACGGACTGTAACTTGTCATGCTCCTCTGTCCATGGGATTCTTCAGTCCAGAATACTGGAGTGGGTAGCCGTTCCTTCTCTAGGGGCTTTCCCAACCCAGGGATCGAACCCAAGTCTCCTGCATTGCAGGCAGATTCTTTACCATCTGAGCCACGAGGGAAAGCCAAGAATACTGGAGTGGGCAACCTATCCTTTCTCCAGTGGATCTTCCCAACCCAGGTAAAGATCATCTTTTCAACAAATGGTTATGTAAAAGTAGAAACAAATAAATCTCAAACTTTTTTTATCACACCATACACAAGTGACTTAAAATAAATCTTCTCCTTAAATGTAGGAAACAAAATTAAAACTTGAAAAGTCAAAAAATAAATCTAAAAGAAGGAAAAGAATAGTACTAAACAATACCTTACTCCCCACATCCACCAGAAAATAAAATTCGGGGAAGGGGGTGGGGTCCACAGCTCACAGGCCATGCATGCCTAGAGCTTACAGATTTTCTGCACAAAGTGCTTCTCACATTCCATCAACCTTGGCCCACTTTAGCCTCAGAAATAAAACCTTCACAGATGGGCTTCAATACCAGATTTCTTGAGAGACCCTCAGTTTTAAATTGAATAATGTCCCCCAACAGGTATGTCTAAATCTTGACCCTCAAGTACTCTTGAATGTACCCTTATTTGGAGATATGATTTTTTTTTTTAATTCAAAAGCCACTTATTTATTTTTTTTAAAAAGTCTTAACTTGATAACATGTGTAATAGTATCTACCAGTATCTTCCAGCAAATATGATGTTTAATTATAAACCATTATGTGCATTTCCATTAAAATCAGGGAAAAAGCATTCAAGCCAGCTCTCATTACCCAGCATACTACTGTTCTTAATAACAAAACACTTGTAACATGTATCACAAAAGAGAAAATATATGTGTTAAAGACTGCAGTGGAACGCCTCCAGAGTTCTTCTATCCACATCTGCATATTTACTAAAATATTAATTAAAAATTGCCAAAGATGGTATATCTAACAAATACAAGTAAATTTCAGTGGAAAACATAGCTGAATAATATGTGTGTGTGCTCAGCATCATAGAAGTTACTAAGAGTTGGAGGATTAGAGAAGAAGGCTTCTTTGTCTTTTGTTTGTCCTTCACATTAATTTGTCTTTCCAATTACTGTTGATTACTTAAAATGTCTTAAATATTGTTGGAAGTTTCTGGAGATATGATTTTTGAATTAAAGATTAAAGATCTTGGTATGAGATAATCCTAGATTTAGGGTAGGTGCCAAATTCAAATGCAGTCACATTTCATTTTATTTTACTTTCAATGATTGCCATTCACAGATATTGAATTTTTACAAATTAAAGGTTTGTGGCAAAGTTGGCTCAAGCAAGACTATAGGTGCCATTTTCCCAACAATGTTTGCTCATCTCATATCTCTGTGTCACATTTTAGTAATTCTCATTATACTCCAAACTTTTCATTATTATTATATTTGTTATAGTGATCTGTGATTTGTTATTTTTATGTTACTATTGTAGTTGTTCTGTGGCACTGTAGATCACATCTATATAACATGGAGAACTTGTTGAAATGACAACAAAAGACTTACATAAACGTGGTTGATAAAGTACTACCAATTTGACTCCAATTTTGAAAGAAGTCCCACCATGGATAAAATGCTATCAGAAAGTATTACATGCTATAGAAATAACATTGATTAAAGGACAAATCAATCTATTTATAAATCATTATCTTATTTTTTATTAAAAGTTCCACAGCCATCCCAGTCTTTTGCCACCACCACCCTGGTCAGTCCACAGCCATCAATAAAGAGGTAAGACCCTCCACCAGCAAAAACATTACAACTCACTGAAAGTTTGGATGATGTTTAGCATTTTTTAACAATCAACTATTTTAAATTTAATGTATATACATTGGTTTTATATACAGACATGACTGAGTGATTTCGCTTTCACTTTCACATTGGTTTTTAGACATAATACTGCTGCACACTAAATAGACTACAGTGAATGTGAAATTGTTAGTTGCTCAATCACGTCTGACTCTTTGAGACCCCATAGACTGTAGCCCTCCAAGCTCCTCTGTCCTTGAATCCAGGCAAGAATACTGGAGTAGGTTGCCATTTCCTTTCTCCAGGGTATCTTCCCTACCCAGGGATCGAACCCATGTCTCCTGCACTGCAGGGAGATTCTTTACCATCTGAGCCACCAGGGGCAGTATAGTATAAACACATAGTTTTTACATGCTTTGAGACACCCCCCTCCCCCCCCCCAAAAAAAGTACTCCCTTTACTGTGCTATTTGCTTCATCACAGTGGTTTGAAACCAAACATACAATATCTCTGAAGTATGCCTGTATTGGTGTACTTACTTGAGAAAGGTGAATGAGGTTTAACAGAGAAAAAAGACAATAAGTTGGTGACAGAGATTGGAGTACCACAGCTATGAGCCCAGGAAAGTCAGGTGTTGGTGACAACATCTAAAACTTAGGAGAGGGGTGTGGGGAGGGTTCTATTCCAGAGACTCCAAGAGAAATCAATCTTACTGACACCTTAATTTTGGACTTTTTGCCCTGCAGAACTATGAAGGAATAAATTTATGTTGTTTATGGTGATTTGCTATGGCAGTTCTAGGAAATTAACACTCCCAACATATACATACAAATTTCCTGAAATCTCATTTTAAAAATGTTCTTCAGTTCAGTTCAGTCACTCAGTCGTGTCTGACTCTTTGTGACCCCATGAATTGAAGCACACCAGGCCTCCCTGTCCATCACCAACTCTCGGAGTTCACTCAAACTCACGTCTATTGAGTCGGTGATGCCATCCATCCATCTCATCCTCTGTCATCCCCTTTTCCTCTAACTCCCAATCCCTCCCAGCATCAGACTATTTTCCAATGAGTCAACTCTTCGCATGAGGTGGCCCAAGTACTGGAGTTTCAGTTTTAGCATCATTCCTTCCAAAGAACACCCAGGACTCATCTCCTTTAGAATGGACTGGTTGGATCTCCTTGCAGTCCAAGGGACTCTCAAGAGTCTTCTCCAACACCACAGTTCAAAAGCATCAATTCTTCAGCGCTCAGCTTTCTTCACAGTCCAACTCTCACATCCATACATAACTACTGGAAAAACCACAGCCTTGACTAGACAGACCTTTGTTGGCAAAGTAATGTCTCTGCTTTTGAATATGCTATCTAGGTTGGTCAAAACTTTCCCTCCAGGAGTAAACGTCTTTAATTTCGTGGTTGCAATAACCACCTGCAGTGATTTTGGAGCCCCCCCAAAATAAAGTCTGACACTGTTTCTACTGTTTCCCCATCTATTTCCCAAGAAGTGATGGGACCAGATGCCATGATCTTCATTTTCTGAATGTTGAGCTTTAAGCCAACTTTTTCACTCTCCACTTTCACTTTCATCAAGAGGCTTTTGAGTTCCTCTTCCCTTTCTGCCATAAGGGTGGTCTCATCTGCATATCTGAGGTTATGGATATTTCTCCCGGCAATCTTGATTCCAGCTTGTGCTTCTTCCAGCCCAGTGTTTCTCATGATGTGCCCTGCATAGAAGTTAAATAAGCAGGGTGACAATATACAGCATTGACAAACTCCTTTTCCTATTTGGAACCAGTCTATTGTTCCTTGTCCAGTTCTAACTGTTGCTTCCTGACCTGCATATAGGTTTCTCAAGAGGCAGGTCAGATGGTCTGGTATTCCCATCTCTTTCAGAATTTTCCACAGTTTATTGTGATCCACACAGTCAAAGGTTTTGGCATAGTCAATAAAGCAGAAATAGATGTTTTTCTGGAACTCTCTTGCTTTTTTGATGATCCAGCGGATGTTGGCAATTTGATCTCTGGTTCCTCTGCCTTCTCTAAAACCAGCTTGAAGATCTGGAAGTTAATGGATCACGTATTCCTGAAGCCTGGCTTGGATAATTTTGAGCATTACTTTACTAGTGTGTGAGATAAATGCAATTGTGCGGTAGTTTGAGCATTCTTTGTCATTGCCTTCTTTGGGATTGGAATGAAAACTGACCTTTTCCAGTCCTGTGGCCACTGCTGAGTTTTCCAAAATTTCTGGCATATTGAGTACAGCACTTTCACAGCATCATCTTTCAGGATTTGGAGTAGCTCAACTGGAATTCTATCACCTCCACTAGCTTTGTTCATAGTGATGCTTTCTAAAGCCCACTTGACTTCACATTCCAGGATGTCTGGCTCTAAGTGCGTAATCACACCATTGTGATTATCTTGGTCATGAAGGTCTTTTTTGTACAGTTCTTATGTGTATTCTTGTCACCTCTTCTTAATATCTTCTGCTTATGTTAGGTCCATACCATTTCTGTCCTTTATCGAGCCCATCTTTCCATGAAATGTTCCCTTGGTATCTCTAATCTTCTTGAAGAGATCTCTAGTCTTTCCCATTCTTTTGTTTTCCTCTTTCTTTGCATTGATCACTGAGGAAGGCTTTCTTATCTCTTCTTGCTATTCTTTGGAACTCTATATTCAGATGCTTCTATCTTTCCTTTTCTCCTTTGCTTTTCGTTTCCCTCCTTTTCACAGTATTTGCAAGGCCTCCCCAGACAGCCATTTTGATTTTTTGCATTTCTTTTCCATGGGGATGGTCTGGATCCCTGTCTGCTCTACAGTGTCATGAACCTCCATCCATAGTTCATCAGGCACTCCATCTATCAGATCTAGTCCCTTAAATCTATTTCTCACTTCCACTGTATAATCATAAGGGATTTGATTTAGGTGATACCTGTATGGTCTAGTGGTTTTCCCTTCTTTCTTCAATTTCATTCTGAATTTGGCAATAAGGAGTTCATGATCTGAGCCACAGTCAGTTCCCAGTCTTGTTTTTGCTGATTGTATAGAGCTTCTCCATCTTTGGCTAGCAATGCCAAATTTCAAACTCCTTTCATTCTGTGTCTTAAATCATGTCAGGTAGGATGGGGTTGGATGACAAACAGGATTTTTCTTTTCCTTTGTTGTTCAGGAATCATTGTTAAGAAATGAATTTGAAGGCACGACAGCCTAAGTGACCTACATTATATTTAAGGCAACAATTATTATTAACTCTTTCCTCACTTAGGGAATGGAGAGACATGATTTCCTAGCATTTCAATATGCCATCTACCCATCAGTTTGAGAGTCAGAGAGAGAGAAGGAAGTACCCATTTAACGAGCTTGCATCCTAGGTTGCTTCAGTTGTGTCTGACTCTTTGTGGCCCTATGAACTCTAGCCAGGCTCCTCTGTCCATGGGATTCTCCAAGAAAGAACACTGGGGTGGGTTTCCATGCCCCGCTCCAGGGGATCTTCCTGACCCAGGGATCCAAGCTGTGTCTTCTTTGTCTCATGTATTGGCAGGCTAGTTCTTTACCACTAGTGCTACCTGGGAAGCTCATGCCCCTTCAGAGGGCACTGTACATCAAGGCTCTTCTGTATCATCACCTCTCTGCAAGAATGGCAAGGGAGTAGAATTCTTTCCAGAAGGAATGCCCTAAGAAAGGCAGTAGTGACCTGGACTAAGTTTACAAGGGAATTTTTGCATTTTCCCCCAAGTAGATAAGTTGCTAAGCTATTGAACTTGTTAGCTGCACTATTGCCCTACTGCTGATGATACAAGGACTTTGTCCATTTCATCTAAAGTTGTCAAATTTTTTGCACTAAAGATTTTCAAAATATTCCTGTTTTATCTTTTTTGTTGTTTTCAGGGTGTTTAGTGGTAGACCATCTTTCATTTTTGAAGTTGGTAACTTGTGTTTCTTCTATTTATGAATGTTCTTAGATATAAATTTATTAATTTTATAGGTATTTCTATATGACACATATTTAAAATTGTTCCCATTAAGAAAAAAGAAAGGTTTCATCTGTAGCAAAACTGGTAAAACATTGTACAATCATCTCAAGACATAAAGAGATACTTTGGTAGCATTAAACAAGCATGGCAAGCAGGCTCTGAATCCAAACCCAGCAGGGCCTTCCTTGTGCCTCTGAGTGCTACTTTGTGAATTTTTTTCTTGGAAGGTAATTGCTTTACAATATTTTGCTAATTTATGTCATACATCAACATGGATCAGCAAAGAGTATACATATGACCCCTCCCTCCTGAGCCCCGTCCCATCTCCTTCCCCATCTCAACCTTCGAGGTTGTCACAGAGCAGTGGGTTGAG